>NW_028270180.1:52915206-53217878 GCF_037043375.1 Chiloscyllium plagiosum
CAGAATTCTCTAATCTTGCGATCCCTGCATCAAATCTCCAAAATACAGATCCAACACATATACTCCCCTCAGAGGTGAACTGGAACAACTCCCTCATTTCGTGGTGCACTATATTGAATCTGGACCACTAATCCTTTGCAACATTTGTCCTATTTGCTGATTCACTGCCCGTGTTCTCCCATTTGCTCCAATTTTCGAAGTTATCAGCACCCTGCACCAGGTCTCTCATTTTCAGATACCCCACACCAATTCTCCAAGTCAGTGTTGCTTCGCACCATTTCCCCCAATTCCTGATGTCCTGAACAGGTTCAGTGCTGCCTTACACCCAATTTAGGGGTGCCCTACACTAAATCTCCCAAAATGTTTTGTCCTGCCCCAATTCTCCCATTTAGTTGCAACATAACATTAGCACTGAACTGCACTAATTCACCCATTATCTGATGTCCTGTTGAAAATTCTGACATTTCGATAAACCCTGTCGAAATTTATCCATTTAGTATGTTATTGCAATGATTCTCCAATTCAGTGTCGTGCATACAGAATTCTTAAATTTGGGCGTGGACATGTTGGACTGAAGGGTCTGTTTCCGTGCTGTACATCGCTAAGGCTGTAATTAGTGCTTTCCTTCCCTGCACCAATTCTCCCATTTACCAATCCTGCACTAATTCGGGAATTTCACCAACTCACCCATTGAGGTTATCCTGCCCCAGTCCTCACACTTAGAATTTAACGGCACCTGCATGAATTCTCCAATTATTGTTGCCCTGCATCAATTCCTTCCATTTAGTTTTTCCCTGATACACATTTTCAACGTACGGATGTCCTGCTGGTTATATTTGTTCATTTAGTGATGCACTGAACTGAATCTCCAATTTACCGATGCTGGCAACATTTCTTTTTATTGATTCCCTGGCCCCTATTCCCCAATTTAGACATGCCCTGCTCCAATTTTCTAATGTAATGGCACTGGGCACCGAATCTCCCATTTTTTGATTCCCACCAAATCTCGAATTGACTCATACCCCTGTACTACCTTTTCTACTTACTGATGCCCGACCCCGATTCTACCATTTAAGGGTGCCCTATTCTAATTCTCCCATTTCCTGTTGCCACGCACCCATTCTCTGATTTAGCTCCACTGTGCACCAGGTCTTCCATTCAGTATTTCCCTGCAACAATTCTCCCATTTAGTAGACCGCTGACAGAATTCTCTAATCTTGGCAATCCCTGCATCCCCAACCTGCAAATATCCCCCCTTTCGTGATGAACTGCACCAACCCCCCCATTTTGTGGTGCACTATATTGAATCTGGACCACTAATCCTTTGCAACATTTGTCCTATTTACTGATTCACTGCCCGTGTTCTCCCATTTGCTCCAATTCTCGAAGTTATCAGCACCCTGCACCATGTCTTTCATTTACTGATACCCCACACCAATTCTCCAATTCAGTGTTGCTTAGCACTATTTGCCCCAATTACTGATAACCTGAACAAGTTCTCCATTCAGTGTTGCCTTACACCAATCCTCATAGTGACCGATGCTCTCGCCCAATTTAGGGGTGCGCTGCTCTAAATCTCCCTGCCCCAATTCTCCCATTTAGTGCAACACAGCACAACTCACCCATTCAGTGCTGAACTGCATTCATTCAACCATTATCTGATGCCCTGTTGCAAATTCTCACATTTCGATAAGCTCTTTACCAATTTTTCCATTTAGTAGTTTCTTGCAATGATTCACCAATTTAGTGGATAGCTGCCAGAATTCTTAAATTTAGGCGTGGACGGATTGGGCTGAAGGGTCTGTTTCCGTGCTGTACATCTCTAAGGGTGTAATTAGTGCTCCGCTTCCCTGCACCAATTCTCCCATTTACCAATCCTGCACTAATTCAGGAATTTCACCAACTCACCCATTGAGGTTATCCTGCCCCAGTCCTCCCACTTAGAATTTAATGGCACCTGCATGAACTCTACAATTATTGTTGCCCGGCATCAATTCCTTCCATTTAGTTGTTCCCTGATACACATCTTCAACGTACGGGTGCCCTGCTGAATTGTTTCCATTTAGTGATGCACTGAACTGAATCTCTAATTTACCGATGCTTGCAACATTTCTTCTTTTTATTGATTCCCTGGCCCCTATTCCCCAATTTAGACATGCTCTGCTCCAATTTTCCAATATATTGGCACTCCCACCATTTTTCTAAAGTAACGGCAGATCTCCCATTTATTGATTCCCACCAAATCTCCCATTTACTCATATCCCTGTACTAATTCTTCCATTTACTGATGCCCGAGCCCGATTCTACCATTTAAGGGTGCGCTACTCTAATTCTCCCATTTACTGATACCCCACACCAATTCTCCAATTCAGTGTTGCTGAGCACCATTTCCCCCAATTACTGACGTCCTGAACAAGTTCTCCACTGTGTTGCCTTACACCAATCCTCATACTGACTGATGCCCTCATTCCCACATCAAGTATTGTCCTGTCCCAATCCTCCCATTTAGTGCGACACTGCACCAATTCTCCCATTTACTGCGAAATGAAACTCTCCCATATGGGTCTAACTGCACTAATTTGACAATATCAGATGCCCCGTTCCAAAGTCTCTTATTTCGATAAGCCCTTGCCCAATCCTTCCACTTAGTAGTTCCTTGGGGCGATAGCAGGGTGCTGGCGGTATAATGGTGAGCATGGCTGCCTTCTAAGCAGTTCACCCGGGATTGCTTCCCGACCATCGTGGTGTTGTGGTTTCTAAAGCGGTTTTAAAAGGAAAGTGACTGCATCTGTCAGATTGCTCCTTGCTTTTCCTGGCGATGGTTCCTGTGAATTGCAGTGTGGAACCGGGCAGCATTGCTCGGCATCTCGGAAGCTTTCCCCTCTGCTGCTTCCCATTTCTTATTGAAATATTGGGTGCACCACAAGGATGGGTTTGTTTTGTTCGAAAAGTGAGAGACTGCTCCCGTCAGGAACCTGAAATAATTACAGAAGCCGCTGGAAACACTGAACAGTTCCAACAGCTTCTGTAGTGGTGGGGAGGGAGGGTTAATGTGTCAAATCTATACAAGGATAAAATAAACTCCAGCCACAAAACAGTCAGAGGTCCAAAGTTTTACAAACATCCGTATAACATTATTCTGAACCATCAATTCACCTTAAACCCTTCCAATGCTGAATAGCATCTTTTGACTATCACTTTGAGAGATGTCCCTCAGTGAGCTCCTCCACCATTCTTTCCATTTCACTGGGGACCCACTATCCGCAGTCTCCAATCAAATGACCTGAACTCAGACACACAGAGATCTTAAAGAGTGACACAATGCAGATAGGAAGTTAATTTCATTTCTGTTTCTGAGTCCAATCTTCACTCAGTGAGACAGAGTCAGGTATTCAAGGCTCCAACAAGAGCTGGATTCTGCCTCTGGTGATTGTCTTCATTCAGTGAGAAGGAGGGCCGTGGGCCGGAAGGAGCTCATCATTGTGCTTCGGGTTGTCTGCTCAGTCTGCAGCATTGCAGGCCGTGGGAGCAGGGCAGTGGGAAAGGTATCTCGTGTGGACTGCAATAGGACTTTCCACACATTGTTCCAGGCCAGTTACAAAGCTCCAGGAATTCTGAACGAGGATCGGAAAAATGCATTGATTGAAGGAAGAGGATCAGGGAAACAGTATAAAGCTGATGAGATCAGCAGGATTTCTCGGTCTAACTTTGTGCCATACTTTATTTTCTGCTTCATAAATCTACAATCCGGAGCTCAACCCACTCAGAGCAATATAAGCTCAGAAACAAATCATTCAGTCCAACACATCCATGCTGAACTGATGTCCGATGTAAATCTCATCCTATTTGTCAGAATTTGGCCCATGTTCCTCTGAACCCTTTTTGATTCCTACACCCACCCAGATGCCTTTTAAATGTTATAATTGTACCAGCCTCCACTACTTCCTCTGGCAGCTCATGAACACAGTGCCCTCTGCGTGAAAAATGTTCCCCTTCGGTCCCTTATATGTTTCCCATCTCAACTTTAACACATGCCATCTGCTTCTGGACTCCCCCACCACAGGGAAATCACCTTGCCTTTTTACCCTATTGAGGCCCGTCATGATTTTGTGAACCTCTATGAGGTTACCCCTCAGCCACTGATGCTCCAGGGATAATTGCCCCAACCTATACAGTCTTACCCTCCAGCACAAACCCTCCAACCTTGGCAACATCCTTGTAAATCTTTTCTGAACCCTTTAAAGTTTCACAACACCATTCTTACAGGAGGGAGTCCAGAATTGCACATTATATACCAAAAGTGGCCGAACCAATACCGCAACATGACCTCCCAACCCCCACTTTAAACAATTAACTGAGCAATAAAGACAAAAAATTCCAAAAGCCTTCTTCACTCTCCTAACGAAATGTCAGTACATCTTCAACGATGTATGAAGCTGCACTCCAGGTCTATTTGTTTCGCAACTTCCCTAAGACTTTGCCATTAAGTGTGTATATCCTGCTCTCTTTTGCCTTTCCAAAATGCAGCACCTCAAATTAATCTCCATCTGCCACCCCTCAGCCCATTGGCCCATCTGATCAAGATCCCGTTGCCCTCTGAGGTAACCATCTTCACTGTCCTCGACACCTCCAATTTTACTGTCATCTGCAAACATACTAACCATTCGTCCTGTGGTCACATCCAAATCATTTATATAAATGACAAAACAACAGTGGACCCAGCACCGATCCTTGTGGCACACCGCTGGTCACAGGCCTCCAGTCTGAAAAGCAACCCTCCCCCACCACCCTCTGTCTTCTCCCTTCAATAAAAAGAAGAAATGTTGCAAGCATCAGTTAATTGGAGATTCAGTTCAGTGCATCACTAAATGAAAAAAAATGCAGGGCACCATTAATTGAAGAATTCATGCAGGTGCCATTAAATTCGAAGTGGGAGAACTGGGGCGGGATAACACTCAATGGGAGAGTTGGTGCAGTTCTAAGATTTGTGCAGGATTGGAAAATGGGAGAAATAGCCATAAATAAAGTCATGCAATCAGAGAGGTTTCCAACACAGAAACAGATCCTTCGGTCTAACTTGCCCATGCCACAATTTAAGAATTCTGGCAGTGCTCCACTAAATTGGAGAACCATTGCAAGGAACTACTTAATGGGAGAATTGGGCAAGGGCTTATCGAAATGTGAGAAATGTAACAGGGCATCAAATAATGGGAGAATTGGTGCAGTGTAACACTAAATGGGAAAATTCGGGCAGGACAATACTTGATGGGAGATTTAGAGTTGGACACCCCTAAATTGGGCGAGGGGGTCAGTCAGTATGAGGATTGGTGTAAGGCAACACTGTGAGGGGAACTTGTTCAGGACATCAGTAATTGGGGGAAAATGGTGCTAACCAACACTGATTTGGAGAATTGGTGTGGGGTATCGGTAAATGAAGACCTGGTGCAGGGTGCTGATAACTTCGAGAATTCGAGCAAATGAGAGGACACGGGCAGTGAATCAGTAAATAGGGCAAATGTTGCAGATTCAATTCAGTGTACCACGAAATGGGAGCATTGGTGCAGATCACCACTAAAGGGAGGATATATGTAGGACCGATAATTTGTAGATATGATGCAGGGATCGCAAAGATTAGAGAATTCTGGCGGCAGACTAGTAAATTAGAGAAGTGTTGGAGAGGAATAAAAAATGGAAGACCTGGTGCACAGTGGAGCTAAAATACAAAATGGGTGCATGGCACCAGTAAATGGGAGAATTAGAGTAGCGCACCATTAAATGGTAAATCGGGCTCGGGCATCTGTAAATGGAAGAGTTAGGACAGGGGGATGAGTAAATGGGTGATTTGGCGAGAATCAATAAATGGGAGATTTGGTGTACAGTGCCATTACTTTGGAAAACTGGTGGGAGTGTTAATATCAGAAAATTGGAGCAGAGCATGTCTAAATTGGGGAAGAGGGGGCAGGGAATCAATAAAAAGAAGAAATGTTGCAAGGTTCGGTAAATTGGAGATTCAGTTCAGTGCATCACTAAATGGAAACAAAAAATAATCAGCAGGGCATCTGTACGTGGAAGATGTGTATCAGGGAACAACTAAATGGGAGGCATTGATTCAGGGCAACAATAATTGGAGAGTTCATGTCAGTGCCATTAAATTCTAAGTGGGAGGACTGGTGCAGGATAACCTCAATGGGTGAGTTGGTGAAATTCCCGAATTAGTGCAGGATTGGTAAATGGGAGAATTGGTGCAGGGAAGCGGAGCACTAATTACACCCTTAGAGATGTACAGCACGGAAACAGACCCTTCAGACCAACTTGTTCACGCCTAAATTTAAGAATTCTGTAAACTCTACACTAAATTGGAGAATCATTTCAAGAAACTAATAAATGGAAAAATTGGGAAAGGGCTTATGGAAATGTGTGAGAATTTGCAACAGGGCATCAGATAATGGGAGAATTAGTGCAATTTAGCACTAAATGGGTGGGTTATGCTGAGTTGCACTAAATGGGAGAATTGGGGCAGGACAATACCTTTTGGGAGATTTAGAGTAGGGCACCCCTAAATTGGGCGAGGGCATCTGTCAGTATGGGGATTGGTGTAAGACAACACTGAATGGAGCTGAAAATGTGTTGCTAGAAAAGCGCAGCAGGTCAGGCAGCATCCAAGGAACAGGAGAATCGACGTTTCGGGCATAAGCCCTTCTTCAGGAAACTGAATGGAAAACTTGTTCAGGACATCAGTAATTGGGGGAAATGGTGCGAAGCAACACTGAATTGGAGAATTGGTGTGGGGTATCAGTAAATGAGAGACCTGGTGCAGGGTGCTGATAACTTCGAGAATTGGAGCAAATGGGAGAACACGGGCAGTGAATCAGTAAATAGGACAAATGTTGCAAAGGACGAGTGGTCGAGATTCAATACAGTGTACCATAAAATGGGGGAGTTGCTGCTGTTCACTACTCACTGGAAGATATGTGCAAGATCGGTAATTTGGAGATATGATGTAGGGGTCCCAAGATTAGAGAATTCTGACAGCGGTCTACTAAATGGGAGAATTGTTGCAGGGAAATACTGAATGGAAGACCTGGTGCACAGTGGAGTTAAATTAGAGAATGGGTTCATGGCAACAGGAAATGGGAGAATGAGGGTATGATTAGATTCCTTACAGTGTAGAAACAAGTCGTTTGGCCCAACAAGTCCACACCGACCCTCCAAAGAGCAACCCACCCAGACCAATTCCCCTACATTTACCCCTTCACCGAACATTATCGGCAATTTAGCATGGCCAATTCACCTAACCTGCCCATCTTTGGTCT
This sequence comes from Chiloscyllium plagiosum, assembly GCF_037043375.1. NCBI lineage: Eukaryota > Metazoa > Chordata > Chondrichthyes > Orectolobiformes > Hemiscylliidae > Chiloscyllium > Chiloscyllium plagiosum. Next base: position 52,922,520 of record NW_028270180.1, read on the forward strand.
GTGGGAGGAAACCGGAGGAAACCCACGCAGACACGGGGAGAATGTGCAAACTCCACACAGACAGTTGCCCGAGGCGAGAATTGAAGCCGGTCTCCGGCGCTGTGAGGCAGCAGTGCTAACCACTGTGCCGCCGTGCCGCCATAAATGGCACCTATAAATGGTAGAATCAGGCTCGGGCATCAATAAATGGAAGAATTAGTACAGGGGTATGAGTAAATGGGAGATTTGGTGGGAATCAATAAATGGGAGATTCGGTGCACAGAGCCATTACATTGGAAAACTGGTGAATATTCTAATATAATATTCATATATTAGAAGATTGGAGCAGAGCATGTCTAAATTGGGGAATAGGGGCAGGGCATCAACAAAAAGAAATGTTACAAGCATCAGTAAATTGGGGATTCACTTCAGTGCGTCACTAAATTTAAACAATTCAGCAGGGCACCCGTACGTGGAAGATGTGTATCAGGGAACAATTAAATGGAAGGAATTGATGCAGGGCATCAATAATTGGAGAATTCATGCAGGTGCCTTTAAATTGAGCAGGATAATACTCAATGGGAGAGTGGGTGCAGTTTCAGGATTTGTGCAGGATGGGTAAATGGGAGAAATGGTGCAGAGCAGCGGAGCCATAAATAGAGTCATACAATCATAGAGATGTACAACATGGAAACAGACCCTTCAGTCCAACTTGTTTTTAACTCAATTTTAGAATTCTGGCAGTGCTCCAGGAAATTGGAGAAACATTCCAAGGAACTACTAAATGGGAGAATTGGGCACGGGGTTATCGAAATCAGAGAATTTGGAACGGGGCACCCGATAATGGCAAATTGGTGCAGTTAGCACCAAATGGGAGAATTGGTGCAGTGTAGGACTAAATGGGAGAATTGGGACAGGACAATACTTGATGCAGGAATGAGAGTAGGGCACCTCTAACTTGGGCGAGGGCATCAGTCAATATGGGGATTGGTGTAAGGCAACACTGAATGGAGAACTTGTTCAGGGCGTCAGTAATTGGGGGAAATGGTGGTAAGCAACACTGAATTGTAGAATTGGTGCGGGCCATCAGTAAATGAGAGAGCTGGTGCACAATGGAGCTAAATTAGAGAATTGGTGCATGGCAACAGTAAATGGGAGAATTAGATTAGCGCACCCTTAAATGATAAATCGGGCTCGGGCATCAGTAAATGGAAGAATTAGTACAGGGATATGAGTAAATGGGTTTGGTGGAAACAATAAATAGGAGATCTGCTGCATAGTGTCGTTACATTAGAAAATTGGTGGGAGTGCCAATATATTGGAAAATTGGAGCAGAGCATGTCTAAGTTGGGGAATAGGTGCAGGGAATCAATAAAAAGAAGAAATGTTGCAAGCATCGGTAAATTGGAGATTCAGTTCAGTGCATCACTAAATGAAAACAATTCAGCAGGGCACCCGTACGTTGAAGATGTGTATCAGGGATCAACTAAATGGAAGGAACTGATGCAGGGCAACAATAATTGGAGAATTCATGCAGGTGCCATTAAATTCTAAGTGTGAGGACTGGGGCAGGATAACCTCAATGGGTGAGTTGGTGAAATTCCCGAATTAGTGCAGGATTGGTAAATGGGAGAATTGGTGCAGGGAAGCGGAGCACTAATTACAGCCTTAGAGATGTCCAGCACGGAAACAGACCCTTCAGTCCAACTTGTCCATGCCTAAATTTAAGAATTCTGGCAGCTCACCACTAAATTGGTGAATCATTGCAAGAAACTACGAAATGGAAAAATTGGGAAAGGGCATACCGAAATGTGAGAATTTTAGGGCAGCAGGACATCAGATAATGAGTGAATTAGTGCAGTTCAGCACTAAATGGGCGGGTTATGCTGTGTTGCACTAAATGGGAGAATTGGGGCAGGACATTACCATGTGGAAATTTAGAGTAGGGCACCCCTAAATTGGGCGAGGGCATCAGTCAGTATGAGAATTGGAGTAAGGCAACACAAAATGGAGAACTTGTTCAGGACGTCAGTAATTGGGGGAAATGGTGCTCAGCAACACTGAATTGGAGAATTGGTGCGGGCCAACAGGAAATGAGAGACCTGATGCACAGTGGAGCTAAATTAGAGAATTGGTGCATGGCAACAGTGAATGGGAGCTTACAGTAGCGCACCCTTAAATGGTAGAATCGAGCTAAGGTATCAGTAAATGGAAGAATTAGTACAGGGACATGGTAACTGGGAGATTTGGTGGAAACAATATTTGGGAGATCTGTTGCACAGTGCCATTACATTAGAAAATTGGTGGGAGTGCTAATATATTGGAAAATTGGAGCAGAGCATGTCTAAATTGGGGAATAGGGGCCAGGGATTCAATAAAAAGAAGAAATGTTGCAAGTATTGGTAAATTGGAGATTCAGGTCACTGCATCACTGAATGAAAAACAAATCTGCAGGTCACCCGTACGTTGAAGATGTTTGTCAGGGAACAACTAAATGGAAGGAATTGATGCAGGGCAACAACAACTGGAGAATTTATGCAGGTGCCATTAAATTCTAACTGGGAGACCTGGGGCATTATAACACTAAATGAGAGAGTTGGTGCAGTTCCCGGATTTGTGTGGGATTGGTAAATGGAAGAGTTGGTGCAGGGAAGCGGACCCTAAATAGAGCCTTAGAGATATACAGCTGCTATATCTCCCACAACAGTGACTACACCTCACAAAGACTTGCTATGAAGCACATTCAGAAATCCTGAATGTGTGAAAATACATTTATAAATACCTTTGCAATGAATAAAAGACCCAAGAACAGGGCAGGAAATGGATATCGATCGGTCACATCCCACCGGAGAGAAATCAGTGGGTAAAAACTGTGTTTTTGATGTGATTAATACCTGAACAATTACACACCAGTTCAATTAAAGAGATAATTCACATCCAATGAAGTAAACTATTGCTGACCGAATAAACACAGTCCAGTTCTGGATGCAATAACAACAGAATACAGTCACGTTACCCCACTGGAATGTGTGTGTCACCATAGTCTTCCCAGACCACAGGGGCTGCTCTCTTCATTACAGAGAGAAGCGACTCATGGTGATGTGACGAAACGGCCCAGACCTCAGGCAAGGGAAGAGTCCTTCATGGTAACGGGAATTGAACCCACGCCATTCGCATCGCACTGCTCAGTAAACTAACAATACAGCCAACTCAGCTAAACTGATTCCCCTTAACTAGAGCGTCACATGTGGGGATGAATAACTGAATCCCTTGCTACACACAGTGCAGGTGAACGGCCTCTCCCCACAAGGTGTTTGTTGGTGTTTCATCAAATCATTGCTACTCATAAAGCTCTTCTCACAGTCAGAGCATTGACATGTTCTCTCATTGATGTGAACAAAGCCATAGCTGCTGAGGTTGGAGAACCGAGTGAACCCCTTCCCACACAAGGAACAGGGAAAAGGTGTGAATGTGCTGGTGCTCACTGAGTACAGATGACGAAGTGTGTCCCTTCCTACACTCAGTGCAGGCGTACAGTCTCTCTCTCTCTAGTATGGCCACGCTTGTGTATTTGAACTTTGCTGATTTAATAAATCCCTTCTCACACACAGAGCAGATGATTGGTCTCTCTCCAGTGTCAACTCAACGGTTGACATTAGGCTGAACTGGGAAGTTTATTCCTTCCCAAACAGAGCAGACAACGCTTCTCTCCCGATGATGAAGACATTTGTCTGACATTAGGCTGGATCCCCAAGTGAATACCTTCCCACACATGGAACAGCTGAATACCTTCTCCCCCATGGGAACAGGTTGATGTTAAATTATGACCTTTATGAACGGGTTGATGTTAAATTTAATACCTTTACACATCTTAAAGTTTTTTTCCCCCACAGTCAGGGGAAAGGTCTCTTGTCAGTGTGACCCCACTGGTGTTACATGAAGCTGGATGACAGAGTAAATCCCTTCCCACACACAGAGCAGGGGAACAGTCTCTCCCCAGAATGTCTGTGTCGGTGAGTCTCCAGCTGGTCTGGGGATTTGCAATCCTTCTCACAATCCAGACATTTCCATGGTGCTGATCTCCTCACATATCTCCAAGTTGGATAATCTGTTGAATCCTTTCCCATAAACACAATATAGTTATAGCTTCTCTCTCTGTGGATTTTTAAAGAATGTTAACTCGATAATGTTAAATAATTTCTGCAGTCAGTTCAGTGGAACATTTACACTCTTGTATGTGTGTGTGTGTCTTTACTGCTCATAATGCTTTGTGAGACCTTTACTTACAGACATACCAGATAAACATGTTCCCCTTATGTCCAAATGAATTTTGTGACTCAGTTGGATCTTTATATCATGTCTGATTTGACTAACTCATCTTCAATTCTTTCAATCTATTTCTCTGTGAAATGATTTTCAAATATTATTGCGGTCCATAGAGGGTAAAATCTCTGAACAAATAAATCCAATTTCAGAAATAAATTGTTCCTCTAGTCTGTACCTCCTCCCAAACATATCAAAAGGTGCAAAAAGCCCCATCAAAAGCAAAAAGAAACCTTCCTGAATAAATCAGGTTGTTGTTCCCAATATCTCTGAGACATTGTGTGTCCTGAGGTGCAATCCTGTTGTGGGATGTACCTCGCCACCTGGTGGACAGCACAGCCCCCTATCCAGAAGGATGTTACACAAGAGATGATCCCCTTTGCTGCTGCTGTACATCAATGGTGAAGAAAGGGAATGGGGAAGGTCGTTGGCAATCAAGAGAGCTGTTTTGTCCCACATGTTGATGAGCTTCTTGTGTTGTTGAAGCAGCATTCAACCAGGCACGTGGAGAGGATTCTGGAACAGACCTGACTTACATCGTGTAAGGTGGGCAGGCAGGAGGGGAGTTGAGCGCTGTAAGATTGTTTTGCCTCTGCGCTGATCTTGTATCAATTGCATGGTTAGTCCTGTTCAGTTTCTGGTCAATATTACACCCCCGGAATGCTGCTCATGGAGGATTCAACAATGATATTGCTGTGGAATGTCAACAAGGGATACTCGGATTTTCTCTTGTTGAAGATGGTCTTTGCCAGGCACGGATGTGACACGGCTGTTACTTACCATTTGTACAGATTTTAGATGCTGGCCAGGTCTTGCTACATATGTATATGCGGTTTTTGAGAAAGTTTTTAGCTCAGGTTGAGATTCAGGTTGTAAGATTGTTCTCAATGAGAACAAACCTACCAGCTTAGCAAGCAAACTTACAACCTGAACATATGAATATGCGCTACATCAGTATCGGAGCAGTTGAAAATGATGCTGAATATTGTCCAATCATCAACCAACATCCCCACTTCTGAAGGGAAAGTGATTGACAAAGCAGCTGAAGATGGTTGACCCTGAGACTCCACCCTGAGGAACTCCCCTCGAACTAACAAGGCCTGGATTCTCAAGGCCCACCAACTTCACAAGTGGAACATGACACGTCTGAACAGGTTGGTTAAAAATGTCACCTGCAGAAAAATCCAGGGATTCAAGTAGACTGCTGTTTGTTTCAAAGACCACCTGAGGGTGAAGCTGTTATAAAGCTATCGCCCAGGACACTGCACCACCCGGGCAATAGGTTCTGAAAGAGATGCACACAGCACTGGAATGGTTCATTCTGTTTCTCTGCTCACATTCCTGCCAGACCTGCTGACTTCCTCCAACACTTTCTGATTTGATTTGGATGCGAGCATAAGAGGTACAGTTAGTAAGTTTGCAGATGACACCAAAATTGGAGGTGTAGTGGACAGCAAAGAAGGTTACCTGAGATTACAAAAGGATCTTGACCAGATGGGCCAATGGGCTGAGAAATGGTAGATGGAGTTTAATTCAGATAACTGCGAGGTGCTGGATTTCGGGAAAGCAAATATTAGATGGACTTATATACTTATAAGGTCCTAGGGAGTGTTGTTGAATAAAGAGAACTTGGATTGCAGGTTCATAGCTCCTTGAAAGTGGAGTCGCAGGTAGACAGGATAGTTAGAAAAGCTTTTGGTATGCTTTCTTTTATTGGTCAGAGTATTGAGTACAGTTGTTGGGAGGCCATGTTGCAGCTGTCCAGGACATTGGTTAGGCCACTGTTGGAATATTGCATACAATTCTGGTCTCCTTCCTATTGGAAAGATGTTGTGAAACTTGAAAGGATTCAGAAAAGATTTCCAAGGATGTTGTCAGGGTTGGAGGATTTGAGCTATAGAGAGAGGCTGAACAGGCTGGGATTGTTTTCCCTGGAGAATCGGAGGTTGAGAGGTGACCTGATAGAGGTTTACAAAATCATGAGGGACATGGATTGGGTAAATAGACAAAGTCTTTTTCCTGGGGTGGGGAAGTCCAGAACTAGAGGGCATAGTTTTAGGGTGAGAGGGAAAAGATATAAAAGAGACCTGGGGGGCAACGTTTCCACCCAGAGGGTGGTACGTGCATGGAATGAACTGCCAGAGAAAGTGGTGGAGGCTGGTACAATTGCAGCATTTAAAAGACATTTGGATGGGTATATGAATAGGAAGGGTTTGGAGAGATATGGGCTGGGTGCTGGCGGGTGGGACTGGATTGGGTTGGGATATCTGGTCGGTATGGACGGGTTGGACCGAAGGCTCTGTATCCAGGCTGTACATCTCTATGATTTCAGTCTCAGCTTTTCAGCATCTGCAAGAGTCACCCTCATGCCCCGCCCCGTGACGTCACGCGTCCCTCTGCGCATGCGTCCGCATTCCCGGCCAAGATGGCGGCTGTTCACCTCGGAAATGCAAACCATTTCCCCACAAGTTAGTTTTCAAGGTGCTCGCTTCTCTCTGGAAGGGTTTATTCTCGGTCTGAATCCCTCTGTCCAGCTCCTGCAGCCTTACCGTCTGGAAAAGCGCGTCTCTTCCCATTTCCCACGGAGACAAACCCGGCACTGCGGCTGCACCGCCCTCGCCTGTAGTGAGTATAGAGGGTATTCACCACCGCGGGGAATGCTGGGTAGGTACTCCGCCATTGAGGAGATTAACACAGAAGGTTAATTCTGTTCATTAATAATTTTCTCTTTCCTGTATTCCAATCTTCTGCTATCCAAATAATCTTTGGAAGAACAAAATTGGCGGTTAGAAAAACATCTTAAAATTGGATGCATCTATCAAATCTCACAAATCATCTCTTCAACATAATCTTGTCATTAAAATAGTAGATCTCTCAAATCATTTGGTAAATTACCGTCCTCAACTGATGGTGGTAGATTTTGGAAACTCCTTTAACAGGTGGATGTTTAACACTCAAGCCAAGAGATACATTTGTTTATTCTGAATGTCTCTGAACATGTTTCTTTTGTCATCTCATTTTACAGAGTAGTGGAATTAATGAAAACTGAAGCATTTCTCTGATGCCAGTTCTGTGCTAACTTCTCAGCTACAAGCTCCAGCCAGAGAGTTTACATTGAAGTAGAATAACATTGATTCAGAGGTGATTTTTTTTTAGCATTCATCTATAATTCAATTGTTAACTTGTTTTGCTGTGGTTCATTGGTTAGGCCCTGGTGTGATCCCTTTACTGTGGATCTGAATCCATGCCCATGCATTATTCTGTTCCATCCCTGTCCTCCATGACAATCTCTTTGCCATTGCCCAACCTGCGCTACCTTTAATAATGAGTGTTTTAACTCTCTGTGACAGTTTACTGTTATTTCTTCTAGTCATGTTCAAATGAGGGTTTCATCACTGCAGGTCCCTGAGGTATGTGCTGTTAATTTATTCCACTCGCATGTGTGGCCTCCCTCACAAACATCACCCAGAACCTGCTATTCTCCTGCCTGCTTTCATTCTTCTTGCTCCCTCTGACACACACTATTCCCTTCCCTGCTCATACCACTCCACCTCCCCACAGCCCTGTGTAAAAGACATGCCCCTCACATCTTCATACTCTTCTGTCTGAACAGCCCTCCCAATGTCTTTCACCTTGGGAGAACTTCACAGCCCTCCTACTCTATGTGACCACGTCCAGTCACTCCAACCCTCACTACCACTGTCACCACCTCCAAACACTCCATCCCTCCCTACCACTGTCACCACCTCCAAACACTCCATCCCTCCCTATCACTGTCACCTCCTCCACTCACTCCAACCCTCCCTATCACTGTCACCTCCTCCAAACACTCCATCCCTCCCTATCGCTGTCACCACCTCCAAACACTCCATCCCTCCCTATCACTGTCACCACCTCCAAACACTCCAATCCTCACTACCACTGTCACCACCTCCAAACACTCCATCCCTCCCTATCACTGTCACCTCCTCCAAACACTCCAATCCTCCCTATCACTGTCACCACCTCCAAACACTCCAATCCTCACTACCACTGTCACCACCTCCAAACACTCCAATCCTCACTACCACTGTCACCACCTCCAAACACTCCATCCCTCCCTATCACTGTCACCACCTCCAAACACTCCAATCCTCACTACCACTGTCACCTCCTCCACTCACTCCATCCCTCCCTATCGCTGTCACCTCCTCCAAACACTTAAACCCTCCCTATCACTGTCACCTCCTCCACTCACTCCAACCCTCCCTATCACTGTCACCACCTCCCCTTCCTGCCCTAACGTCCTCACTCCCCTACCCTCCCATTGCCTCCCCCCCCCGCCGTCACCTCCCCCCCCCCCCGCCGTCGCCTTCCCCCCCCGCCGTCGCCTTCCCCCCCCGCCGTCACCTTCCCCCCCCGCCGTCACCTCCCCCCCCGCGCTGTCGCCTTCCCCCCCGCCGTCACCTTCCCCCCCCGCCGTCACCTCCCCCCCCGCGCTGTCGCCTTCCCCCCCGCCGTCACCTTCCCCCCCCGCCGTCACCTCCCCCCCCCCGCCGTCACCTTCCCCCCCCCGCCGTCACCTCCCCCCCCCCCACCGTCACCTCCCCCCCCCCCCCGCCGTCACCTTCCCCCTCCCGCCGTCACCTTCCCCCCCCGCCGTCGCCTTCCCCCCCCCGCCGTCGCCTTCCCCCCCCGCCGTCGCCTTCCCCCCCCCGCCGTCGCCTTCCCCCCCCCCGCCGTCGCCTTCCCCCCCCCGCCGTCGCCTTCCCCCCCCCGCCGTCACCTTCCCCCTCCCGCCGTCACCTTCCCCCCCCCGCCGTCACCTTCCCCCCCCCCGCCGTCGCCTTCCCTCCCCCGCCGTCGCCTTCCCTCCCCCGCCGTCACCTTCCCTCCCCCCCCGTCGCCTTCCCCCCATCGCCTTCCCACCCCCGTTGCCTTCCACCTCCCCATCGCCTTCCCACCCACCGTCGCCTTCTCACCACCCGTCGCCTTCCCGCCCCCCGTCGCCTTCCCCATCTCCTTCCCCCCCGTCGCCTTCCTCCCCCGTCGCCTTCTCCCCTTTCCTTTCCCCCTCTCCTTCTCCCCTCCTCTCCTTCCCCCCCTCTCCTCTCCTCTCCTTTCCCCCCTCCTCTCCTCTCCCCCCTCCCCTCCTCTCCTCCCCCTCCCCTCCTCTCCTCTCCTTCCCCCCCCTCCTTCCTCCTCCCTCTCTCCTTCCTTGTGGATGTCCAGAGCCACCAATCTAACAGGGAATCAGAACAGAACAGGGAGAATCAAACAAAGGACTTGGTGTTGAATTTGTGGAGTTCTTCCATTTTTGTTGTGTGTGTCGTTGTGTGTGTGTGTGTGTGTGTCTGTGCGTGTGTCTCTGTATGTGAGTGTCTGTGTATGTGTGTGTGTGTCGGTGTGTGTGTGTGTCTCTGCTTGCGTGTGTCTGTGTATGTGAGTGTGTGTGTGCACGCATGCATGTAAGATGGGGAAAGTAAGGAGTGAGTTTAATTCAGCATCTCTCACCAGATTATACCTGCCGTTAAAGTTTTGACTGTGATATCATCAAGGGACCTTAACTCTGTATCAATTACAATGTTTTCCCTGACGAGGGAGGGAATGATGGGGACAGTGTGGAGGGAGCTTTATTCTATATCTCACTCTGTGCTCTCCCTTCACTGGAAGTGTTTGATGGGGATACATTAAAGGGAGCTTTACCATGTATCTAACCACATACAGTCCCTGTCCTGAGAGTGTTGATGGGGATAGTGTAGGATTTAACATGATCGACTGATCCAGCATCAACTGTTGTTTGTGGAAGAGAGTCCCTCTCCCACCCTTTGTGTGTCAAAGTGCTTCCTGCCATCTCTCCTGAACGCTCTGGGCCCTCATTCTCAGACTCTGCTCCCTCTCGGTCTAGAATCTCCAACCAGTGGGAATCGTTGATCTTGATCGATCCTGTCTCATCCTGTTTATACCTTGAAGGCTTTGATCAGATCACCCCTTAACTTTCTCAATTCTGGAGGAAAACGGCCTCATTTGTCGAGTGTCCCCTCAGAATGTAACCCCTGAGCTCCAGGCTCATTCTTGTAAACCTCCTTTGTGCTCCCTCTCTGTACTCCAACCAGATACCCACACACTTGCTGACACTGAACCCCATCTAACACAGCTTTGCCCATTCACCCAGCCTATCAATATCCCTTTGTAAGTGATGGTACTATCTGCACTGTCTACAATGCTGCCTAACGTTGTCATAGAGTCGTCGAGTTAGAGTCCTACAGCACAGAAACAGGCCCTTCAGCCCAAACTGCTCCATGCTGACCAAACTTGTCCATTCACATGAACCCGATTTCCCTGCACTTGGCCCATATCCTTCTCATCCTTTCCTATCCAAGTATTTATCCAAATGCCTTTTCAATGTTGTTAATGTACCCACCTCAGCCACTTCCGCTGGCAGCTCATTCCACATGTGTACCACCCTCTGGGTAAAAAACGTTGCCCCTCGGGTTCCCTGTTATTCTTTCCCCTCTAACCTTAAACTGATGCCCTCTAATTCTCGATTCCCCAAACCTGGGAAAAAGACTGAGTGCATTCAAGCTGTCCATTCCTGTCATGATCTTATACACCTCTATAAGATCCGCCTCAGTCTCTAAAGAAAAATGTCCCAGCTTGTCCAACCTCTCCCTATAACTCAGTCCCTTCAATCTTGGCAAAGTCCTTGTAAATTTCTTCTGCACTCTTTCCAGTTTAATAACGTCTGTCCTACAGCAAAGTGACCAAACACCATACTCCAAGTGCAGCCTCACCAATGTCCTGTCTAACTGCAACATAACTTCCCAAGGTCTATACTCAGTGCCCTGACTGATGAAGACCAAAAGTCTCCTTCACTGCCCTGTCTACCCACTGCCCTGTCTACCTGTGGCTCCACTTTCAGAGAACCATGCCCCTGAACTCCAAGGTCCCTCTGTTCCACTACACTCCTTAACGTCCTACTATTCACAATGAAACACCTTCCTTGATTTGGCCTCACACTTATCTACCTCAAACTCCATTTGCCATTTCTCGGCCCACTTCCCCAGCTGATCAAGGTCCTGTTGCAATCTTTGATAACCGTCCTCACTGTCCACAATACCACCTATTTTAGTGTCATTGCAAACTTATTAATCATACCTTGTACATTCTCATCCAAATAATTGGTATAGATAACAAACAGCAATGGGCCCAGTCCTGACCCCTGAGGCACTCCACTGGTCAAAGGACTCCATTCCAACAAGCATCCTCCCACTAGCACCTTCTGCTTCCTACTATCAAGCCAATTGTGTATCTAATTTGCCAGCTCCCCTCGATTCCATGTGATCTAACTTCCAGAGCAACCTTCCATGTGGAACCTTATCAAAGACCTTACTGAAAGGCTACATCTACCTCCCTACCCTCGACAACCTCCCTGGTCACTTCATCAAAGAACTCTAACACATGTGTGAGAAAGTATCTCCCACGTACAAACTCCTTTGTACAAAACCACGTGCTGTCCCCGTCCTGGAAGGGTTTGATTGGAGCAATGTAGAGGCAGTTTTACTCTGTATCTCATCCTGTGCCATCCCTGTCTGGGAGTGATTTATATCAACAATGTAGAGGGAGATTTACTGTGTATCTAACCCTGTGCTGTCCCTGTCTGGGAGTGATTCATATCAGCAGTGTAGAGGGAGATTTACTGTGTATCTAACCCTGTGCTGTCCCTGTCTGGGAGTGATTGATATCAACAGTGTAGAGGGAGATTTACTCTGTATCTAACCCTGTGCTGTCCCTGTCTGGGAGCGATTGATATCAACAGTGTAGAGAGAGATTTACTCTGTATCTAACCCTGTGCTGTCCCTGTCTGGGAGTGATTGATATCAATAGTGTAAAGGGAGATTTACTCTGTATCTAACCCTGTGCTGTCCCTGTCTGGGAGCGATTGATATCAACAGTGTAGAGGGAGATTTACTCTGTATCTAACCCTGTGCTGTCCCTGTCTGGGAGTGATTGATATCAACAGTGTAGAGGGAGATTTACTCTGTATCTAACCCCATGCTGTCCCTGTCCTGGAGGAACACTGTAGAGAGAGATTTACTCTGTATCTAACCCTGTGCCGTCCCTGTCTGGGAGCGATTGATATCAACAGTGTAGAGGGAGATTTACTCTGTATCTAACCCTGTGCTGTCCCTGTCTGGGAGCGATTGATATCAACAGTGTAGAGGGAGATTTACTCTGTATCTAACCCTGTGCTGTCCCTGTCTGGGAGTGATTGATATTAACAGTGTAGAGGGAGATTTACTCTGTATCTAACCCTGTGCCGTCCCTGTCTGGGAGTGATTGATATCAACAGTGTAGAGGGAGATTTACTCTGTATCTAACCCCATGCTGTCCCTGTCCTGGGGGAACACTGTAGAGGGAGATTTACTCTGTATCTAATCCCGTGCTGTCACTGTCCTGGGAGTGATTGATGGCACACTGTCAAGGGATCTTTAATCTGTATCTAACCCTATTCTCTCCAGACCCTGGGAGATTCAGATGGAGAAAGGGTAGAGGGACACATACTCTGTATCTAGCCCAGTGATGGAGCTGCCCTGAGGGTTTTTGATGGGGACAGGATGGGAGAAGTGGGTGATTTGCTGAACATGTCCAGGAAACTTGAAACACTGCAGTGTCCTGGGAGCTTTGCTCTGTATCTAACCCCTTTCACTACCTGTCTTGGAGTTTCAGTTGGGAGTGGTTTAGATCTGGGGAGTCTGGTGAAATAGCAGGAGAGCTGTAACAATGGGAGATGTGAAGAGATGCTTGTTGGATGTTAGACTGAAGACAAGATAAACCGAATGGTCAAATGTTAAATTGGGAGCAGGAACACAGAAATCTATTGGTTCTTTTCTGTTCTGGCACGGTGAGGGTCCCAGGTTCGATTCCAGCCTCGGGCGTCTGTCTGTGTGGAGTTTGCACGTTCTCCCCGTGTCTGCGTGGGTTTCCTCTGAGTGCTCCGGTTTCCTCCCACAGTCCAAAGATGTGCAGGTCAGGTGGATTGGCCATGCTAAATTGCCCAGTGTGAGGTGCATTAGTCAGAGGGAAGTGGGTTACTCTTTGGAGGGTCGGTGTGGACTTGTTGGGCTGAAGGGCCTGTTTCCACACTGTAGGGAATCTAAAATCTAAAAAAAATCTCCACATTTCAGTTTGGGTCTGAAACACTGTCACAAAGGGAATGTCTCAGAAGCTGTTTTCTGTCCTGCATTAACGCATCTTCAAAATGTGAATTCTCTTTACAGAGATAGGAAATGGACACAGCTCTTTGACGGTGATTAAAATGCAAATGCCAGAACCTGTTTACAGTGAATGCCTGAGATAATGGCACATTCCAGCAATGTCTGCCTTCCCTTCCAAGCTCCAAATATCTGAGAGATTCAAATTGACAAAGACTGAGACAGCTATCTCTTATTCTATATCCACATCACCTCAAACCCTTCAATTCAATTCCAGTCTGTAACTCACTCCCGGGTGTCTGTTATTGCATATGTAATCCATCCCAAACCCCTCAAATAGATTCTGGGCTGTAACACATTCCTGAGTATCTCTTATTCGATATAAAAACACCCTGAACCCTTCGATTAGATTTCAGATTTAAGTCCCCATGATCTCTCCAGATGTGTGTTGTGGGGGAGGGTGTGTAGGATGGGGCAGGGGGAGCAGGGTGGGAGCACAGAGGGGGAAATATGGATGTTGATTGCCAGGTGAGCGATCAATATTTTAATTTCCCAAACTCTGCTGAAATATTTGAGAAAGGGAAAGAAAATAAGGGATTGAAAGTCAATTTAAGAATGGCTGCATGTAGAGCAGGGCAGGGAGACAGACAGAGACGGAGAGACACAGGTAGAGAGAGAGAGAGCGAGACAGAGAGGGACAGAGACAGAGAGTTTGATTCTGGGAACCACATGTACAGCAGGAAAATCCCGAGAGATGTTCAGAAAATATCTCCCTCTCTTCCCAGTCCTGTGTGTGTCAGGGTGTCTGCAGCCACTCTCTTAGAGTGTGAGACCAATGGTTAATATTTTCAAACTGCACTGACATAACTAACGAGGCTGAAAAAAAGAGTTTAACAAACTAGGAATAGGAACACTTTGCTGCCCTCGAATTAAGATCTCAGTGGGCAGCAAGGTCCAAAAAGGCTCCTGTCCTGGGGAAGAACATCTCAATCACACAGAGGCCTCCCCAAGGAGCAGACTGACAGACGGTGCAATGTGTCAGAGATGCAGGGGAGGAGTCCACAAACCCCTCACTGAGAATAAATGTGGACAAGAAATTGTTAGATTCATTCTCAGACCCTGTTCTCTCTCTCTGTCTCTCTTTCTCGGCAGTGAGCAGCTCTCCCTGTCTGGTTGAGAGACTGTGTGTGTGTGCGTGTTTATTAATGTTTCCAGTCTCTTTTTAATTGCTGTCTTATGATTTGTTTGTATTTTGATGTTACTGTGACATTATACAATGCATTGGGGATGGGGTTGGAGGGTGCTTTTAAACCTGGAATCTTGCTGTGTAATTTGACAGCAAAATGCTCTCACTCCCCCCTTTCAACTCATCTTTTCTCTCTTTTATCCTGAGGAACTTTTGTTGGGAAAGCCGCAAAGTGAAGTTTCAAAGTGACTGGGGCCGGGAAAGCCTTGGATAAGAACAACCTCCTGAGGGGGAGCACAGGCCTGAGGCCTGTTCACAGGCTGCAGCCCATGGGGCCCTGGTGAGTTGTCATCTGTTTATTACCCCGAGGTTTAATCTCCTTGGGAGCGTGGAGTCTGGTTTGTTTGGGCCTCTGGTTAACTGGGTCCTATTAGGTTGTGGCCTTGTCATTTTTAAAACGAATTTGAAGCCTGAGGTTAAAGTAACCGGGCCCTGAGATTATGACACAAACAGGTTAACCCCCAGGATCTGGGAGGCAGCACTCCCTGAAGAGAGAATTAAAACCTTAAATGAGAAACTCTCTCCAAAGGCCCACTCTAATGTCAGAATGATGTGAGATGCATATTGGCCAGAAGAAGAAATTGTTATTATTGCAGAAAAAAGGCACAGGCTGGTCATTTCAATTCAGTTCAGAATCTATGTGTGTGGGTGTGGGGGTGGGGGTGGGGGATCTCTCTCTGTCCAGGTTTCTTCTGTTGAGTTTTCAAATAAGTAAAACCATCCCACACACAAGCTGAGCTGTCGTTATTTAAAGTGGGGGTTGGGATAAAGATTACAGTGTACAGGACTAAATCTGAGAGAGATTGAGAGGGGGAGCTGAGAGAGAGAGGGAGCAAAAGGGAGAAACAGTGAGTGAGGGGGGAACAGATTGAGAAAAGGGGAAATGTTTGGAATTTGTCAAACAGTAGGATTGGCCCCTCTCTGTCATCCTGCAGACAGAATCAAACCAGCATCAGTGATACACACAATGTGTCCGTGGTCACACTGCTGCTTGTGAGATCTTGCTGTGCATGGCTATTCATGTTTCTAGCCTCTGGCCAACTGCTCGATGGTGATATCTTTGTGTTTGGATGTTGCTGTGATGTTATGCAATGCCTTAATGATGCAATAATTAAACTGAACCAGCATCACAGGGTAAAGGGAGAGATTGTGGAAGGCAGAGAGTGGTGGGATCTTGCTGTGCTTTTGGTGCCAAGGCTTTATTTTATATCACATCAATTCTCGTTTTTTTTTCAGGCTGTTCCCCACCCGAGGAGGAGGGGGAGATTAGACCCAGGAGCTGAAACTCGGGACAGTGCAGAAACAGAGAGAATCAAATCCAATCTCCTGTGAAGAATCGTCAGACAAGAGCTGGACCCAGAGAGACAGAATAATCCGAAACTGTCCTGTCTCCTCGTTTAAACTCACACATGGGGAAAAGAATTGTGGGGTTCAGGCCGTCTGTGGGTTCTTTTTTACCAGAAGGGGCGAGTTCTGGGCTGGGGGCATGCACAGAGGGACAAAAAGATGGAGAAGGAGCAGCTGCACAGTCTGATCCCACAGATATCATTGCCTCCATCTCTCACTACAGCCCCTATCCCTACCATCTGTGTTCCCAGCTTGCTCTCTCCCTCTGTCTGTCCCACATCTTTCCTTCAATCCCCATTCTTCCTGTCTATGCCCTGTTCACATTCCCATGTAGCTTCCCTTCCTACAACTATTTGGAGCTTCCCTCTTTCCTGGAACTATAGGAATTGTGGGGGAGCAAAAGTCAGGGGACAGAGTCAATCAGAGAGAGAGAGAGAGTTTGCACAAGAAAGGTAGAATAGAGAGAAACATGCTCAGAGAGAGATCGACACAGAATCAGGGAGAGGAGGAGATACAGAGAGAGGGGGAGAGAGCCAGACTCCGAGAAAGAGGGAGAGAGACGGACAGTCAGAGAAGGAGGGGGAGAGAGATTGAGAGAGAGAGAGAGAGAGAGGAGCCAGAGAGAGAGATAGAAAAGGGGAAATGTGAGGCAGAGACAAACCTGAGACATGGAGAGACAGAGGCCATCCTCCCCATTCCAGCTGCTCCCAGTTCCCTCTCCCCAAGGTTTCTCTCTGTGACCCATCAGGGACAGAATCTGCTTCGGGACACTCAAACCATTGAAAATGGGATTGAGATTCAAGCACAACTCTCACTCTCTCACTGACACACTCACAAACAGATAGATTCTCTCCCCTGGTCAGTCCATGTGGCAGCAGAATAATGGCTGATTGAGCCAGGTTTAAATACCCTCAGGGTCTGTCACTCAAACCCATGTCCTCCCTAACCCCCGTTCATCCAGTCAGCACCCAGCTCCCTCCACCTGGAACACACCTCCCCCAGGTGTGGGACACACCAACAATCATTTTTTGTGGGATTAGAGGGGACTCTGGGAGAAAGCAGCAGCTCAATGGTTTAGCCCAGGTCTGTCCCTGTCCTTCCCCCACCCCCTCTGGACCCAGCCTTGGAATACACACAGACACAAAGCTACAGTTTCACACCCAGAGTAGGCACAGCACCCTGCTACAATCCAAATTGACACAAGAATTTTACACAAATCAATGAAACTAAAATGAACGAGTGAAGTTAGGGATCAGGAACTTGCTTTCTCTTTCTTGCAGACAGATTGTGCGGTTGCACAGAGTGACTCAAAAAATAAATAGAGTTTTTGCAGTTTATGCAAATAGGTTAAATTTTTATAAAGGCTTAGAATGATAAAACAATCCAAATAAGTAGCCATCTCTATTTCTTTTTGTTATTGTTTGGATTGATTTGGACAAGGACCAGGGACTGCAGTTTAGAGATAATGGAATTTGAAACTTTATTGCTGGAACAGCACAGCAGGTCAGGCAGCATCCAGGGAACAGGAGATTCGACGTTTCGGGCACAGGCCCTTCTTCAGGAATGAGCAGAGAGTGTTCAGCAGGAGAAGATAAAAGGTAGGGAGGAGGGACTTGGAGGAGGGGCGTTGGAAATGTGATAGGTGGAAAGAGGTCAAGGTGAGGGTGATAGGTCGGAGTAGGATGGAGGCGGAGAGGTCAAGAAGAAGACTGCAGGTCAGGAAGGTGGTGCCGGGCTGGAGGGATCCGGCTGAGACAAGGTGGGGGGAGGGGGGATGAAGAAACTGGTGAAGTCCAAGTTCATCCCCTGCGGTTGGAGGGTTCCCAGTCGGAAGATAAGACGCTCCTCCTCCGACCGTCGCGTTGTTGTGGTTTGGCGGTGGATGAGTCCAATGACCTGCATATCCTCGGTGGAGTGGGAGGGGGAGTTGAAATGCTGTGCTACAGGTTGGTTGGGTTGGTTCGTCCGGGTGGCCCAGAGGTGCTCTCTGAATCGCTCCGCAAGTAGGCGGCCTGTTTCCCCAATATAGAGGAGGCCACACCGGCTGCAGCGGATGCAGTAGATGATGTGGGTGGAGGTGCAGGTGAATCTGTGGCGGATATGGAAGTTTCCTTTGGGGCCTTGGAGAGAAGTGAGGGGGGAGGTGTGGGCGCAAGTGTTGCACCTCCTGCGGTTGCAAGGGAAGGTGCCGGGAGTGGAGGTTGGGTCGGTGGGGGGTGTGGATCTGACAAGGGAGTCGCGGAGGGAGTGGTCTCTACGGAAAGCTGATAGGGGATGGGAGGGAAATATATCCTTGGTGCCGGGGTCTGTTTGGAGGTGGCGGAAGTGACGGCGGATGATGCGCTGTACATGGAGATTGGTGGGGTGGTAGGTGAGGACCAGTGGGGTTCTGTCCTGGTGGCGGTTGGAGGGGCGGGGCTCAAGGGCGGAGGAGCGGGAAGTGGAGGAGATAATGGAATGAACAGGGACAGGAACAAATTATCCCAGAGAGAAAGAAATCTGCTGCTTGTGCAGTGGCGCGGCAAGGCCAGCAGAGGGTGGCATTGTATCACTTTAAACACAAGAGGGACAGACACAGACTGAGTCAGAGAGAGAGAGAGGCTGAGATGAGGTGCCACTGCTCTGCCCAGCAGAGAGATCTCCACTGTCCGAGCTTGACACTGAGCTATTCTACTGACCTGAGAAGCTGTGTCTGCTTCAGTTGGGGATAGGGCTGTTGTTTGTTGTGTTTTTGATCAAACCCCCAAGCATGGGATTGATGGAGATGGTGGGAAGGTGGGTACAGTGGGACTCGTATTGAGAGTTGTCCTTCCCCAGGTCAGGATGGGCTCAGTGCCAATGAAGAGGGTCTGTATCCGTTAGAATTGGGGATGGTTCACTGACAGCAGAGGACACACCGTTTGTCAGTGTGGATTTTTCTGTCTCATTGTAGAGAAATATGAATCTGGCAGATATGACAAAGAGTAAGATCATAGAAGTCTGTCCATTCTCTATTTATCTCTGACCCATCAGTCTATTACACACCTTACGGCCTCATAGATTTGCCTCACGTCAGAATATTGAGAAACAGAACAAAGTTAAATGGTAAAAATGGTGTTAAAATGTTTCACACTATTTAAAATGTTCCCACGGATGGTCTTCAGAATAACTGGAGCTGGTATAACAATCCCTTGCCATCCCTGTCCTTCCTCCGTACTGGAGTATGCCCATTCTGAAGTCTGATCAGCAGGTCTTTAAACAACTCCCACATGGGAAATGTGGACTTGCTCAATAACAGCTCCTCCCAATTAGCTCTCCCTAGCTCCTGCTTAATAGTGTCTTAATTTACCCTCCCCAAATTCAGTACCTTCCCACAAGGTCCTGATTTATCCTTATTCATAGCGATCTTAAAACTGAAGGAGTTGTGATCACTGTTTCTAAAATGGTGTCCCAGTGAAAGGTCAGTCAGCTGGCCAGGCCCATTAACCAATACAAGGCCCAGTGAGGCCTTGCCACAGTGAATCAGATTGGAGGAACAACATCTTATCTTCCACCTGGGCTGCCTACAGCCTTGAGTACTCAACATTGAGTTCTCCAATTTCAAATAAGCTCCCTCCCCATCCCCTGACTCCCTTCCCAGCCCCTCCCCCACCCTTCCACCCCTCCCTGCCACCAATCGGATTCATTCCTCCCATTGACTAATCAGGCCATACCCTCTATCTGTGTTCACCTCACCACTCTGTCCCCTCCCCACCCAAAGCCCTCCCACAACCCCACCCTTTATCAGCAGCTCCCCTTACCCTCACTCCCAAAGCATTGCCCTCTCCACCCCCTGATGCTGCCTGGCTTGCTGTGTTCTTCCAGCCTCCTGCTTGTCTCCGATGGTTAGTAAGTTGGCAGGTGGCTCCAAATGTGGTGGTGGGGTAGTGAACAGTGAAGGAGGTTTACCTCAGTGTTAAACAGGACCTTGATCAGACGGGCCAATCAGGAGGTTGGATTTTAGGAGCTGTTTTCCAGATGGAAACAAAATCCATGCTGACGGTCCATCGATCTTCCAATTGATCCCAGGCTCCATTATGAAGGCCCATGCAAACAGAGTTCACCCAGAGTCAGTTCCCACTGAGTCCAATGGAGTCAGTGAGAGCCACAAAACCTTCTCATGGCAGCACTGAGGGGGGTCGGCTCTTCTGCCACATCCAACCCCATTCCCCAGTGTCGGATCCAGTCTGTCACTGAGCCCTCTGACTGGGCCGTGGATTCCCCACCAACACAGCGGCTGATTGGTGGAAAGAACCAAATATAGAGAGGGGGTGATATCAGCATCAGGCCGGGGGGAAGGGAATGGAACCAGAGAAAGGAAATCATTGCTGAAAATGGATCTCTAATCAAAAGACACGGATTATTTACAGTATATTACTCTGCGGAATAGGAACATTCTCCTTTTTTATTTAGTTTTGCCCAGATGAGTGGATGAGTGAATTCCGTGAGGACAGGAGCCTGCCATTGCTGTTCCCACTCCAGCCTGCAGTGACCGATGATACTTGCCTCCAGGTCATTGACCTTGTATCTGGTTCTCTCACTGACAACGGGTTGCTGGGGATGATGTTGTTCTGTGCATGTCTGATTCCTGTTTCAGTTATACTTTTGTTGTCCAGCTTTCTATTAACGGTTGCCCATTGCTGACAACACTTCCACTGTTTTGCTCCTCCAGTCTCTTTGGTTTCGCTCCTCAGATGGAACCATTCCTTGCCCGTTAGGAAAGGAGTGTTACCGTGTTGCTGCTCCTCCTTATCCTGTCAGTCCATTCCTCACCTGGACCCCTCATTCCTTTATCTGCTGCCTTTAATGTGGGCTCTCAGTTACTTGGATTTATTCATCAATTGGATTATTTTTATAATTGGATATTTCAGGGCACGCTTTAACTGGTCTCTGAAACTGTTCTGTGTCACCACATAAACAAGTGCATTGGTGCAGCAGCTCAGGTCCCGCAGCATATATGAGGCTTGTACAAAAATAACAAAACCAGCAGAATCCAAGGAATGACTGACATGAAAGAAATGTAAAATATACAGCAACCAGAGAAGGATGAAACTTGCAGATATGGCAAAGAGTAAGATCACAGATTTCCTTCTGCTCTCTATCTCTGGGTCATTCTCTATTTTTCTCTGACCCCTGAGTCCCTTACGCACCGTAATGGCCTCAGAGATGTGTCTGACACTCAGAATGTTAAGAAAGAGAATAAAAATGAATGGGAGCATTGGTGTTAAAAATCGCTCAAAATATTTAAAACTTGCCCACCGGCGGTCAGTATAGTAACTGGACCTGGTAGAACAGAACCATGGAACATTGTTGATGACCTTTCCAGGTTTAAATCGAAAATAGTTGGGAATATTTTTGATTGAAAAGAAAATACAGATTATTGCTAGAACCTTAATTGGAGTATTCTCTGGCCAATACTTAGTTTTCATCTGATGAAAACAAACAGTGACAAATCGATCAAAAGAGAAAGTAACGGTAAACCAGACAGAACAATCAATTGCCCAGCAGCTCAACACATGGATAACACGACACACAGGAGTGATGTCCAAGAAACACTGTGGATAATAATAAGATGGAAAATGCCGAAGTACGATTGCGAAAGCAATGAATAGCAGATCCGACGTTGTTATAGCCACCAGATAATGAGTGGTGCTTTTAGACAAACCACACTTGCCACGAGCAATGATTAGAATCACCACTAGACTTACTGTATGAGAGAGAGAAAGGAAAAAAAGAGACTTCAAGTTACTGGTCAAATGTATCTGTGCCTGAGCCCAGACTATAAGTATTTTATGCAAAAGTGATGACGGCAAATGCGAGAAACCAGAGGTGCTGGAAAAGCACAGCAGGTCAAGCAGCATCTGAGGAGTAGGAAAATCATCGTGTCAGACAAAAGCTCTTCATCAGGAATAGCACAAAGATAATTGTTGTTCCATATCATACAAACGTTTAAGATTCTGAATCATTTTCACTTTGAAAATACATAGGGATGAACACAAATACCAAGTTAGTCTCAGAAACACAATGACGTATCGAACATTTTTTGGGGTTGACAGTGGTTGATTTATTCTGCTTTATACATTGCTCAGGCTCGCTGGAGTTGTAAATTAGATGACAGCATTCACACAAACTCTCCCAGGATCAGTAAAACAAAGAGTGGATACACCTAACCCAGACATGGATTACAAAAACATCCTGAATTCAGTTTTGGAGCCTCCACAGTTGAGTTTACTCCTAAAATTTTGCACCCACACAACATGAATTACAGTATACGGCACTGGATCACTCAACTGTGTCTGGGAATGGATGGTGTCTCAAATATGAACAAAGAAATGATAGAGCACTGGTATTCACCAGTGTATCTGACCACCATGTCTCAGCTTGGATACCCAATGCAATCAGGAGAACCTCATTTGGCATGGACTCCCCACCACCTGCCGAACACTGTGTACCCCAACCTCCACCCAAACCCAGACATGAGTAATATCCCAACAGTTAAGGAGAATCAGGGGCAGAGTTGAGTATGGTAGCCATTACAAAAGAGAAAGTGCTTAAACAAAAACCAAAAGGTCTAAAAATCGATACGTCCCCTGGCTCTGATGGACTACATCCTAGAGTTCTGAGGGAGGTGGCTGAGGAAATAGCAGAGGCATTGGTTGTGATCTTTCAAAAATCACTGGAGTCAAGAAAAGTCCCAAATAATTAGAAAATCACTGTTGTAACCTTCTTGTTCAAGAAAGGATCAAGACAAAAGATGGAAAATTATAGGCTGATTAGCCTAATCTCAGTTGTAGGTAAAACTCTAGAATCAATCGTTAAGGATGAGATTTCTAAATTCTTGGAAGTGCAGAGTCGGCTTAGAACAAGTCAGCATGGATTTAGTAAGGGGAGATCGTGCCTGACAAATGTGTTAGAATTCTTTGAAGAGTTAACAAGTGGGTTAGAACAGGGAAACCCAGTGGATGTTATCTACCTAGACTTCCAAAAGGCCTTTGATTAGGTGTTTCACAGGAGCTTGCTGAGTAAGGTGAGGGCCCATGGTGTTTGAGGTGAGCTACTGGCATGGAGTGGGGATTGGCTGTCTGATAGAGGGCAGAGAGTTGGGATAAAAGGTTCTTTTTCGGAATGGTGGTTCGTGACATATGGTGTTCTGCAAGGTTCAGTGTTGGGGCAGCAGCTGTTCACTTTATATATTAATGATCTGGATGAAGGGACTGGGGGCATTCTGGCAAAGTTCGCCGAAGATACGAAGTTAGGTGGACAGGCAGGTAGTTCTGAGGAGGTGAGGAGGTTGCAGAAAGATTTAGACAGTTTAGGAGAGTGCTCCAGGAAATGGCTGATGAAATTCAACGTGAGCAAATGCAAGATCTTTCACTTTGGAAAGCAGAATACAAGCATGGGCTATTTTCTAAACAGTGAGAAAATTAATAAAGCCAAAGTACAAAGGGATCTGGGAGTGCTCTTCCAGGATTCTCTAAAGGTTGAGTTGTAGGTTGAGTCCGTGATTAAGAAAGCAAATGAGACGTCATTTTTCTGAAGAGTGTTGGAATATAAAAGCAGCGATGTGCTACTGAGACTTTATATAGCTCTGGTTAGGCCCCATTTAGAATACTGTGTCTAGTTTTGGGCCCCACACTTCAGGAAGGACATACTGGCACTGGAGCATGTCCAGCGGAGATTCACACAGATGATCCCTGGAATGGTAGGCCTAACATACAATAAATGGCTGAGGACCTGGGATTGTATTCATTAGAGTTTAGAAGGTTGAGGGGAGATCTGATAGAAACTCACAAGATAATGCATTGCTTATAAGGGGTGGACGCTGGGAATTTGTTTCCATCAAGTGGGGAGACTAGGACCCATGGGCGCAGCCTTAGAATTGGAGGGGGTCCATTTAGAACAGAAATAATGTACTATTGCTTGGCATCTTAACCGATCACTTTGGGTTCAGGCCAATGTGAAAGATGAGCAGAGATGATGGCCTCAGTGTCTCATCACTAGATTATTAATTCAGAGACCGATGTTCAATATCCACCATGGCAGATGGTGAAACTTCAATTCAATCGAAATCAAGACTTCTACTGTCTGGTGGTGGCAATGAACGGTCGTCAGTTGTTAGAAAAGAAACCATCTCACTCACTCATATCCTTTAGGGAGTGTAACCTGTCATCCTTTCCTAGTCTTGGTGTACATGTGACTCCAGATCTACAATAGTCTGGTTTATTCTGGGCAATAAGGTGGTAAGTGTTAGTCTAGCCAGCGACACCCATAACCTTTCAATTAATAAAAGCAAATGGAGCTCCCCGTGCACAGATAACCCACTGCTACTGAAGAATGCTCCCTTTTTAGACCGCTCCCTGGTATTTGAATATCCCCATACTGAGTCCATTGTCTCAACTATGATATTCCCAAAAATGGATCCACTTTTGAAGTTAAGGGATCCTAAAACTCACTCAGTGTAGTTATCTGGAATAGGAAGTACCAACACATTGTCTGCGAAGTAATGGCCAACCGAGACAAAGGGTTCTATCTCCTGGCTTTGAGACCATCAAGAGTTGGGAAACTCTTCGGACTTGTTAAAGTAAGCTTTGACCTGAATTATACTAAGGAATAGCCGATGCCCTGAATTCAGTGGAACCCCAGCACCAAGCACCCATCCTTTCACCTTGTACATTTGTCCCACTCTCTGCCATATAGGATATTCCCTTGGAGACTAACCAGCCCTCGTGTTCAGAGATCTCCCCTTGCAGATGTGGAAATGGTGATTACTTTAAAATGTACTCACGGAGTGTAAGCTTTAACTGTCAGGCACGTGATGGTGTATCTGTGCATCTGCGGCCCCTGTCCTTCCAGGTGCTGGAGGTCATGGGTGTGTGAGGTGCTGTTAAAAAGAGCCCTGCCCTGTTCCTGGTTTGCATCTTGTAGGTGGTGTTCATTGCTGGCCGTGGTGTCATTGGCGAAGAGAGTGTGCGCTGAATGGTCAGTGGGGAAATTATAACAATCAGCTGTTTGTCCTGGACAATGTGGAGCTTTGTGAATGTTGCACTCAGTGTTGCATGTGAGCTGCACTCAGCCAGATACTTGCAGCGAATTCAATCCCACCCCTGAGTGATACTGTCTGGATGGTGGGGATGGATTGGAGAGGCAGGCAGGGAGGTTATTGTCGCAGTAAGCAGGGTGTCTGACATACTCTTGTGGCCACAGCACCTGTACGGCTGGAACAGGTCATTTCCTCGTCAATGATTGGTCCGGGTTGTGGATAATAATGCACTCAGTGATGGCAATGTCATCAAATGCCAATGGGAGATTGGTAGGTTCTCACGTTTTGAGATGGCCATTTCCTGGTGCTTGTGGGATATGAATGTTACTTGCCAATGATCAGCTCAAGCCAGATGTTATCACATTCTGTATGGACACAGACCTCTCTGTTATCTCAAGAGTAGTAAATGATGCTGAACATTGTGTATTCACGAGCAAACCTCACTAATTTTGAAATAATGACGGAGGGACCAGCATTGATGAGGCGCCTGCAGATTTTAGGACCAAGGTACAACTGTGAAGAATTCCTGCAGAGATGTACAACGGCTGAGATGACTGACCTCCCACATCCAGAACCATCTTCACCTGTCCTCAGGCTGAAACAAAAGAGTCGTCATCTCATTGACTCCAGTTTTTGGAGAGCTTCTTATTGTCAATATGTGTTCATAATATTTTTGTTTAAGAGTTGAACATTTCTTTTCACAATTAAAGTGTTACTGTGTAAACAGTTGCAACTGATTGAGGAACAGATATTCAATCCTTCTGGAAATAC
Organism: Chiloscyllium plagiosum; assembly: GCF_037043375.1. NCBI lineage: Eukaryota > Metazoa > Chordata > Chondrichthyes > Orectolobiformes > Hemiscylliidae > Chiloscyllium > Chiloscyllium plagiosum. The sequence goes on from NW_028270180.1 coordinate 52,948,438, forward strand.
AAGTCAACCGATCCTGAGGTTGGTGTATTACAGAGTTAACATGTTGCTGTGTTGAAAGGTCAGAGGCTATGGTATAAAAACCAAGCGATGAGTGACAGAGTTTGGGCTCCCGACAGAATCAGAATGTTTGTCATTCTCACATGTACAGAAGGGAAATGTTCATAAATCTGCAAATTGGATTTGTGAGCGGTGTTAGTGAAATAGAGGATGCAGGTGTATAAATAGCACTTTGTGATAGAAATATGGAAATGATATTCCCACTAATGAGAGGGACCATGACTGCAGCTCATGAATATGGAACACTCATTCTGGTTTAGAAACTGAGTAATGGGAGAGGCTTGTGTAGTATATTAAAGCAGGGTGTTAAATGTTCCGTATTGTGGGCTCTCAAGTTGATGTAATGCTCCTTCACTTGATTATTAACCATAGTCAGAATATTGCAAGTACTAACGTCAGTTATTTGTTGAAACTGACATTTTAATTCCTATTATTATTATGAGTGTTTTGTTTTATTTTCACATATTGCCTTAAAACTGATTGATGCTCAGTTCCCATCAAAACCTTTTCCCCCCAAGGAAGACTCACATCACAAAGTGAAGAGCAGCGGTCACTGGAAAATTCACTGGGGAAAGATTATGAATTACAAATTCAAACATTGTTCATCCAAATGTATCCAAATCCACCTCCATCCCACATCACGAAGGACTCAAAACCTCCGCTTCTTCCTTTCCCGCCGTACCAACCAGTACCCTTACACTGACACCCTCCTTCGATTGACTGAACTGGTCCTCAACCTGAACAACTTCTCTTTCCAATCCTGCAACTTCCTCCAAACCAAAGGAGTAGCCATGGGCACCCGCATGGGCCCCAGCTATGCCTGCCTCTTCGTAGGATATGTGGAACAGTCCATCTTCCGTAGCTACACTGGCACCACCCCCCACCTTTCCTCCGCTACATCGATGACTGTATCGGCGCTGCCTCGTGCTCCCACGAGGCGATTGAACGGTTTATTCACTTTACCAACACCTTCCACCCCGACCTCAAATTTACCTGGACCGTCTCAGACTCCTCCCTCCCCTTCCTAGACATTTTCATTTCTATCTCGGGCGACCGAATCAACACGGACATTTACTATAAACCAACCGACTCCCAAAGCTACCTGGACTACACCTCCTCCCACCCTGCCCCCTGTAAAAACGCCATCCCATTCTCCCAATTCCTTCGTCTCCGCCGCATCTGCTCCCAGGAGGACCAGTTCCAATACCGTACAACCCAGATGGCCTCCTTCTTCAAAGACCGCAATTTCCCCCCAGATGTGATCGACGATGCCCTCCACCGCATCTCCTCCACTTCCCGCTCCTCCGCCCTTGAGCCCCGCCCCTCCAACTGCCATCAGGACAGAACCTCACTGGTCCTCACCTATCACCCCACCAACCTCCATATACATCGTATCATCTGTCGATGTTTCCGCCACCTCCAAACGGACCCCACCACAGAGATATATTTCCCTCCCCTCCCCTATCAGTGTTCCGAAAAGACAACTCCCTCCATAACTCCCTCATCAGGTCCCCCTCCCCCCCCCCTCCCCCCCCCCCCCCCCCACCAACCCAACCTCCACTCACGGCACCTTCCCCTGCAACCGCAAGAAATGCAAAACTTAGGCCCACACCTCCCTTCTTACTTCCCTCCAAGACCCCAAGGGATCCTTCCATATCCGCCACAAATTCACCTGCACCTCTACACACATCATTTTCTGCATCCGGTGCAATCGATGTGGCCTCCTCTATATTGGGGAGACAGGCCGCCTGCTTGCGGAGCGTTTCAGAGAACACCTCTGGGACACCCGGACCAACCAACCCAACCACCCTGTGGCTCAACACTTCAACTCCCCCTCCCACTCCACCAAGGATATGCAGGTCTTTGGACTCCTCCATCGCCAGACCACAACAACACGACGGTTGGAGGAAGAGCGCCTCATCTTCCGCCTGGGAACCCTCCAACCACAAGGGATGAACTCAGATTTCTTCAGTTTCCTCATTTCCCCTCCCCCCACCTTGTCTCAGTCCCAACCCTCAAACTCAGCACCGCCTTCCTAACCTGCAATCTTCTTCCTGACCTCTCTGCCCCCACCCCCACTCTGGCCTATCACCCTCACCTTGACCTCCTTCCACCTATCGCATTTCCAACGCCCCTCCCCCAAGTCCCTCCTTCCTACCTTTTATTTTAGCCTGCTGGACACACGTTCCTCATTCCTGAAGAAGGGCTTATGCCCGAAAAGTCGATTCTCCTGCTCCTTGGATGCTGCCTGACCTGCTGCGCTTTTCCAGCAACACATTTTCAGCTCTAATCCGAATGTAACCAGGTACACCTGTGAAATCTTGTGAGCATTTGCTGTTGTATGTTAGAGATGGCACAGTGCTCAGTACTGCTGCCTGGGAGCCGAGGTTCAATTCCATCACCAGGTGTACGGGGTGGGGGGAGTGTTTCCACTGAGTGCTCCAGTTTCGTTCCACAGTTCAAAGATGTGCAGGCTTGGTGGATTAGCTACAGGAAATGCGGGGTTACAGGGAGATGGTGCAATATCCTTTGGAGGGTTGGTGTGTCTCAAATGGCCTGCTTCCACACTATAGGGATTCCATTTTATGATCTCAATCCTGATTAATGTACATTCGCAGAGCAATGTCCCACAACGTGTCCAAACCTTACAAAGATTAATCGGAACCAAAAGTATTATTTAAATCAGCATAATATGTCTACTGGGTATTTTACTGAATTAACATTATTACTCTGCCATTTTCCCTTCTGAAAACTATTATCACATCTGTTCATCGCCAATGGAACATTTCACTTTGAAAACTTAGCATCGAACATATTCAACCAGCTGCCAAGATGTTCCCAATTACAATCCATTGTATATTTACTAACTACATTGACAGCTCCATCAGTGGACAGACAGAAATGAGAACTCTCCCAGAAATGAAGCACCATGGGATTCATATCTATATGGTCCTACTTCCCACTGTGGTCAGATATTCCGTTTCATCCAGTTTTCCACAATAGTCAGATTCTACACTCAGAAGTACTCCTACTTACACAAGGCCACTGGAGTAGGCTGTTCTCTCCAGTTAGTAACCCACACTCAGTGTAAGTTTACTTTGAGAAATGCCCCCAGTAACATTTAGAGACTGGAATTTGTTATTCCCCTTTGGCTGGGAACCCACACTCCGTAATATTCGAATTGAAAGATGTTCCCTGAATCACATTGTCACCGTCCCTTCAGGCTATTGATACACACACACAATACAGTTGGACAGTGCAAGATATTCCCAGTAAAACTTGCAATTGAGTTCATGAGTATTCTGCTGTTCGTGCTGAACACTTACTACAATACTGCATTTACAGTGAGCTGTGAAAAGCAAGAACACTGGGCCAGAAAATATTATTCCAGCAGTAACCCCCACTCAGTCCAATTCGGCAATGACACATCCTCCCAGCAACATGAGGCCACAGCAATCAGAGGGTCCCAGCCTGAGCTTCGTCATCCCCATTCAGTACAATTCCATGATCAGTAATACCTTCACTTAGAGGGATTCCTGGAGATCTGAATCAGTAGAACACAACATTCTTGGAATGCCATGGTGAGTTACTGATCTCCTGACTTCCCCAAATGCCTGTCCACTACCTACAAGACACAAATCAGGAGTGTGATGGAATATTGTCTACTTGCCTGGATGGGTGCAGCCCCAACAACTCTGAAGAAACTTGACACCATCCAGACAATTCAGGCCATATGTTTGGCATTGCATCCACAAGCATCCTCCCTCCACCACCGACGCTCAGTAGCTGCAGTGTGCAACATCTACAAGATGCACTGCAGAAATTCACTAAAGATCCTCAGACAGAAACCTTCCAAACCCACGACCAGTTCCATCTAGAAGGACAAGGGCATCATATATATGGGATCTCTAAAAGCTTCAGGTTCCACTCCAAACCACAAATGAACAAATAGAGTAATAGTCATAGATTCCTACAGCACAAAGACTGGCCCTTTGGCCGAAACTGAGCCATGCCGATCAAAATGCTAACCCCATTTTTCCGTACTCAGCCCATATCCTTTTAATCCTTTCTGATCCACATATTCATCCAAATACCTCTTCAATCTTAATGTAAATGGCTCAACCACTTCCTCTGACAACTCATTCCATATGCATATCACCCTCTGTGTAAAAAAGGTTGCCCCTTAGGTTCCCTGTTATTCTTTCCTCTCTAACCTTAAACTGATGCTCTCTGGTTATCGATTCACAACCATGGGAAAAAGATGGAGTGCATTTACCCTGTCGTGCCTCACGATCTTGTACACCTCTATAAGATCCCCAACATTAGAGTGGTGCTGGAAAAGCACAGCAGGTCAGACAGCATCTGAGGAACAGGAGCCATCGACATTTCGGGCAAAGGCCCTTCATCGGGAATGGATGAAGGGATTTTGCCTGAAACATCGATTTGTCCTGCTCCTTGGATGCTGCCTGACCTGCTGTGCTTTTCCAGCACCACTCTAATCTTGACTCTAAGCTCGTGAATCTGCAGTACCCACTTCTGCCTATTAGATCCCCTCCCCACCCCTCAGTCTCTTATGCTTTTAAAACAGAAGTCCTACCTGTCCAATCTCTCCCACAACTCAGACCATTGAGTCCAGGCAACATCCTTGTAAAGTTTGTCTGCACTCTTTCCATTTAACTTACATCCTTCTTATAGCAATGTGACCAAAACTGAATACACTATACTCCAAGTGCAGCATCACCAACGTCCTGTATAACTGCAGCATACCTTCCCAACTTCTCCACTCAGTGCTGTACCTGATGAAGACCAGTGTTGCAAAAGCCTTCTTCACTGCCTTGTCCACCTCTGACTCCACTTTCAGAAAACGGTGAACCTGAATTCCAAGATCACTCTGTTCCATTCCACTCCTTAAGGCCCGACCATTCACCATGAAACTCTGACCTTGATTTGACTTTCCAAGATGCAAGACCTCACACATTTATATTAAAGTCCATGTGCCATTTCTCAGCCCACTTCCCCAGCTGATCAAGGTTTGGCTGCAATTTCTGATCACCTTCCTCACTGTCCATGATACCGCCCATTTTAATGTCATCAACAAACTTACTGATAAAATACAAAATTCCATTAAATCACTGAATAATGCAGTGTGCCCACGAGGTACAGAGAAAAGATTTTCTTTTTCTCAGGAACGAAATTACACCACAGGGTTATTTTGGAAATGTTAACTGTGTACATTGCTATCACATGAGGAACACGTACTGCCCTCATCCAGTGCCAAGTGAATCATGGGTAAAATGTATCTGTCATACGCAGCATTGGATTAGTATTCAGACAGCACCCCACACCAATGAGTAGAATCCTCTAGGGTAGTGAAGACTGAGCTTCAAGTTTGAATTAAATATTTCAAGAGAGCCCATTACAGAAAGTTGGTGCCTGACTCAGTCTTCTGCATTGTACTAACCTCTAGGCACAATGGCAGTCACACATGCTCTGTGAACATTACCTAATCCTATTAAAGTCTGCATGACCGTACTGTGCATCGTTTTACAAATGGCCAACTAACACGTCCTTTTGACAATCAAATAATTCAACAACACTCATCAGAATTGGAACACTGTACACAACATCTCTCCCAGTGATCTGTCCTCACAAATATCATGCCCCCATATGTCCGCTCAAAGGCAAAAACACACAGGATAGTCAAAGCCATCCGTGCTGACCCTCACTTATCACTCCATAATGACCTGCCCAACCCACCTCTTGCCCACGTTGTCCCTGTGCTCCCATTCGGAGTAAGCTGTCTGAGCAAGATCCGCCAACAAATTCCCTTCACGTCAGGTAATGGGAAACACCAAGTGGCACTGAGAGGTGGGTTGTTACAAAACCCATCTGACTGATAGCAGGGTTTGAACTACCACAGCGAGAGACAGAGACAGGGACAGAGACAGAGACAGAGACAGAGACAGAGACAGAGACAGAGACAGAGACAGAGACAAAAACAGAGACAGAGTTGTCTTGCTAAACACTTTCTTGGCCAGCGAGGGTCAGTACTCAGTCAAACTCCATCATTATGGATTCAGTGCAAACCCATTTTGTACAGTATAGAGGAAGAGACAATGTTGCACATGACTGAGGAGCCCCTTAATTGACAAACTATTCCCTCAAAACTCAGTTAGTGAGGATACTATTTTCTGGCATTGGGATTTTCTTTGCGAAATGGAAATAAAATAATTACCATTGATAGTGTGGAAATACGCCTGATTTAATGTAATAAATATGATTTAATAAACTTACATTGTCCCAAGACTTACCAGGAATACCAACACAGGCAAGGATGGTGTAGTATACTGTTCTGACCATTTGCCTTGGAAGATGCATTTTGTTGCTTGTGGAACAACCTCTCCTTTCCTGGTGCTGGGAATCTGTCAGAATTGGAGAATTCGCTGGGTATTGGAGCTGACACAGTTCCACAGTCTTTATTTTATGTTGTGTGGTATCTCCACCGGGAAACGGTGATCACATCTTCATTTTGAACAAACAGATTACGACAACATGTTTATTTTAATGATGTGATACCCGTGAGATTTAGGTCTCTCCTGAATACCCCAAAAACTGCATTAATCTGATCCCATTGGGGATCAAATGTTAATTGTAAATTATCTTCAAACAACAAGATTTGTATTATTTCAAACAATATCACTCCCATCAAACTCTGAATAATTTTTTATTGTTTTTTCAGTGATGCCCTTCATTTTGCTGAGACTACTCATTCAGTACTTCATGTTGTAAAGCCTCTTGCGACCTCTTCTTGTTATACCACTGCTCTCCTTGTTCATTCAGTTATCCAACTCATTTGGGAAATTCGACCTGTGATCGAGCACTCTAACACAAACCTGATGCTGATGCTGATCACAGCAACAGGTAGAAACGAGAAGAGGTAAGATTTTCTTAAAACAAATACAAAAAATTCCGAAACAAATCCAGATCCTTCCCTTCAAAAACATCGAATGGCAGAATCACATAAAACAGCAGCGGGCCTTCAGCCTATCAGATTTGTTCTGCCAAAATTACATTACTTCCACTTTCATCGCTTGGCTCATTGCCTTGAATGATTTGACAGTTCAAGTGTTAATCTAAGTACATTTTAAAGGTTGTGACGTTTCCTATCTCAACCACCTTCCCGGGCAGTGCAATGCAGGCCCCTGCCATCCTCTGGGTGGGAAGATTTTTCCTCATGTCCCCTCGAAACCTCCTGTCTTCCAGCTTAAAATGATGCCACCTTAATATCCGCCCTTGAACAAGGGAAACATCTGTTTTCTACTCACCCTGTCCACACCCCTCAGTCCTATACACCCAGATCACTGCTCTAAAGAAAGCAGCCTGAGCTTATCCAGCTTCTCTCTTCACAGCGACATTGCTACAGCTCAAGCAACATTCTGCTAAATCTCCTTTGCACTCCCTCCCTTACAATCACATCCTTCCCATCGTGCAGTGACCAGGACTGTACACAATACTCCGACTGTGACCCAAACAAAGCAGGACCTCCCTGCTCTTATAATCGATGTCTCTATTGGTAAGGGCATGTGTCCTGCCTGCCTTCTTTACCCTATTAACCTGTCCTGCTGCCTTCATGGATCTGTTAACAATCACCTCAAGATCTTTCTGTTCCTCTAAGTGTCCTGGTGTTCTGCCATTTATTGAGTGTTGCCTTGTCTTGTGACTTCTTCCAAAGTGTATCACCTCACATTTATCAGGGTTAAATTTCATCTGCCACTGATTTGCCCGTCTGACCAATCTGTCTGGATCAATCTATAACCGATGACTATTTCTCTCGCTGCCAACTACTCGGTCAATATTTGTGAAATTTGCCAACGTATGTAGCATCACCAACCTCCCATTGTACCTACCCCCACACCCCCCTAACTCCCCTGCACGCCCTGAGTGATCCCGCCCTCCCCCCACACAAACATACACCTTTATCAATGTCATTTGTGATTATCACAAAGAATGAGTCACCCAGCACTGAGAGCTGTGGAACAATATTGGACACCAGCTTCCAATTATCCAAACAGCCTTCTATCAACACCCTCTGTTTTCACTGACTGAACCTATTTTAGAGCCAAGTTGCCAAGTTACTCCGGATGCCACGTGTTTTTACCTTCATTATCTCCCATGTGGGTCCTGGTCAAAGGCTTTTCTGAACTCCATACAACCGACAGCAATTGGCCTACTCTCATCTACACACCTGGTCAGCTCCTCAAAAAGTTCCACCAGATTGGTTTGGCATGACCCTACTCTGACAAAGCTGTGCTGTCTCACCATGATCAGATTGGGTTTGGCATGGCCCTACTCTGATAAAGCTGTGCTGACTCTCCAAGATCAGATTGGGTTTGGCATGACCCTACTCTGACAAAGCTGTGCTGACTCTCCATGATCAGATTGGGTTTGGCATGGCCCTACTCTGACAAAGCTGTGCTGACTCTCCATGATCAGATTGGTTTGGCATGGCCCTACTCTGACAAAGCTGTGCTGTCTCTCCATGATCAGATTGGTTTGGCATGGCCCTACTCTGACAAAGCTGTGCTGACTCTCCATGATCAGATTGGTTTGGCATGGCCCTACTCTGACAAAGCTGTGCTGACTCTCCATGATCAGATTGGTTTGGCAAGACCCTACTCTGACAAAGCTGTGCTGACTCTCCATGATCAGATTGGTTTGGCAAGACCCTACTCTGACAAAGCTGTGCTGACTCTCCATGATCAGATTGGTTTGGCATGGCCCTACTCTGACAAAGCTGTGCTGACTCTCCATGATCAGATTGGTTTGGCATGGCCCTACTCTGACAAAGCTGTGCTGACTCTCCATGATCAGATTGGTTTGGCATGGCCCTACTCTGACAAAGCTGTGCTGACTCTCCATGATCAGATTGGTTTGGCATGGCCCTACTCTGACAAAGCTGTGCTGACTCTCCATGATCAGATTGGGTTTGGCATGGCCCTACTCTGACAAAGCTGTGCTGACTCTCCATGATCAGATTGGGTTTGGCATGGCCCTACTCTGACAAAGCTGTGCTGACTCTCCATGATCAGATTGGTTTGGTATGACCCTACTCTGACAAAGCTGTGCTGACTCTCCATGATCAGATTGGGTTTGGCATGGCCCTACTCTGACAAAGCTGTGCTGACTCTCCATGATCAAACCGTGCCTCTTGAAATGGAGATTAATTCTGTCCTTTGAAATTTTCTCGAATAGTTTCTCTAACACTGATATAACACACACTGGTCTGTTATTCCTGGTCTATCTTTATTGCCTTTCTTGAAAAGTTTGATTTGAATTGATGGTACTGGGAATGATGTTTCTATAAAGTATTTCTTGTTGCAAATCCTATCAGATTGCCTACCTTTGTAGGTTGGAGCGACCGTTAGAGGCAATGAGGAATTTACAGGAGCTACGGGGTGTGATGGATGGCAGTTGCAGGGAGGGAGATAAACCAAAGATGCAGTCAGCTAGCTGGGGAACCTCCAGGAAAGGTAGGAGAGGGAGGCAGGTCATACAGGACCCTCCTATAGAAATCCCCACCTCAAACAAGTATACTGGTTTATACTGTACATAAAACATGAGAGAGTGCGTGAACGCGAGAAAGGTTTGGTGCAAACGCCAGAGAGAGTGCGTGCAAATGCAAGAGAGAGAGTTTATGTCAACAAGACAGAGAGAGAGTTGATACAAATGCGAGAGAGTGTGCGAAGGCGAGAGGAAGTGTGTGTGTGCGAGAGAGAGAGTACACATGCGTGCAAGGGGAAGAGTGTGTACATGTGCGAGACATTCTGCGCATGTGCAAAAGACAGTGTACGAATGAAAGCAAGAGTGTGCATATGCAAGAGAGAGTGCGTACGATTTTCTATAATACAGGAGGAATCAGTGACGCTGCTCCAGCTCCTTTATTTTCTATAATACAGGACGAAGCACTGACGCAACTCCGTCTCCTTTATTTTCTATAATACAGGAGGAAGCAGTGACGCTGACCCAGCTCCTTTATTTTCTATAATACAGGAGGAAGCAGAGACACTGCTCCGTCTCCTTTATTTTCTATAATACAGGAGGAAGCAGAGACGCTGCTCCAGCTCCTTTATTTTCTATAATACAGGAGGAAGCAGAGACGCTGACCCAGCTCGTTTATTTTCTATAATACAGGAGGAAGCAGTGATGCTGCTCCAGCTCCTTTATTTTCTATAATACAGGAGGAAGCAGTGACGCTGCTCCAGCTCCTTTATTTTCTATAATACAGGAGGAAGCAGAGACGCTGACCCAGCTCCTTTATTTTCTATAATACAGGAGGAAGCAGTGACGCTGCTCCAGCTCCTTTATTTTCTATAATACAGGAGGAAGCAGTGACGCTGACCCAGCTCCTTTATTTTCTATAATACAGGAGGAAGCAGTGACGCTGCTCCAGCTCGTTTATTTTCTATAATACGGGAGGAAGCAGAGACGCTGCTCCAGCTCCTTTATTTTCTATAATACAGGGGGAAGCAGAGATGCTGACCCAGCTCCTTTATTTTCTATAATACAGGAGGAAGCAGAGACGCTGACCCAGCTCCTTTATTTTCTATAATACAGGAGGAAGCAGTGACGCTGACCCAGCTCCTTTATTTTCTATAATACAGGAGGAAGCAGAGACACTGCTCCGTCTCCTTTATTTTCTACAATACAGGAGGAAGCAGTGACGCTGCTCCAGCTCGTTTATTTTCTATAATACGGGAGGAAGCAGAGACGCTGCTCCAGCTCCTTTATTTTCTATAATACAGGGGGAAGCAGAGATGCTGACCCAGCTCCTTTATTTTCTATAATACAGGAGGAAGCAGAGACGCTGACCCAGCTCCTTTATTTTCTATAATACAGGAGGAAGCAGTGACGCTGACCCAGCTCCTTTATTTTCTATAATACAGGAGGAAGCAGAGACACTGCTCCGTCTCCTTTATTTTCTACAATACAGGAGGAAGCAGAGACGCTGCTCCAGCTCCTTTATTTTCTATAATACAGGAGGAAGCAGAGACGCTGACCCAGCTCCTTTATTTTCTATAATACAGGAGGAAGCAGTGACGCTACTCCAGCTCCTTGATTTTCTATAATACAGGAGGAAGCAGTGACGCTGCTCCAGCTCCTTTATTTTCTATAATACAGGAGGAAGCAGTGACGCTGCTCCAGCTCCTTTATTTTCTATAATACAGGAGGAAGCAGTGACACTGCTCCAGCTCCTTTATTTTCTATAATACAGGAGGAAGCAGAGACGCTGACCCAGCTCCTTTATTTTCTATAATACAGGAGGAAGCAGTGACGCTGACCCAGCTCCTTTATTTTCTATAATACAGGAGGAAGCAGAGACACTGCTCCGTCTCCTTTATTTTCTACAATACAGGAGGAAGCAGAGACGCTGCTCCAGCTCCTTTATTTTCTATAATACAGGAGGAAGCAGAGACGCTGACCCAGCTCCTTTATTTTCTATAATACAGGAGGAAGCAGTGATGCTGCTCCAGCTCCTTTATTTTCTATAATACAGGAGGAAGCAGTGACGCTGCTCCAGCTCCTTTATTTTCTATAATACAGGAGGAAGCAGTGTCGCTGTTCCAGCTCCTTTATTTTCTATAATACAGGAGGAAGCAGTGTCGCTGCTCCAGCTCCTTTATTTTCTATAATACAGGAGGAAGCAGTGACGCTGCTCCGGCTCCTTTATTTTCTATAATACAGGAGGAAGCAGTGACGCTGCTCCAGCTCCTTTATTTTCTATAATACAGGAGGAAGCAGTGACGCTGCTCCAGCTCCTTTATTTTCTATAATACAGGGGGAAGCAGTGATGCTGCTCCAGCTCCTTTATTTTCTATAATACAGGAGGAAGCAGTGACGCTGCTCCAGCTCCTTTATTTTCTATAATACAGGGGGAAGCAGTAACGCTGCTCCAGCTCCTTTATTTTCTATAATACAGGAGGAAGCAGAGACGCTGCTCCAGCTCCTTTAGTTTCTATAATACAGGAGGAAGCAGAGACGCTACTCCAGCTCCTTTATTTTCTATAATACAGGAGGAAGCAGTGACGCTGCTCCAGCTCCTTTATTTTCTATAATACAGGAGGAAGCAGAGACGCCGACCCAGCTCCTTTATTTTCTATAATACAGGAGGAAGCAGTGACGCTGCTCCAGCTCGTTTATTTTCTATAATACAGGAGGAAGCAGTGTCGCTGCTCCAGCTCCTTTATTTTCTATAATACAGGAGGAAGCAGTGACGCTGATCCAGCTCCTTTATTTTCTATAATACAGGAGGAAGCAGTGACGCTGCTCCGGCTCCTTTATTTTCTATAATACAGGAGGAAGCAGTGACGCTGCTCCGGCTCCTTTATTTTCTATAATACAGGAGGAAGCAGTGACGCTGCTCCAGCTCCTTTGTTTTCTATAATACAGGAGGAAGCAGTGTCGCTGCTCCAGCTCCTTTATTTTCTATAACACAGGAGGAAGCAGTGACGCTGCTCCGGCTCCTTTATTTTCTATAATACAGGAGGAAGCAGTGACACTGCTCCAGATCCTTTATTTTCTATAATACAGGAGGAAGCAGTGTCGCTGCTCCAGCTCCTTTATTTTCTATAATACAGGAGGAAGCAGTGACGCTGCTCCAGCTCCTTTATTTTCTATAATACAGGATGAAGCAGTGACGCTGCTCCGGCTCCTTTATTTTCTTTAATACAGGAGGAAGCAGTGATGCTGCTCCAGCTCCTTTATTTTCTATAATACTGGAGGAAGCAGAGATGCTGCTCCGGCTCCTTTATTTTCTATAATACAGGAGGAAGCAGAGACGCTGCTCCGGCTCCTTTATTTTCTATAATACGGGAGGAAGCAGTGACGCTGCTCCAGCTCCTTTATTTTCTATAATACAGGGGGAAGCAGTGACGCTGCTCCAGCTCCTTTATTTTCTATAATACAGGAGGAAGCAGTGACGCTGCTCCAGCTCCTTTATTTTCTATAATACAGGAGGAAGCAGTGACGCTGATCCAGCTCCTTTATTTTCTATAATACAGGAGGAAGCAGTGACGCTGCTCCGGCTCCTTTATTTTCTATAATACAGGAGGAAGCAGTGACGCTGCTCCGGCTCCTTTATTTTCTATAATACAGGAGGAAGCAGTGACGCTGCTCCAGCTCCTTTGTTTTCTATAATACAGGAGGAAGCAGTGTCGCTGCTCCAGCTCCTTTATTTTCTATAACACAGGAGGAAGCAGTGACGCTGCTCCGGCTCCTTTATTTTCTATAATACAGGAGGAAGCAGTGACACTGCTCCAGATCCTTTATTTTCTATAATACAGGAGGAAGCAGTGTCGCTGCTCCAGCTCCTTTATTTTCTATAATACAGGAGGAAGCAGTGACGCTGCTCCAGCTCCTTTATTTTCTATAATACAGGATGAAGCAGTGACACTGCTCCAGCTCCTTTATTTTCTATAATACAGGAGGAAGCAGTGACGCTGCTCCGGCTCCTTTATTTTCTTTAATACAGGAGGAAGCAGTGATGCTGCTCCAGCTCCTTTATTTTCTATAATACTGGAGGAAGCAGAGATGCTGCTCCGGCTCCTTTATTTTCTATAATACAGGAGGAAGCAGAGACGCTGCTCCGGCTCCTTTATTTTCTATAATACGGGAGGAAGCAGTGACGCTGCTCCAGCTCCTTTATTTTCTATAATACAGGGGGAAGCAGTGACGCTGCTCCAGCTCCTTTATTTTCTATAATACAGGAGGAAGCAGTGACGCTGCTCCAGCTCCTTTATTTTCTATAATACAGGAGGAAGCAGTGACGCTGCTCCAGCTCCTTTATTTTCTATAATACAGGAGGAAGCAGAGACGCTGCTCCAGATCCTTTATTTTCTATAATACAGGAGGAAGCAGTGACGCTGCTCCAGCTCCTTTATTTTCTATAATACAGGAGGAAGCAGTGACGCTGCTCCAGCTCCTTTATTTTCTATAATACAGGAGGAAGCAGAGACGCTGCTCCAGCTCCTTTATTTTCTATAATACAGGAGGAAGCAGTGACGCTGCTCCAGCTCCTTTATTTTCTATAATACAGGAGGAAGCAGAGACGCTGCTCCAGCTCCTTTATTTTCTATAATACAGGAGGATGCAGTGACGCTGCTCCAGCTCCTTTATTTTCTATAATACAGGAGGAAGCAGAGACGCTGCTCCAGCTCCTTTATTTTCTATAATACAGGAGGAAGCAGTGACACTGCTCCAGCTCCTTTATTTTCTATAATACAGGAGGAAGCAGTGACGCTGCTCCAGCTCCGTTATTTTCTATAATACAGGAGGAAGCAGAGACGCTGCTCCAGCTCCTTTATTTTCTATAATACAGGAGGAAGCAGTGACGCTGCTCCAGCTCCTTTATTTTCTATAATACAGGAGGAAGCAGTGACGCTGCTCCAGCTCCTTTATTTTCTATAATACAGGAGGAAGCAGTGACGCTGCTCCAGCTCCGTTATTTTCTATAATACAGGAGGAAGCAGTGACGCTGCTCCAGCTCCTTTATTTTCTATAATACAGGAGGAAGCAGTGACGCTGCTCCAGCTCCTTTATTTTCTATAATACAGGAGGAAGCAGTGACACTGCTCCAGCGCCTTTATTTTCTATAATACAGGAGGAAGCAGTGACGCTGCTCCAGCTCCTTTATTTTCTATAATACAGGAGGAAGCAGTGACGCTGCTCCAGCTCCTTTATTTTCTATAATACAGGAGGAAGCAGTGACGCTGCTCCAGCTCCTTTATTTTCTATAATACAGGAGGAAGCAGAGACGCTGCTCCAGCTCCTTGATTTTCTATAATACAGGAGGAAGCAGTGACACTGCTCCAGCTCCTTTATTTTCCATAATACAGGAGAAAGCAGTGACGCTGCTCCAGCTCCTTTATTTTCTAGAAGACAGGAGGAAGCAGTGACGCTGCTCCAGCTCCTTTATTTTCTATAATACAGGAGGAAGCAGTGACGCTGCTCCAGCTCCTTTATTTTCTATAATACAGGAGGAAGCAGTGACGCTGCTCCAGCTCCTTTATTTTCTATAATACAGGAGGAAGCAGAGACGCTGCTCCAGCTCCTTTATTTTCTATAATACGGGAGGAAGCAGAGACGCTGCTCCAGCTCCTTTATTTTCTATAATACAGGAGGAAGCAGTGACGCTGCTCCGGCTCCTTTCTTTTCTATAATACAGGAGGAAGCAGTGACGCTGCTCCAGATCCTTTATTTTCTATAATACAGGAGGAAGCAGTGACGCTGCTCCAGCTCCTTTATTTTCTATAATACAGGAGGAAGCAGTGACGCTGCTCCGGCTCCTTTATTTTCTATAATACAGGAGGAAGCAGAGACGCTGCTCCAGCTCCTTTATTTTCTATAATACAGGAGGAAGCAGTGACGCTGCTCCAGCTCCTTTATTTTCTATAATACAGGAGGAAGCAGTGACGCTGCTCCAGCTCCTTTATTTTCTATAATACAGCAGGAAGCAGTGACGCTGCTCCAGCTCCTTTATTTTCTATAATACAGGAGGAAGCAGTGACGCTGCTCCAGCTCCTTTATTTTCTATAATACAGGAGGAAGCAGTGACGCTGCTCCAGATCCTTTATTTTCTATAATACAGGAGGAAGCAGAGACGCTGCTCCAGCTCCTTTATTTTCTATAATACAGGAGGAAGCAGTGACGCTGCTCCAGCTCCTTTATTTTCTATAATACAGGAGAAAGGAGAGACGCTGCTCCAGCTCCTTTATTTTCTATAATACAGGAGGAAGCAGTGACGCTGCTCCAGCTCCTTTATTTTCTATAATACAGGAGAAAGGAGAGACGCTGCTCCAGCTCCTTTATTTTCTATAATACAGGAGGAAGCAGTGACGCTGCTCCAGCTCCTTTATTTTCTATAAGACAGGAGGAAGCAGAGACGCTGCTCCAGCTCCTTTATTTTCTATAATACAGGAGGAAGCAGTAACGCTGCTCCGGCTCCTTTATTTTCTTTAATACAGGAGGAAGCAGAGACGCTGCTCCAGCTCCTTTATTTTCTATAATACAGGAGGAAGCAGTGACGCTGTTCCAGCTCCTTTATTTTCTATAATACAGGAGGAAGCAGTGACACTGCTCCAGCTCCTTTATTTTCTATAATACAGGAGGAAGCAGTGACGCTGTTCCAGCTCCTTTATTTTCTATAATACAGGAGGAAGCGGAGACGCTGCTCCAGCTCCTTTTATTTTCTATAATACAGGAGGAAGCAGTGACGCTGTTCCAGCTCCTTTATTTTCTATAATACAGGAGGAAGCAGCGACGCTGTTCCAGCTCCTTTATTTTCTATAATACAGGAGGAAGCAGTGACGCTGTTCCAGCTCCTTTATTTTCTATAATACAGGAGGAAGCGGAGACGCTGCTCCATCTCCTTTATTTTCTATAATACAGGAGGAAGCAGTGACGCTGCTCCAGCTCCTTTATTTTCTATAATACAGGAGGAAGCAGAGACACTGTTCCAGCTCCTTTATTTTCTATAATACAGGAGGAAGCGGAGACGCTGCTCCAGCTCCTTTATTTTCTATAATACAGGAGGAAGCCCTTCTTCAGGAATGAGGAGAGTGTGCCAAGCAGGCAAGATAAAAGATAGGGAGGAGGGACTTGGGGGAGGGGCGCCGGGAATACGATAGGTGGAAGGAGTTTAAGGTGAGGGTGATAGGCCGGAGAGGGGGTGGGCGCGGAGAGGTCGGGAAGAAGATTGCAGGTCAAGAAGGCGGTGCTGAGTCTGAGGGTTAGGACTGAGAAAATGTGGGGGGAGGGGAAATGAGAAAGCTGGAGAAATCTTCATTCATCCCTTGTGGTTGAGGCGTTCTTCCTCCAGGCGTCGTGTTGCCATGGTCTGGCGATGGAGGAGGCCAAGGACCTGCATGTCATTGGCGGAGTGGGAGGGGGAGTTAAAGTGTTCAGCCAAGAGGCGTTTGGGTTGGTTGGTGCAGGTGTCCCAGAAGTGTTCCCTGAAATGTTCCACAAATAGATGGCCTGTCTCCCAATGTATAGGAGGCCACATCGGGTGCAGTAAGTGATGTGTGTGGAGGTGCAGGTGGATTTGTGATGGATATGGAAGGATCCCTTGGGGCCTTGGAGGGAAGTGAGGGGGGAGGTGTGGGCGCAAGTTTTGCATTTCTTGCGGTTGCAGGGGAAGGTGCCGTGAGTGGAGATTGGGTTGGTGGGGTATGTGGATCTGATGAGGGAGTCGCGGAGGGAGTGGTCTTTCCGGAACGCTGATGGGTTGCGGAGGGAAATATATCCTTGTTGGTGGGGTCTGTTTGGAGGTGGCGGAAATAGATCTGTGTGTTTGTTTATGGCGTTGTGGTTGGAGTGCCAGGCCTCTCGGAATTCTCTGACATGTCTATGCTTAGCCTGTCCCAGGATAGATGTGTTGTCCCAGTCGAAATGGTGTTTTTTTCATCCGTGTGTAGGGCTACGAGTGAGAGAGGGTCGTGTCTTTTTGTGACTAGCTGGTGTTCGTGTATCCTGGTGGCTAACTTTCTTCCTGTTTATCCAACGTAGTCTTTTTGGCAGTCCTTGCATGGAATATTGTAGACGATGTTGGTTTTGTCCATGGGTTGTACTGGGTCTTTTAAGTTTGTTAGTTTTTGTTTGAGAGTGTTGGTGGGATTGTGTGCTACTAGGATTCTGAGGGTTCTTAGTAGTCTGGCTGTCATTTATTTAACCAGATACAATAGAGTCAGTGCCCTAAACTGAGGAAACTGTAAATCTACTAGATATATAAATTTACTTATTCCGCCAGCCCACAGTCAGTGCCCTAATCTGAGGAGTCTATAAATATCCTGGTTATATATATTTAACCAGACATCACAGAATCAGTGCCCTTAACTGAGGAGACTCTAAATCTCCTAGTTACATATAACCAGCCAGCACAGCGTCAGTGCCCTAAAATGAGCAGACTCTAAATGTCCTGGTTATATACATTAAACCATCCAAAAGACAGTCAGTGCCCTAAACAGAGGAGACTCTAAATCTCCTGGTTGTGTATATTTATTTAACCAGCCAGCACAGTGTCAGTGCCCTAAATTGTGGAGAATGTAAATCACCTGGATATACATGTTTATTTAACCATCCAGCAGAGAGTCAGTGCTCTAGACTGAGGAGAATCTGAATCTCGTGGTTTGACGTATTTATTTAACTAACCAGCACAGTGTCAGTGCCCTAAACTGAGGAGACTCTAAATCTCCTAGTTATATCTGTTTTTTAGCCAGCCAGCACAGAGTCAGTGCCACAAACTGAGGAGACTCTAAATACTCTGGTTATAATAGTTTTAACCAGCCGCCACCACAGTCAGTTCCTGAAAATGAGGAGACTCTAAATCTCCTGGTTATATATATTTAAACAGACAGCACAGAGTCAGTGCCTTAACCAGGAGACTCTAAATCTCCTGGTTATATTTAATTAACCAGCTCTTTATATAAACTAAACAGACAGAACAGAGTCAGTGCCCATAACTGAGTAGACTCAAAATCTCCTGGTTATGTATATTTAACTACACAGCACAGAGACAGTGCGCTAGAATGAGCAGACTCTAAATTCCCTGGTTATATATATTTATTTAATTAGCCAACATAGAATCAGTGCCCTAAACTGAGAAGACTCTAAGTCTCCTGGTTATATATATTAAACCAGCCAACACACAGTCAGTGCCCTAAACTAGACTCTAAATCACCTGGTGGTATCTACGTATTTAACCAGCCAGCACAGAGTCAGTGCCCCAAACTGAGGAGACTCGAAATACTCTGGTTATAAAAGTTTTAACCAGCCACCGCACAGTCAGTTCCTGAAAATGAGAAAACTCTAACTCTCCTGGTTATATTTAGTTAATCAGCTTGTTATATGCAAGGTTTGTGAAGGTTTGTAACTCAGGTTGAGGTTTAGGGTGTAGATTTGCTCGCTGAGCTGTAGGTTTGATATCCAGATGTTTCATTACCTGGCTAGGTAACATCATCAGTGGCGACCTCCAAGTGAAGCGAAGCTGTTGTCTCCTGCTTTTTATTTATATCTTTCTCCTGGATGGGCTTCCTGGGGTTTGTGGTGATGTCATTTCCTGTTTGTTTTCAGAGGGGTTGATAGATGGCACCTAGATCTATGTGTTTGTTTATGGCGTTGTGTTTGGAGTGCCAGGCCTCTAGGAATTCTCTGGCATGTCTTTGCTTAGCCTGTCCCAGAATAGATGTGTTATCCCAGTTGAAATGGTGGTTTTTAACATCCGTGTGGAGGGCTACGAGGCAGAGAGGGGCGTGTCTTTTTGTGGCTAGCTGATGTTCATGTATCCTGGTGGCTAACTTTCTTCCTGTTTGTCCTACATAGTGCTTGTGGCAGTCCTTGCATGGAATTTTGTAGATGACGTTGGTTTTGTAATGGGTTGTACTGGGTCTTTTAAGTTTGTTAGTTTGTGTTTGAGAGTGTTGGTGGGATTGTGTGCTACTAGGATTCTGAGGGGTCTTAGTAGTCTGGCTGTCATTTCTGGAACTTCTTTGATGTATGGTAAGGTGGTTAGGGTTTCTGGCTGTGTTTGGTCTGCTTGTCGTGGTTTGTTCTTGAGGAATCAGCACACTATTATTTGAGTATCCGTTCTTCTTGAATACGTTGTATAGGTGAATCTCCTCTGTTTTCGGAAGTTCATCTGTGCTGCAGTGTGAGGTGGCTCGTTGGAATAGTGTTCTGATACAGCTTTGTTTGTGTGTGTTGGGATGGTTGCTGGTGTAGTTAAGTATTTGGTCTGTGTTTGTCGGTTTTCTGTATACGCAGGTTTGTAGTTCTCCGTTGTCCATTCCTGGACGTCACAGTCTAAAGAAAAGTCTCCTCAGTTTAGGGCACTGACTGTGTGGTGGCTGGTTAAATAAATGGATACATCCAGGAGATTTAGGATCTCTTCAGCTTAGGGCATTGACTCTGTGCTGGCTGGTTAAAGATATATAACCGGGGGATTTGGAGTCGGCTCGTGTTAGGGCACTGATTCTATGCTGGCTGATTAAATAAATCTACATAACCAGCAGATTTAAAGCCGGCTCATTCTTGGGCACTGACTCTCTGCTGGCTGGTAAAATAAATATATATAACCAGGAGTTTGAGAGTCTCCTCTGTTTGGGGCACCGACTTTTTGCTGGCTAGTTAAATAAATATATATAAAACCAGGAGATTTAGAGTCTGTTCTGTTTAGAGCACTGACTCTGTGCTGGCTGGTTAAATATATATCACCAAAGATTTAGAGTCTGCTCATTATGGGGCACTGAGACTGTGCTGGCTAGTTAAATAAATACATATAAACAGGAGATTTAGTGTCTCCTCAGGTTAAGGCATTGACATTCTGCTGGCTGGTTAAATAAATATATATAACCATTAGATTCAGATTCTCCTCAGTTTGGGGCACTGACTCATTGTTGGCTGGTTAAATATATAGAAGGAGGAGAATTACAGTCTCCTCAGTTTAGGGCACTGACTTTCTGCTGGCTGGTTAAAGTCAGAAATATGACCAGGAGATCTAGAGTCCCCTCTGTTAAGGGCATTAACTCTGTGCTGTCTGTTTAAATACATATAACGAGGAGATTTAGAGTCTTCTCAGTTTAGGACATGACTGTGCTGACTGATTAAATAAATATATGTAACCAGGAGATTTAGAATCTCCTCAGTTAATGCACTGACTCTGCGCTATCTGTTTAAATATATATAACCAGGTCAATTTAGTTTCTCCTCATTTTGGGGCACTGATTGTGCGCTGGTGGGTTAAATAAATAGATATAACTAGGAGATTTAGAGTCGCCCCAGTTTCGGGCTCAGATTATGTGCTGGATCGATATATATATATATATATTAGAATCTCCTCAGTTTGGGGCACTGACTCTGTGCTGTCTTTTTAAATATATATAACTAGGAAATTTAGAATCTCCTCAGTTTGGGGCACTGACTCTGTGCTGTCTTTTTAAATATATATATTACGGGTATATTTAGAGTCTCCTCAGTTTCGGACACTGACTTTTGGCTGGCTAGTTAAATAAGCATATCTAACTAGGAGATTGAGAATGGTTTCAGTCTAGGCCACTGACTCTGTGCTGGATGGATCAATAAATATCACCAAAATTTAGAGTCTGCGCATTACAGGGCACTGAGACTGTGCTGGCTGGTTAAATAAATATATATAAACAGGAGATTTAGAGCATGTTTAGGGCATTGACTCTGTGTTGGCTGGTTAAATACAGAAACATAACCAGGAGATTTAGAGTCTCCTCAGTTAAGGGCATTAACTCTGTGCTGTCTGTTTAAATCTTCTGGTTATATATATTTAGAGTCACCTCAGTTTAGGGCACTGACCCTGGGCTGGCTGGTTAAATAAATAGATATATCCAGGAGATTTAGTGTCTCCTCAGTTAAGGGCACTGACTCTGTGCCTGCTGTTTTAATATATATATAAACCAGGATATTTAGGGTTTCCCCCGTTTTGGGCACTGACTCAAAACTCTACATTTTAATAAATATATATAATGAGGAAATTTAGAATCTCCTCAGTTTAGGGCACTGATTCTGTTGGCTGGTTAAATACATATAACCTGGAGATTCAGAGCCTCATTATTGAAGGGGACTGGGTTTC
This sequence comes from Chiloscyllium plagiosum, assembly GCF_037043375.1. NCBI lineage: Eukaryota > Metazoa > Chordata > Chondrichthyes > Orectolobiformes > Hemiscylliidae > Chiloscyllium > Chiloscyllium plagiosum. Next base: position 52,970,147 of record NW_028270180.1, read on the forward strand.
TGCTGGCCGGTGGAATAAATATATATATAACCAGCTGATTCGGATTCCCCTCAGTTTAGGGCATTGACTCTGTGCTGGGTGGTTAAATGAACATATATACACAGAAGATTTAGGGTCTCCTCATGTTTAGGTGACTGACTCTATGCTGGCTGATTAAATGAATATATGTAACCAGGAGATGTAGAGTCTGCTCATTATAGAGCACTATCTCTGTGCTGGCTGGTTAAATACATGTTTACAACCAGGGGGTTTACTGTCTCCTCAGTTTAGTGCACTGACTCTATGCTGTTCGTTTAAATATATATAACAAGGATATTTAGAGTCTCCTCAGTCTAGGGACTGACTCTGTGCTGGATGGTTTAATAAATATATGTAAAACCAGGAGATTTAGAGTCTGTCCAGTTTAGGGCACTGACTCTGTGCTGGATGGTTTTATTTCTATATATCACCAAAGATTTGGAGTCTGCTCATTATAGGGCACTGAGACTGTGCTGGCTAGTTAAATAAATACATATAAACAGGAGATTTAGAGTCTCCTCAGGTTAGGGCATTGACATTCTGCTGGCTAATTAAATAAATATATATAACCATTAGGTTCAGATTCTCCTCAGTTTAGGGCACTGACTCGGTCTTGGCTGGTTAAATATATAGAACCAGGAGAATTACAGTCTCCTCAGTTTAGGGCACTGACTTTCTGCTGGCTGGTTAAATAAATATGTATAACCAGACAATTTAGGGTCTCCTCAGTTTAGGGCACTGACCCTGTGCTGGCTGGTTAAATAAATAAATATAAGCAGCACATTTAGACTCTGCTCATTATAGGGCATTGACCCTGTGCTGGCTGCTTAAATACTGAAATATAACCAAGATATTTAGAGTCTCCTCAGACTCTGTGCTGTCTGATTAATTATATATAACCAGGAGATTTCGAGTCTCCTCAGTTTAGGGCACTGACTGTGTGTTGGCTGGCTATAATTTTTATAACCAGGAGATTTAGAGTCTCCTCAGTCTACAGTACTGACTCTGTGCTGGATGGTTTAATAAATATATCTAACCAGGAGATTTAGAGTCTGTTCAGTTTAGAGCACTGACTCTGTGCTGGCTAGTTAAATGAATGTATTTATCCAGGAGATTTAGAGTCTCCACAGCTAAGGGCACTGACTCTGTGCTGGCTGGTTAAATATATATACTTAGGGCACAGAGTCAATGCCCTAAGCTGACGTGACTCTAAATCTCCTGGATGTATATATTTATTTAACCAGCCAGCACAGAGTCAGGGCTCTAAACTGAGGAGACTCTAAATCTCTTGATTATATCTACGTATTTAACCAGCCAGCACAGAGTCAGTGCCTTAACTGAGTAGACTGTACATCTCCTGGTTATGTATATTTAAACAGTAAGCACAGAGTCAGTGCCCTAAACTGAGGAGACACTAAATCACCTGGTTATATATATTTAACCAGCCAGCACAGAGTCAGTGCCATAAACTGAGGAGACTGTAAATCTCCTGTTTATATATATTTATTTAACCAGCCAGCAGAGAATCAGTGCCCTAAACTGAGGAGACTCTAAATGTGGGCTGGTGGGTTAAATAAATATATATAACTAGCAGATTTAGAGTCTCCTCAGTTGAGGGCTCAGTCTATGTGCTGGATGGATAAGTACATATTAATAACCAGGAGATTTAGAGTCTCCTCAGTTTAGGGCACTGACTGTGTGGTGGCTGGTTAAATTTTTTTTATAACCAGAATATTTAGAGTCTCCTCTGTTTAGGGCACTGACTCTGGGCTGGCTGCTTAAATAAATAGATATAACCAGGTGATTTAGTATCTGTTCAGTTTAGGGTACTGACTCTGTGCCTTCTGTTTAAATATATATAAACAGGATATTTAGGGTTTCCCCAGTTTTGGGCACTGACTCTGGGGTCTATGATTAAATAAATATATATAACTAGGAGATTTAGAGTCTCCTCAGTTTCGGGCATTGACTCTGTGCTGGCTGGTAAAATATATATTACCCGGAGATTTAGAGTCTCCTCAGTTTAGGGCACTGACTCTCTGTGCTGTCTGTTTAAATATATATAAAAACAGGATATTTAGAGTTGCCTCAGTTTCAGGCACTGACTCTGTGCGAGCAGGTTCATTATATATAACCTGGAGATTTAGAGTGTCTCATTTTCCGGCACTGACTGTGTGGTGGCTGGTTAAAATTTTTATAACCAGGATATTTAGAGTCTCCTTAATTTGGGATACTGACTCTGGGCTGGCTGGTTAAAAAAATAGGTAAAACCAGGAGATTTAGAGTCTCCTCGTTTTGGGCACTGACGTTTTGCTGGCTTCTTAAATAAATATACATAACCACGAGATTTAGATTCTCCTCAGTCTCAAGCACTGACTCTGTGCTGGATGGTTTAATAAATATATATAAAACCAGGCTATTTAGAGTCTCCTCAGTTGAGAGCACTGACTCTGTGCTGACTGATTAAATAAATATATGTAGCCGGGAGATTTAGATATAACTAGGAGATTTAGAGTCACCTCTGTTTCGGGCTCAGATTATGTGCTGGATGGATAAATATACACACATATATATAAACACCAGGCAATTTAGAATCTCCTCAGTTTGGAGCACTGAATCTGTGCTGTCTTTTTAAATATATATACCCAGTGTATTTAGAGTCTCCTCAGTTTGGGGCACTGACTCTGGGCAGGCACGTTAAATAAATAGCTATAACTAGGAGATTTCAAGTCTCCTCAGTTTCGGGCACTGACATACTGCTGGCTTGTTGAATTAATATATATAACCAGGAGATTCAGAATCTCCTCAGTTTAGGGCACTGACTCTGTGCTGGATGGTATAATAAATATATATAAAAACCAGGGGATTTAGAGTCTGTTCAGTTTAGGGCACCGACTCTGTGCTGGCTGGTTAAATATATATCACCAAAGAGTTAGAGTCTGCTCATTATAGGGCACTGACACTGTGCTGGCTAGTTAAATAAATACATATAAACAGGAGATTTAGTGTCTCCTCAGGTTAGGGCATTGACATTCTGCTGGCTGATTAAATAAATATATATAACTATTAGATTCAGATTCTCCTCAGTTTAGGGCACTGACTCGGTGTTGTCTATTTAAATATATATAAGCAGGAGAATTACAGTCTCCTCAGTTTAGGGCACTGACTTTCTGCTGGCTGGTTAAATAAATATATATAACCAGAAGATTTAGGGTCTCCTCAGTTTAGGGCACTGACTCTGTGCTTGCTGATTAAATAAATACGTATAACCAGCACATTTAGAGTCTGCTCATTATAGGGCATTGATCCAGAGCTGGCTGGTTCAATACAGAAATATATCCAGGATATTTAGAGTCACCTCAGTTTGGGGCACTGACTCTGTGCTAGCAGGTTAATTATATATAACCAGGAGATTTAGAGACTCCTCATTTTCCGGCACTGACTGTGTGGTGGCTGGTTAAAATTTTTATAACCAGGATATTTAGAGTCTCCTTAGTTTGGGGCACTGACTCTGGGCTGGCTGGTTAAAAAAAAGGTATAACCAGGAGATTTAGAATCGCCTCAGTTTCAGGCATGACTTTTTGCTGGCTGGTTAAATAAATATATATAACCACGAGATTCAGATTCTCCTCAGTCTCGAGCACTGACTCTGTGCTGGATGTTTTAATAAATACATATAACCAGGAGATTTAGAGTATGTTCATTTTAGGGCACTGACTTTGTGCTGGCTGGTTAAATTCAAAAAAACAGGAGATTTAGATTCTCCTCAGTAAAGGGCACTGTCTCTGTGCTGTCTGTTTAAATATATATAACCAGAAATTTAGAGTCTCCTCAGTTTAGGGCACTGACTTGCGCTGGTGGGTTAAATAAATATATATAACGAGGAGATTTTGAGTGTCCTCAGTTTAGGGCTCAGACGATGTGCTGGATGGATAAATACAAGTAAATTACCAGGAGTTTTAGGGTCTCCTCATTTCAAGGAACTGACTGTGTGCTGTCTGTTTAAATATATATAACCAGGTGATTTAGAGTCTCCTCAGTTAAGGCACTGACTCTGTGCTGGCTGGTTAATTATATATAAACAGGAGATTTAGAGTCTCCTCAGTTTAGGGCACTGACTCTGTGCTGGCTGGTTAAATATATATTACCCGGAGATTTAGAGTCTCCTCAGTTTAGGGCACTGACTGTGTGGTGGCTGGTAAAAAGTTTTATAACCAGGATATTTAGAGTCTCCTCAGGTTGGGGCACAGACTATGCTGGCTGGTTAAATAGATATTACCCGGAGATTTAGAGTCTCCTCAGTTTAGGGCACTGACTCTGTGCTAGCTGGTAAAAAGTTTTCTAACTAGGATATTTAGAGTCACCTCAGGTTGGGGCACAGACTCTGTGCTGGCTGGTTAAATAAATTGATAAAACCAGTAGATTTCGATTTCTGCAGGTGAGTTAAATAAATATATATAACCAGGAGATTCAGATTCTCCTCAGTCTAGAGCACTAACTCTGTGTTTGATTGTTAAATTAAAAAAACCAGGAGCCTTAGAGTCTCCTCAATTAAGGGCACTGATTCTGTGCTGTCTGTTTAAATATATGTGAAACCAGGAGATTGAGATATTCCTCAGTTTAGGGCACTGACTGTTTGGTGGCTGGTTAAATATGTATAATCAGGATATTTAGAGTCTCCTCAGTTTGGGGTACTGACTCTGGGCTGGCAGGGTAAATTTACATAACCAGGATATTTAGAGTCTCCTCAGGTTGGGACTCTGTGCTGGCTGGTTAAATAAATTGATAAAACCAGTAGATTTAGATTTCTGCAGGTGAGTTAAATAAATATATATAACCAGGAGATTCAGATTCTCCTCAGTCTAGAGCACTAACTCTGTGTTTGATGGTTAAATTAAAAAAAACCAGGAGACTTAGAGTCTCCTCAATTAAGGGCACTGATTCTGTGCTGTCTGTTTAAATATATGTGAAACCAGGAGATTGAGATATTCCTCAGTTTAGGGCACTGACTGTTTGGTGGCTGGTTAAATATGTATAATCAGGATATTTAGAGTCTCCTCAGTTTGGGGTACTGACTCTGGGCTGGCAGGGTAAATTTACATAACCAGGAGATGTAGAGTCTCCTCAGGTTAGGGCACTGACTCTGTGCTTCTGGATCAGTGGTGCTGGAAGAGCACAGCAATTCAGGCATCATCCGACGAGCAGCAAAATCGACATTTCAGGCAAATGCCCTTCATCAGGAATAAACGCTGACGAAGGGCTTTTGCCCGAAACGTCGATTTTGCTGCTTGTCGGATGCTGCCTGAACTGCTGTGCTCTTCCAGCACCACTGATCCAGAATCTGGTTTCCAGCATCAGCAGTCATTGTTTTTACCTCACTGACTCTGTGCTGTCTGATTAAATAAATATATATAACCAGGAGATTCAGATTCCCCTCAGTTTAGGGCACTGACTCTGTGTTGACTGTTTAAATATATATATGTAATCAGGAGATTTAGTATCTCCTCAGTTTAGAGCTCAGACTATGTGCTGGATGGATAAAAACATATATATGACCAGGAGATTTAGAGACTCCTCATTTCAAGGAACTGGCTCTGTTCTGTCTGTTTAAATATATATAACCAGGAGTTTTAGAGTCTCCTTACTTTAGGGCACTGACTCTGTGCTGTCTGTTTAAATATATATAATCGGGAGTTTTACAGTCTCCTCAGTTAAGGCGGTGACTCTATGCTGACTGATTAATTATATATAACCAGGAGATTTAGAGTCTCCTCATTTTAGGGCACTGACTGAGTGGTGGCTGGCTAAAATTTTTATAACCAGGAGATTTAGAGTCTCCTCAGTCTAGAGCTCTGACTCTGTGCTGGATGGTTTAATAAATATATCTAACCAGGAGATTGAGAGTCTGTTCAGTTTAGAGCACTGACTCTGTGCTGGATCGTTAATTGAATGGATATAACCATGACATTTACAGTCTGCTCATTATACGGCATCGACTCTGGGCTGGCTGGTTAACTGAATATATATAACTAGGAGATTTGCATTCGCCCCAGTTTAGGGCTCAGAATATGTGCTGGATGGATAAATACACATATATAACCAGGAGTTTTAGGGTCTCCTCAGTTTGGGGCACTTACTCTGGACTGACTGGGTAAATAAATATATAACCAGGAGATGTAGAGTCAGCTCATTTTAGGGTTCAGACGATGTGCTGGCTGGCTAAATAAACAAACATAATCAGGGAATTTAGTGTCTCCTCAGTTTAGGGCACTGACTCTGTGCTGGCTGGTTAAATAAATATATATATCCAGGAGATTCAGAGTCTCCTAATTTTAAGGCACTGATTCTATGCTGGCTGATTAAATAAATATATATAACCACGAAATTTAGATTCTGCGCATTATACGACACTGACTCTGTGCTGGCTAGTGAAATAAACATATATAAACAGGAAATATAGAGTCTCCTCAGTTTAGGGCACTGTCTCTGTGCTGGCTCGTTAAATAAATATAACCAGGAGATTTAGAGTCTCCTTATTTTAAGGCATTGACTGTGTGGTGGGTAGGTAAAATTTTTGTGACCAGGATATTTTGAGTCTCCTCAGTTTGGCGCACTGACTCAGTGCTGAGTGCTTGAACAAATATATATAACCACGAGATTCAGAGTCCCCTCCGTTTCGGGCACTGACTGTGCTGGCTGGTTAAATAAATATATGTAACCAGGACATTTAGAGCCTGATCATTACAGGTAACTCATTCTGTGCTGTCTGGTTAAATATGTATAACCAGGAGATTTAGGGTCTCTTCAGTTTAGGACACTGACTCTGCGCTGGCTGGTTAATTAATTATATATAACCAGGACATTCAGTGTCTGATCATTATAGGGCACTGAATCTGAGCTGTTATGGTTAAATAAATATATATACCCAGAAGATTTATGGTCTCCTCACTTTAGGGCACAACTCTGTGCTGCTCTTGAATCTGCTCATTATAGGGCACTGTCTCTGTGCTGGCTCGTTAAATACGAAGATATAACCAGAATATTTAGAGTCTCCTTAGTTTAGGGTACTGACTGTGTGGTGGCTTGTTAACATTATTATAACCAGGATAATTAGATTCTCCTCAGTTAAGGGGACTATCTCTGTGCTGTCAAGCAGGAGATTTAGTGTCTCCTCAGTGAAGGGCACTGACTCTGTGCTGTCTTTTTAAATATATATGAGCAGAAAGATTAGAGTCTCCTCAGATTAGGGCACTGGCTCTGTGCTGTCTTTTTAAATATATATTAGCAGAAAATTTAGAGTCTCTTCAGTATGGGGCACTGACTCTGTGTTGGCTGGTTAAATAAACAGGAGATTGAGAGTCTCCTCAGTTTTTGGCACTGACTCTGTGCTGGCTAATTAAATAAATATATATAACCAGGACTTTTTGAGTCTGCTCATCATTGGGCACTGACTCTGTGTTGGCTGGTTAAATAAATATAACCAGGAGATTGAGAGTCTCCTCAGTTTAGGGCTCAGATTATGTGCTGGATGGAGAAGTACATATATATATACAACCTGGATATTTAGGGTCTCCTCAGTTTAGGGCACTGACTGTGTGGTGGCTGTTTAAAATTATTATAAACAGGATAATTAGATTCTACTCAATTAAGGGGACCATCTCTCTTCTGTCTGTTTAAATATATATAACCTGGAGTTTTAGAGTCTCCTCTGTGAAGGGCAGTGACTCTGTGCTATCTGGTTAAATATATGTAAGCAGAAAATTTAGAGAGTCAGCAGTTTAGGGCACAGACAGTGGGCTGGTGGGTTAAATAAATATATATAACTAGGAGATTTACAGTCTCCTCAGTTTAGGGTTCAGATTTTATTCTATAATACAGGAGGAAGCAGAGACGCTGCTCCAGCTCCTTTATTTTCTATAATACAGGAGGAAGCAGTGACACTGCTCCGGTTCCTTTATTTTCTATAATACAGGAGGAAGCAGTGACGCTGCTCCAGCTCCTTTATTTTCTATAATACAGGAGGAAGCAGTGACGCTGCTCCAGCTCCTTTATTTTCTATAATACAGGAGGAAGCAGTGATGCTGCTCCAGCTCCTTTATATTCTATAATACAGGAGGGAGCAGTGACGCTGCTCCGGCTCCTTTACTTTCTATAATACAGGAGGAAGCAGTGACGCTGCTCCAGCTCCTTTATTTTCTATAATACAGGAGGAAGCAGTGACGCTGCTCCAGCTCCTTTATTTTCTATAATACAGGAGGAAGCAGTGACGCTGCTCCAGCTCCTTTATTTTCTATAATACAGGAGGAAGCAGTGACGCTGCTCCAGCTCCTTATTTTCTATAATACAGGAGGAAGCAGTGACGCTGCTCCAGCTCCTTTATTTTCTATAATACAGGAGGAAGCAGTGATGCTGCTCCAGCTCCTTTATATTCTATAATACAGGAGGGAGCAGTGACGCTGCTCCGGCTCCTTTACTTTCTATAATACAGGAGGAAGCAGTGACGCTGCTCCAGCTCCTTTACTTTCTATAATACAGGAGGAAGCAGTGACGCTGTTCCAGCTCCTTTATTTTCTATAATACAGGAGGAAGCAGTGACGCTGCTCCAGCTCCTTTATTTTCTATAATACAGGAGGAAGCAGAGACGCTGCTCTAGCTCCTTTATTTTCTATAATACAGGAGGCAGCAGTGACACTGCTCCAGCTCCTTTATTTTCTATAATACAGGAGGAAGCAGTGACGCTGCTCCAGCTCCTTTATTTTCTATAATACAGGAGGAAGCAGTGACGCTGATCCGGCTCCTTTATTTTCTATAATACAGGAGGAAGCAGTGACGCTGCTCCGGCTCCTTTATTTTCTATAATACAGGAGGAAGCAGTGACGCTGCTCCAGCTCCTTTATTTTCTATAATACAGGAGGGAGCAGTGACGCTGCTCCAGCTCCTTTATTTTCTATAATACAGGAGGAAGCAGTGACGCTGCTCCAGCTCCTTTATTTTCTATAATACAGGAGGAAGCAATGACGCTGCTCCAGCTCCTTTATTTTCTATAATACAGGAGGGAGCAGTGACGCTGCTCCAGCTCCTTTATTTTCTATAATACAGGAGGAAGCAGTGACGCTGCTCCAGCTCCTTTATTTTCTATAATACAGAAGGAAGCAGAGACACTGCTCCAGCTCCTTTATTTTCTATAATACAGGAGGAAGCAGTGACGCTGCTCCAGCTCCTTTATTTTCGATAATACAGGGGGAAGCAGTGACGCTGCTCCAGCTCCTTTATTTTCTATAATACAGGTCGAAGCAGTGACGCTGCTCCGGCTCCTTTATTTTCTATAATACAGGAGGAAGCAGAGACGCTGCTCCAGCTCCTTTATTTTCTATAATACAGGAGGAAGCAGTGACGCTGCTCCAGCTCCTTTATTTTCTATAATACAGGAGGAAGCAGTGACACTGCTCCAGCTCCTTTATTTTCTATAATACAGGAGGAAGCAGTGACGCTGCTCCAGCTCCTTTATTTTCTATAATACAGGAGGAAGCAGTGACGCTGCTCCAGCTCCTTTATTTTCTATAATACAGGAGGAAGCAGTGACGCTGCTCCAGCTCCTTTATTTTCTATAATACAGGAGGAAGCAGTGACACTGCTCCAGCTCCTTTATTTTCTATAATACAGGAGGAAGCAGTGACGCTGCTCCAGCTCCTTTATTTTCTATAATACAGGAGGAAGCAGTGACGCTGCTCCAGCTCCTTTATTTTCTATAATACAGGAGGAAGCAGTGACGCTGCTCCAGCTCCTTTATTTTCTATAATACAGGAGGAAGCAGTGACGCTGCTCCAGCTCCTTTATTTTCTATAATACAGGAGGAAGCAGTGACGCTGCCCCAGCTCCTTTATTTTCTATAATACAGAAGGAAGCAGAGACACTGCTCCAGCTCCTTTATTTTCTATAATACAGAAGGAAGCAGAGACACTGCTCCAGCTCATTTATTTTCTATAATACAGTAGGAAGCAGTGACGCTGCTCCGGCTCCTTTATTTTCTATAATACAGGAGGAAGCAGAGACGCTGCTCCAGCTCCTTTATTTTCTATAATACAGGGGGAAGCAGTGACGCTGCTCCGGCTCCTTTATTTTCTATAATGCAGGAGGAAGCAGTGACGCTGCTCCGGCTCCTTTATTTTCTATAATACACGGTGAAGCAGAATCTGGACGACTAATCCTTTGCAACATTTGTCCTATTTACTGATTTACTGAAGAGCTAAATTCAGAATTCTTAAATTGAGGCGTAGACACGTTGGACTGAAGAGTCTGTTTCCGTGCTGTACATCTTTAAGGCTGTAATTAGTGCTCCGCTTCCCTGCACCAATTCTCCCATTTACCAATCCTGCACTAATTCGGGAATTTCACCAACTCTCCCATTGAATGTTATCCGACCCCAGTCCTCACATTTGGAATTTAAAGGCGCCTGTATGAATTCTTCAATTATTGTTGCCCTGCATCAATTCCTTCCATATAATTGTTCCCTGATACACATCTTCCACGTACGGGTGCCCTGCTGAATTGTTTAAATTTAGTGATGCACTGAACTGAATCTCCAATTTACCGATGCTTGCAACATTTCTTTTTATTGATACCCTGGCCCCTATTCCCCAATTTAGAAATGCTTTGCTTCAATTTTCTAATTTATTGACACTCACACCAGTTTTCCAGTGTAATGGCACTGTGCACCGAATCTCCCATTTACTGATTCCCACCAAATCTCCCAGTTACTCATATCCCTGTACTAATTCTTCCACTTGCTGATGCCCGAGCCCGATTCTACCATTGAAGGGTGCCCTACTCTAATTCTCCCATTTCCTGGTGCCATGCACCCATTCTCTAATTTAGCTTCACTGTGCACCAGGTCTTCCATTCAGTATTTCCCTGCAACAATTTTCCCACTTAGTAGTCTGCTGCCAGAATTCTCTAATCTTGCGATCACTGCATCAAATCTCCAAATTACCGATCCTACACTTATCTTGAACTGCACCAATGCTCCCATTTTGTGGTGCACTGTGTTGAATCTCCATGACTAATCCTTTTGCAACGTTTGTCCTATTTACTGATTCACTGCCCGTGTTCTCTCATTTGCTCCAATTCTCGAAGTTATCAGCACCCTGCACCAGGTCTCTCATTTACTGATACCCCACACCAATTCTCCAATTCAGTGTTGCTGAGCACCATTTCCCTCAATTACTGATGTCCTGAACAAGATCTCCACTCAGTGTTGCCTTACCCCAATCCCCATACTGACTGATGCTATCGCCCAATTTAGGGGTGCCCTACTCTAAATCTCCCAAAATGAATTGTACTGTCCCAATTCTCCCATTTAGTGCTGAACTGCATTAGCTCTCCCATTATCTGATGCCCTGTTAGAAATTCTCACATTTTGATAAGCCCTTTCCCAATTTTTCCATTTAGTAGTTCCTTGCAACGATTCTCCACTTTAGTGGAGAGCTGCCAGAATTCTTAAATGTAGGCCTGGACAAGTTGGACTGAAGGGTCTGTTTCAGTGCTGTACATCTCTAAGGCTGTAATTAGTGCTCCGCTTCCCTGCACCAATTCTCCCATTGACCAATCCTGCACTAATTCGGGAATTTCACCAACTCACCCATTGAATGTTATCCCGCCCCAGTTCTCCCACTTAGAATTTAAAGGCACCTGCATGAATTCTCCAATTATTGTTGCCCTGCATCACTTCCTTCCATTTAGTTGTTCCCTGATACACATCTTCCATGTGCAGATGCCCTGCTGAATTGTTTTCATTTAGTGATGCACTGAACTGAATCTCCAATTTACCTATGCTTGTAACATTTTCTTCTTTTTATTGAACAAGTTCTCCACTCAGTGGTGCCCGACATCAAACCAATACTGACTAATGCCCTCTCCCAATTTAGAGGTGCCCTAATCTTAATCTCCCAAAATGTATCGTCCTGCCCCAATTCTCCCATTTAGTGCAACACAGCATAACTCACCCATTTAGTGCTGAACTGCACTAATTCACCCATCATCTGATGCCCTGTTGCAAATTCTCACACATTTCGATAAGCCCTTTCCCAATTTATTTACATTTAGTAGTTCCTTGCAATGATTCTCCAATCTCAATTTACCGATGCTTGCAACATTTCTTCTTTCTATAGATTACTGGCCCCTATTCCCCAATTTAGACATGCTCTGCTCCATTTTTCTAATATATTGACACTCACACCAGTTTTCCAATGTAATGGCAATGTGCACCGAATCTCCCATTTATTGATTCCCACAGAATCTCCCAGTTACTCATATCCCTGTACTAATTCGTCCATTTAATGATATCCTCGCAAACACAATCTCGACCACTAATCCTTTGCAACGTTTGTCCTATTTACTGATTCACTGCCCGTGTTCTCCCATTTGCTCCAATTCTTGAAGTTATCAGCACCCTGCACCAGGTCTCTCATTTACAGATACCCCACACCAATTCTCCAATTCAGAGTTGCTTCACATGATTGCCCCCAGTTACTGACGCCCTGAACAATTCTCCACTCAGTGCTGCCTTACACCAATCGTCATACTGACTGATGCCCTTGCCCAATTTAGGGGTGCCCTACTCTAAACCTCTGAAAAGGTAATGCCCTGCCCCAATTCTCCCATTTCATGCAACACAGCATAACTCACCCATTTAGCTCTGTACTGCACTAATTCACCCATTATCTGCTGCAATGACTCACCTTTAGATAAGCCCTTTCCCAATTTTTCCATTTAGTAGTTCCTTGCAATGATTCTCCAATTTAGTGGATAGCTGCCAGAATTCTTAAATTTGGGCGTGGACAAGTTGGACTGAAGGGTCTGTTTCCGTGCTGTACATCTCTAAGGCTGTAATTAGTGCTCCGCTTCCCTGCACCAATTCTCCCATTTACCAATCCTGCACTAATTCGGGAATTTCACCAACTCACCCATTGAGGTTATCCTGCCCCAGTCCTCCCACTAGAATTTAATGGCACCTGCAAGAATTCTCCAATTATTGTTGCCCTACATCAATTCCTTCCATTTAGTTGTTCTTCGAAACACATCTTCCACGTAGGATGCCCTGCTGAAAGCGTTTTTCATTTAGTGATGCACTGAACTGAATCTCCAATTTCCCAATTCTGGCAACATTTCTTCTTTTTATTGATTCCCTGGCCCCTATTCCCCAATTTAGACATGCTCTGCTCCAATTTTCCAATATATTGGCACTCCCACCAATTTTCTAATGTAACGGCACTGTGCAGCAGATCTCCCATTTATTGATTCCCACCAAATCTCCCATTTACTCATATCCCTGTACTAATTCTTCCATTTACTGATGCCCGAGCCCGATTCTACCATTTAAGGGTGCGCTACTCTAATTCTCCCATTTACTGGTGCCATGCACCAATTCTCTAATTTAGCTCCACTGTGCACCAGGTCTCTCATTTATTGATGGCCCGCCCCAATTCTCCAATTCAGTGTTGCTTAGCACCTTTTCCCCAATTACTGATGTCCTGAATATGTTCTCCATTCAGTTTTGTCTTACACCAATCCTCATACTGACTGATGCCCTCACCCAATTTAGGGGTGCCCTACTCTCATTCCCGCATCAAGTACTGTCCTGTCCCAATTTTCCCATTTGGTGCTCACTGCATCAATTCTCCAGCTATCAGATTTTCCTTTTCAAATTCTCTTGTTTCGATAAGTTATTGCCCAACTTTTCCATTCAGTGGTTCATTGGAATGATTCTCCACGTTCGTGGAGTGCTGCCAGAAATCGAAAATTGAGACATAGACAATTTGGACTGAAGTGTCTGTTTCCATGTTGTACATCTCTATGATTGTATGACTTTACTTATGGCTCCACTGTTTGCAAACATTTCTCCCATTTATCAATCCTGCATAAATCCTGAAACTTCACCAACTCTCCCATTATTATTATTATTGTTCTGCTCAATTTAAAGGCACCTGCATGAATTCTCCAATTATTGTTGCCCTGCATCAATTCCTTCCATTTAGTTGTTCCCTGACACACATCTTCCACGTACGGGTGCCCTGCTGAATTGTTTTCATTTAGTGACGCACTGAACTGAATCTCAAATTTACCGATCCTTGCAATATTTCTTCTTTTTATTGATTCCCTGGCCCCTATTCCCCAATTTAGAAATGCTTTGCTTGAATTTTCTAATATATTGACACTCACACCAGTTTTCCAGTGTAATGGCACTGTGCACTGAATCTCCCATTTACTCATATCCATGTACTAATTCTTCCATTTACTGATGCCCAAGCCCGATTCCACCATGTAAGGTTGCTCTACTCTAATTCCCCCATTTCCTGGTGCCATGCACCCATTCTCGAATTTAGCTCCACTGTGCACCAGGTCTTCCATTCCATATTTCCCTGCAACAATTCTCCCATTTAGTAGCCTGCTGCCAGAATTCTCTAATTTTGGAGATCCCTGCATCAAATCTCCAAATTACCGATCCTCCACGTTATCCTCCCTTTAGTGATGAACTGCGCCAACTCCCCCATTTTCTGGTGCACTGTATTGAATCTGGACCACTAATCCTTTGCATTATTTGTCCTATTTACTGATTCACTGCCCGTGTTCTCCCATTTGCTCCAATTCTCGAAGTTATCAGCACCCTGCACCAGGTCTTTCATTTACTGATACCCCACACCAATTCTCCAATTCAGTGTTGCTTAGCACCACTTTCCCCAATTACTGAAGTCCTGAATCAGTTCTCCTCACTGTGCTGCCTTACACCAATCCTCATAATGACTGAGGCCCTCGAAAGCTTTTTGGGTGCCCTACTCTAAATCTCCCATCAAGTATTGTCCTGCCCCAATTCTCCCATTTAGTGTTACACTGCACCAATTCACCCATTATCTGATGCCCTGTTACATTTCTCACATTTCGATAAGCCCTTGCCCAATTCTCCCATTAAGTAGTTCCTTGCAATGGTTCTCCAATTTCGTGGAGCGCTGCCAGAATTCTTAAATTGTGGCATGGGCAAGTTAGACCGAAGGATCTGTTTGTGTGTTGTAAAGCTCTATGATTGTATTTTTCTATTTATGGCTATTTCTCCCATTTTCCAATCCTGCACAAATCCTGGAACTGCACCAATTCTCCCATTGAGTGTTATCCTGCCCCAGTTCTCCCACTTCGAATTTAATGGCACCTGCATGAATTCTCCAATTTTTGGGAGAAGATTTGTAGCTCGGGTGCTCATTGTTGTGATTCTGTTCACCGAGCTGGGAATTTGTGTTGCAGACGTTTCGTCCCCTGTCTAGGTGACATCCTCAGTGCTTGGGCTCACCCATCTCTGGGCTCATAGCAGAAGCTGTAATGCAAAGATTAGAACAAACAGACGTACCGCAAATTCAACCCAAACTCTGGGTCAGATATGTAGATGATACCTTTGTAATTATTAAAAACACAGAAATAGAAAACACACACCGGATCATCAACGCCACACCCACAGGAATCCGATTCACTGGAGAGGAAGAAAAGGACAACCAACTCCCATTCCTCGACGTGATGGTACAGAGAACACCAAACAGACAATAGGTGCAGGAGTAGGCCATTCTGCCCTTCGAGCCTGCACCACCATTCAATATAATCATGGCTGATCATTCCTAATCAGTATCCTGTTCCTGCCTTATCTCCATAACCCTTGATTCCACGATCCTTGAGAGCTCTATCCAACTCTTTTTTAAATGAATCCAGAGACTGGGCCTCCACTGCCCTCTGGGGAAGAGCATTCCACACAGCCACCACTCTCTGGGTGAAGAAGTTTCTCCTGAGCTCTGTCCTAAATGGTCTACCCCGTATTTTTAAGCTGTGTCCTCTGGTTTGGCACTCACCCATCAGCAGAAACATGTTTCCTGCTGCCAGGGTGTCCAATCCTTTAATAATCTTATATGCCTCAATCAGATCCCCTCTCAGTCTTCTAAACTCAAGGGTATACAAGCCAAGTTGCTCCAGTCTTTCAGTGTAAGGTAATCCCGCCAATCCAGGAATTGACCTCGTGAACCTACGCTGCACTCCCTCAATAGCCAGAATGTCTTTCCTCAAATTTTCCGCAAATTTCCTCAGAACTGCACACAATACTCCAGGTGTGGTCTCACCAGGGTCCTGTACAGCTGCAGAAAAACAGAGAATGCACCACAAAGGTATACAGGTACACAGACCAAGTCCTGAACTACGAAAGCAACCACCCCAACATACACAAAAGAAGTTGCATCAAGACACTGTTCAAAGGGGTCACAACACACTGCAGTACACCAGAACTGCAAAAAGAGGAAGAAGAACACCGCTACAATGTATTCGCCAAAAACGATACCCCCGCAATTTCATCAACAGATGCCTAAGGGAAAGACAACGGAATGAGGACATGCCACAACCCAAAGGACTAGCCACACTACCATACATCAAGAACATTTTGGAACTGACAGCCAGACTATTACGACCACTAGGATACATGACAGCACACAAACCAACAGCCACTCTCACCAGGGCAAAGGACCCCATACCCAGCATGACCAAAACCAACGTAGTGTACAAAATCCCATGCAAGGACTGCACAAAACACTACACAGGACAAACAGGAAGACAGCTTACGATCTGTATCCATGGACATCAACTAGCCATGAAACGACACGACCAGCTATCCTTAGTAGCCACACACGCAGATGACAAGCAACATGAGTTTGACTGCGACAACACTACTATTATAGGACAAGCCAAACAGAGAACAGGCAGGGAATTCCTAGAGGCATGGCATTCATCCACAGATTCTATCAACAAACACATCGACCTGGACCCAATATACCGGCCACTACAGGGGACAGCTGGAACTGACAACCGGAAGCGGCAGAGACAAACCACTATAAATGCCGGAGGAAACACCACAGAAGTGCTTCACAGGAGGCTCCCAAGCACTGAGGATGTCACCTAGACAGGGGACGAAACGTCTGCAACACAAATTCTCAGCTCGCCGAACAGAACCACAACAACGAGCACCCGAGCTACAAATCTTCTCACAAACTTTGAATGATTTGTTTCTGAGCTTATATTGCTCTGAGTGGGTTGAGCTCCGGATTGTAGATTTATGAAGCAGAAAATAAAGTATGGTACAGAGTTAGACCGAGAAATCCTGCTGATCTCATCAGCTTTATCCTGTTTTCCTGATCCTCCTCCTTCAATCAATGCATTTTTCAGATCCTCATTCAGAATTCCTGGAGTTCTGTAACTGCCCTGGAACAATGTGTGGAAAGTCCTATTGCAGTCCACACGAGGTACCTTTCCCACTGCCCTGCTCCCACGGCCTGCAATGCTGCAGACTGAGCAGGACAACCCGAAGCACAATGGTTCTGGATCAGTGGTGCTGGAAGAGCACAGCAGTTCAGGCAGCATCCAAGGAGCAGGGAAATCGACATTTCGGGCAAAAGCCCTTCATCAGGAATAAAGGCAGAGAGCCTGAAGCGTGGAGAGATAAGCTAGAGGAGGGTGGGGGTGGGGAGAGAGTAGCATAGAGTACAATAGGTGAGTGGGGGAGGAGATGAAGGTGATAGGTCAGGGAGGAGAGGGTAGAGTGGATAGGTGGAAAAGGAGATAGGCAGGTAGGACAAGTCCAGACAAGTCATGGGGATAGTGCTGAGCTGGAAGTTTGGAACTAGGGTGAGGTGGGGGAAGGGAAAATGAGGAAACTGTTGAAGTCCATATTGATGCCCTGGGGTTGAAGTGTTCCGAGGCGGAAGATGAGGCGTTCTTCCTCCAGGCGTCTGGTGGTGAGGGAGCGGTGGTGAAGGAGGCCCAGGACCTCCATGTCCTCGGCAGAGTGGGAGGGGGAGTTGAAATGTTGGGCCACGGGGCGGTTTGGTTGATTGGTGCGGGTGTCTCGGAGATGTTCCCTAAAGCTCTCTGCTAGGAGGTGCCCAGTCTCCCCAATGTAGAGGAGACCGCATCGGGAGCAACGGATACAATAAATGATATTAGTGGATGTGCAGGTAAACCTTTGATGGATATGGAAGGCTCCTTTAGGGCCTTGGATAGAGGTGAGGGAGGAGGTGTGGGCACAGGTTTTACAGTTCCTGTGGTGGCAGGGGAAAGTGGGAGGGTGAGTTGTAGGGGGGCGTGGACCTGACCAGGTAGTCACGGAGGGAACGGTCTTTACGGAAGGCGGAAAGGGGTGGGGAGGGAAATATATCCCTGGTGGTGGGGTCTGTTTGGAGGTGGCGGAAATGTCGGCGGATGATTTGGTTTATGCGAAGGTTGGTAGGGTGGAAGGTGAGCACCAGGGGTGTTCTGTCCTTGTTACAGTTGGAGGGGTGGGGTCTGAGGGCGGAGGTGCGGGATGTGGGCGAGATGCGTTGGAGGGCATCTTTAACCACGTGGGAAGGGAAATTGCGGTCTCTAAAGGGGGCCATCTGGTGTGTTTTGTGGTGGAACTGGTCCTCCTGGGAGCAGATACGCCTGAGGCGGAGGAATTGGGAATACGGGATGGCATTTTTGCAAGATGTAGGGTGGGAAGAGGTGTAATCCAGGTAGCTGTGTGAGTCGGTGGGTTTGTAGAAGATGTCAGTGTCAGGTCGGTCGTCACTGATGGAGATGGAGAGGTCCAGGAAGGGGAGGGAGGTGTCAGAGATGGTCCAGGTAAATTTAAGGTCAGGGTGGAAGGTGTTGGTGAAGTTGATGAATTACTCAACCTCCTCGCGGGAGCACGAGGTGGCGCCAATGCAGTCATCAATGTAGCGGAGGAAGAGGTGGGGAGTGGTGTCGGTGTAATTACGGAAGATCAACTGTTCTACGTAGCCAACAAAGAGACAGGCAAAGCTGGGGCCCATAAGTGTGCCCATGGCTACCCTTTTGGTCTGGAGGAAGTGGGAGGATTCAAAGGAGAAATTGTTAAGGGTGAGGACCAGTTCGGCCAAATGAATGAGAGTGTCGGTGGAAGGGTACTGTTGGGGACGTCTGGAGAGGAAAAAACGGAGGGCTTGGAGGCCCTGGTCATGGCGGATGGAGGTGTAGAGGGATTGGATATCCATGGTGAAGATGAGGCATTGGGGGCTGGGGAAACTGAAGTCTTGGAGGAGGTGGAGGGCTTGGGTGGTGTCTTGAGTGTTGGTGAGGGGTTCCTGGACCAGGGGAATAGGACAGTGTCGAGGTAGGTAGAGATGAGTTCAGTGGGGCAGGAGCATGCTGAGACAATGGGTCGGCCAGGGTGGTCAGGCTTGTGGATCTTGGGAAGGAGGTAGAACCGAGCAGTGCGGGGTTCCCGGACTATGAGGTTGGAAGCTGTGGGTGGGAGATCTCCTGAGGTGATGAGGTTCTGTATGGTCTGGGAGATGATGGTTTGGTGATGGGCGATGGGGTCATGGTCAAGTGGGCAGTAGGAAGAGGTGTCCTCGAGTTGGCGTTTGGCTTCAGCATTGTCGAGGTCAGTGCGCCAGACTACCACTGCGCCCCCTTTATCCGCTGGCTTGATGGTGAGGTTGGGATTAGAGCAGAGGGATTGGAGGGCTGCGCGTTGTGAGGGTGAGAGGTTGGAGTGGGGTGGGGGATCGACAGGTTGAGGCGGTTAATGTCCCGGCGGCAGTTGGAAATGAAGAGGTCGAGGGCAGGTAATAGGCCAGCGCGGGGTGTCCAGGTGGATGCAGTGTGTTGGAGGTGGGCGAAGGGGTCCTCGGAAGGTGGGCCGGGGTCCTGATTGTGAAAGTAAGCTCGGAGGTGGAGGCGACGGAAGAATTGTTCGATGTCACGGCGTGTATTAAATTCATTGATGCGTGGACGGAGGGGGACGAAGGTGAGTCCTTTGCTGAGGACTGATCATTCGTCCTCAGTGAGTGGGAGGTCCGGGGGGATGGTGAAAACCCGGCAGGGCTGGGAGCTGGGATCTGGTGTAGGTGTAGAGCTGGGAGTGGGGTCAGAGCCAGTACCTGGAGTGGGTGTGATGGTGGGGGGAATGGGGGTGGAGGCATGAGCAGGGGTAGTGCACCCCTCGGGGTTCTGGGGGGTGGGGATAGTGATAGTGGGGTCTGTGGGGGGCGTGTCAGCAGAATGCAGGTGAGTGGCGCTGGTGGGAGCAGAAGTCAATCCAGGCATTAGGTTCTGGAACACAGTGTCTGAGAGTGTGGGGGAGGCCGGTTTAATGCAGGGGTTACGGTCTGGAACACAGTGTCTGAGAGTGTGAGGTAGGCTGGGTCAATCCAGGGGTTAGGGTCTGGAACACAGTGCCTGAGTGTGTGGGGTAGGCCGGATTATGCCAGGGGTTAGCGTCTGGAACACAGTGTCTGAGAGTGTGGGATAGGCCGGATTAATTCCGGGGTTAGTGTCTGGAACAAAGAGCCTGAAAGCTTGGGATAGGCCGGTTTAATCCAAGGGTTAGGATCTAGAACACAGTGCCTGAGTGTGTGGTTTAGGCTGGGTCAATCCAGGGTTAGCTCTGGAACACAGTGCCTGTGATTGTGGGCTAGGCCGGATTAATTCAGGGGTTTGGGTGTGGAACACAGTGCCTGAAATCTTGGGATAGACTGGTTTAATCTAGGGGTTAGGATCTGGAACACAGTGCCTGAGAGGGTGGGGGTGGCTGGGTAAATCCAGGGGTTAGGATCTGGAATACATTGTCTGAGAGTGTTGGGAGGCTGTGTCAATCCAGGGGTTAAAGTCTGGAACACAGTGCCTGAGAGTGTGGGGTAGGCCGGATTAATCCCAGTTAGTGTCTGGAACACAGTGCCTGAGACAGTGAGATAGGCCGGATTAATTCAGGGGTTAGGGTCTGGGACAAAGTGCCTGAAAGCTTGGGATAGGACGGTTTAATCCAGGGGTTATGGTCTTGAACACAGTGCCTGAGATTGTGGGATAAACCGGATTAATCTAGGGGTTAGGCTCTGGAAGACAGTGCCTGAGATTGTGCCATAGGCCGGTTTAATGCAGGGGTTAGGGTCAGGAAGACAGTGCCTGAGAGTGTGGGGTAGGCTGGGTCTTTCCAGGGTTTAGGGTCTGGAACACAGTGCCAGAGAGTGTGTGGGAGGCTGGTTTAATGCCGTGGTAAGAGTCTGCAACACAGTGCCTGAGAGTGTGCGATAGGAGGTGTTAATTTAGGGTTTAGGGTCTGGAATACAGTGTCTGAGAGTGTGGAATAGGCCAGTTTAATGCAGGGGTTAGAGTCTGCAACACAGTGCCTAGGAGAGTGGGATAGGCCAGAATATTCCGGGGGTTGGGTTCCGAACACAATGTATCAGAATGTGGGGGAGGTTGAGTCAATCCAGGGGTTAGGGTCTGGAACACAGTGCCTGAGAGTGTGGAATAGGCCGGATTACTCAAGAGGTTATGGTCAGGAAGACAGTGCCTGAGAGTGTGGGATAGGCCGGATTACTCCAGGGGTGATGGTCTGGAACACAGTGTCTGAGAGTGTGGGCTGGGCCGGGTCATTCCAGGGATTAGGGTCTGGAACAAAGTGCCAGAGAGTGTGTGGGAGGCTGGTTTAATGCAGTGGTAAGGGTCTGGAACACCGTGCCTGAGAGTGTGCGATAGGCCAGATTAATTCAGAGGTTAGCATCTGGAACAAAGTGCCTGAAAGCTTGGGATAGGCCGGTTTAATCCAGGGGTTTTTGTCTGGAACACAGTGCCTGAGAGTGTGGTTTAAGGTGGGTCAATCCAGGGTGAGCTCTGGAACACAGTGCCTTAGATTGTGGGATAGGCCAGATTATGCCATGGGTTAGCGTCTAGAATTGCCTGAGAGTGTGGGATAGGCCGGATTAATTCAGGTGTTAGGGTCTGGAACACAGTGTCTGAGAGTGTGGGTTAGGCCGGATTAATTCAGGGGTTAGGTTCTGGGACAAAGTGCCTGAAAGCTTGGGATAGGCCGGTTTAATCCAGGGGTTAGGATCTGGAACACTGTGCCTGAGAGTGTGGGATTGGCCGGATTAATTCAGGTGTTCGGGTCTGGAACACAGTGTCTGAGAGTGTCGGGGAGGCCGGGTCCAACCAGGGGTTAGGGTCTGGAACAAAGTGCCTGATTGTGTGGGGGAGGCCGGTTAAATGCAGAGTTTAGGGTCTGGAAATGCCTGAGAGTGTGGATTAGGCTGGGTCAATCGAGGGGTTAGCTCTGGAACACTGTGCCTGAGAGTGTGGGATAGGCCAGTTTAATGCAGGGATTAAGGTCTGGAACACAGTGTCTGAGATTGTGGGATAGGCCGGGACATTCTAGGGATTAGGGTCTGGAAAACAGTGCCAGAGAGTGTGTGGGAGGCTGGTTTAATGCCGTGGTAAGAGTCTGGATCACAGTGCCTGAGAGTGTGCGATAGGAGGTGTTAATCCAGGGGTTAGGGTCTGCAACACAGTGCCTGAGAGAGTGGGATAGGCCAGATTAATCTGGGTGTTAGGGTTCCGAACACAATGTATCAGAGTGTGGGGGAGGTTGAGTCAATCCAGGGGTTAGGGTCTGAAACACAGTATCTGAGAGTGTGGGGAAGGCCAGGTCAATCCAGGGGTTAGGGTCTGGAACACAGTGCCTGAGAGTGTGGAATAGGCCGGATTACTCCAGGGGTTAGGGTCAGGAAGACAGTGCCTGAGAGTGTGGGATAGGCCGGGTCAATCCAGGGGTTAGCGTCTGGAACACAGTGCCTGAGAGTGTGGGTTAGGCTGGGTCAATCCAGAGTTAGCTCTGGAACACAGTGCCTGAGATTGTGGGATAGGCCGGATTACTCCATGGGTTAGGGTCAGGAAGACAGTGCCTGAGAGTGTGGGCTGGGCCGGGTCATTCCAGGGATTAGGGTCTGGAATACAGTGCCAGAGAGTGTGGGAGGCTGGTTTAATGCAGTGGTAAGGGTCTGGAACACCGTGCCTGAGAATGTGCGATAGGCCGGAATAATTCAGGGGTTAACGTCTGGAACAAAGTGCCTGAAAGCTTGGGATAGGCCGGTTTAATCCAGGGGTTAGGATCTGGAACACAGACCCTGAGATTGTGGTTCAGGCTGGGTCAATCCTGGGTTAGCTCTGGAACACAATGCCTGAGATTTTGTGCTAGGCCGGATTGTGCCAGGGTTTAGGGTGTGGAACACAGTGCCTGAGTGTGTGGGATAGGCCGGATTAATTCAGGTGTTAGGGTCTGGAACACAGTGTCTGAGGGTGTGGGTTAGGCTGGGTCAATCCAGGGTTAGCTCTGGACCAATGTGCCTGAGATTGAGGGGTAGGCCGGTTTAATGCAGGGATTAAGGTCTGGAACACAGTGTCTGAGATTGTGGGGTAGGCCGGGTCATTCCAGGGATTAGGGTCTGGAACACAGTGCCAGAGAGTGTGTGGGAGGCTGGTTTAATGCAGTGGTAAAGGTCTGGAACACAGTGCCTGAGATTGTGGGATAGGCCGGATTAATTCAGGGGTTAGGGTCTGGGACAAAGTGCCTGAAATTTTGGGATAGGCTGGTTTAATCCAGGGGTTAGGATCTGGAACACAGTGTCAGAGAGTGTGGGGGAGGCCAGGTCAATCCAGGGGTTAGGGTCTGGAACACAGTGCCTGAGAGTGTGGAATAGGCCAGATTACTGCAGGGGTTAGGGTCAGGAAGACAGTGCCTGAGAGTGTGGGATAGACCGTGTCCATCCAGGGTGGAAATGTGTTGCTGGAAAAGCGCAGCAGGTCAGGCAGCATCTCGGGAACAGGAGAATCAACGTTTCGGGCATTAGCCCTTCTTCAGTACTGTGGATGGACCGTGTCCATCCAGGGGTTAGCGTCTGGAACACAGCTCCTGAGAGTGTGGGTTAGGCTGGGTCAATCCAGGGTTAGCTCTGGAACACAGTGCCTGAGAGTGTGGAATAGGCCGGATTACTCCAGGGGTTAAGGTCAGGAAGACAGTGCCTGAGAGTGTGTGATAGGCCGGGTCAATCCAGGGGTTAGGGTCTGGAACAGAGTGCCTGAGAGCGTGGTGTAGGCCGGATTAATCCAGGGGTTAGGGTGTGGAACACAGTGCCTAAGACTGTGGGTTAGGCTGGGTCAATCCAGGGTTAGCTCTGGAACACAGTGCCTGAAATTGTGAGATAGGCCAGATTACTCCAGGAGTTTGGGTCTGGAACACAGTGCTTGAGAGTGTGGGATAGGCCGGATTATTCCACGGGTTAGGATCTCGAACACAGTGCCTGAGAGTGTGAGATAGGCCGGATTTATCCAGGTGTTAGAGTCTTGAACACAGTGTCTCAGAGTGCGGGGAGGCAGCTTTAATGCAGGTGTTAGGGTCTGAAACACAGTGTCAGAGAGTATGTGGGAGGCTGGTTTAATGCAGTGGGATGGGTCTGGAACACCGTGCCTGAGAGTGTGCAAGACGCCGGATTAATTCAGGGGTTAGCGTCTGGAATACAGTGTCTGAGAGTGTGGATAGGCCGGATTAATTCAGGGGTTAGGGTCTGGAATACAGTGTCTGAGAGTGGGTGATAGGCCAGATTAATCTAGGGGTAAGGGTCTGGAACACAGTGCCTGAAATTGTGGGTAGGCCAGATTACTTCAGGAGTTTGGGTCTGGAACACAGTGCTTGAGAGTGTGGGATAGGCCGGATTATTCCACGGGTTAGGATCTCGAACACAGTGCCTGAGCGTGTGAGATAGGCCGGATTTATCCAGGTGTTAGAGTCTTGAACACAGTGTCTCAGAGTGCGGGGAGGCAGCTTTAATGCAGGTGTTAGGGTCTGGAACACAGTGTCAGAGAGTATGTGGGAGGCTGGTTTAATGCAGTGGGATGGGTCTGGAACACCGTGCCTGAGAGTGTGCAAGACGCCGGATTAATTCAGGGGTTAGCGTCTGGAATACAGTGTCTGAGAGTGTGGATAGGCCGGATTAATTCAGGGGTTAGGGTCTGGAATACAGTGTCTGAGAGTGGGTGATAGGCCAGATTAATCTAGGGGTAAGGGTCTGGAACACAGTGTCTGAAAGTGTGCGGTAGGCTGTGTCAATCCAGGGGTTAGGGTCTGGAACACAGTGCTTGTGAGTGTGGGATAGGCTGGTTTAATCCAGGGGCTAGGGTCTGGAACACAGTGCCTGAGATTGTGGGACAGGCCAGATTTATCCAGAGGTTAGGGTCTGGAACAAGTGCTTGAGAAAGTGGGATAGGCTGGTTTAATCCAGGGGTTAGGGTCTGGAAGACAGTGCTTGTGAGTGTGGGATAAGCCGGATTTTTCCAGGGTTTAGGGTCTGGAAGACAGTGCCTGAAAGTTTGGTGTAGGCCGGGTAAATCTAGGTGTTCGGGTCTGGAACACAGTGCCTGAGATTGTGGGACAGGCCAGATTAATCTAGGGGTAAGGGTCTGGAACACAGTGCCTGAAAGCTTGGGATAGGCCAGTTTTATTCAGCCATTAATCCAGGGGTTAGGGTTTCGAACACAATGTCTCAGAGTGTGGGGGAGGCTGAGTCAATCCAGGGGTTAGGTCTGGAACACAGTGCTTGAGAGTGTGGAATAGGCTGGATTACTCCAGGGGTTAGGGTCAGGAAGACAGTGCCTGAGAGTGTGGGGTAGGCCAGGTCAATCCAGGGGTTAGGGTCTGGAACACAGTGCCTGAGAGCATGGATAGTCAGAATTACTCCAGGGGTTAGGGCCTGTAGGACAGGGCGTGAGAGTATGGGATAGGCCAGGTCAATCCAGGGGTCAGGGTGTGGAAGACAGTGCCTGAGAGTGTGTGGGAGGCTGGTTTAATGCAGTGGTAAGAGTCTGGAACACAGTGCCTGAGAGTGTTCGATAGGAGGTATTAATCCAGGGGTTATGGTCTGGAATACAGTGTCTGAGAGTGTGGAATAGGCCAGTTTAATGCAGGGGTGAGGGTCTGCAACACAGTGCCTGAGAGAGTGGGAAAGGCCAGATTAATCTGGGGGTTAGGGTTCCGAACACAATGTATCAGAGTGTGGGGGAGGTTGAGTCAATCCAGGGGTTAGGGTCTGAAACACAGTGTCTGAGTGTGTGGGGTAGGCGAGGCCAATCCAGGGGTTAGGGTCTGGAACACATTGCCTGAGAGTGTGGGATAGGCCGGGTCAATCCAGGGGTTAGCGTCTGGAAGACAGTGCCTGAGAGTGTGGGATAGGCCGGGTCAATCCATGGGTTAGGGTCTGGAACACGGTGCCTGAAAGCGTAGTATAGGTCGGATTAATCCAGGGGTTAGGGTCTGGAACACAGTGCCTGAGAGTGTGGGGTAGGCCGGATTACTCCAGGGTTTTGGGTCTGGAACACAGTGCTTGAGAGTGTGGGATAGGCCGGATTATTCACTGGGTTAGGATCTCGAACACAGTGCCTGAGACTGTGGGATAGGCCGGATTTATCCAGATGTTAGGGTCTGGAACACAGTGTCTGAGAGTGTGTGATCGGCCAGATTAATCCAGATGTTAGGGTCTGGAACACAGTGCCTGAGAGTGCGGGGAGGCAGCTTTAATGCAGGTGTTAGGGTCTGGAACACAGTGTCAGAGAGTGTGTGGGAGGCTGGTTTAATGCAGTGGGATGGGTCTGGAACACCGTGCCTGAGAGTGTGCAATACACCGGATTAATTCAGGGGTTAGGGTCTGGAATACAGTGTCTGAGAGTGTGCAATACACCGGATTAATTCAGGGGTTATCGTCTGGAAGACTGTGCCTGAGAGTGTGGGGTAGGCCAGGTCAATCCAGGGTTAGGGTCTGGAACACAGTGTCAGAAAGTGTGTGGGAGGCTGGTTTAATGCAATGGTAAGGGTCTGGAACACAGTGTCTGAGAGCGTGGATAGGCCGGATTAATTCAGGGGTTAGGGTCTGGAATACAGTGTCTGAGAGTGGGTGATAGGCCAGATTAATTCAGGGGTTAGGGCGTGGAATACAGTGTCTGAGAGTGGGTGATAGGCCGTGTCAATCCATGGGTTAGGGTCTGGAACACAGTGCTTGTGAGTGTGGGATAGGCTGGTTTAATCCCGGGGCTAGGGTCTGGAACACAGTGCCTGAGATTGTGGGACAGGCCAGATTTATCCAGGGGTTAGGGTCTGGAACACAGTGCTTGAGAGAGTGGGATAGGCTGATTTAATCCAGGGGTTAGGGTGTGGAACACAGTGCTTGTGAGTGTGGGATAAGCCGGATTTTTCCAGGGGTTAGGGTCTGGAAGACAGTGCATGAGAGTGTGGGATAGGCCGGATTAATCCAGGGGTTAGGGTCTGGAACATAGTGCCTGAGAGTGTGGAATAGGCTGGATTACTCCAGTGGTTAGGGTCAGAAAGACAGTGCCTGAGAGTGTGGAATAGGCTGGATTACTCCAGTGGTTAGGGTCAGAAAGACAGTGCCTGAGAGTTTGGGGTAGACCAGGACAATCCAGGGGTTAGGGTCTGGAAGACAGTGCGTGAGAGTGTGGGATAGGCCAGATTATGCCAGGGGTTAGGATCTAGTAGACAATGCCAGAGAGTGTGGGATAGGGCAGTTTAATGCAGTGGTTTGGGTCTGGAACACAGTGACTGAGAGTGTGGCACAGGACGGATTAATCCAGGGGCCAGGGTCTGGAATACAGTGCCTGAGAGTGTGGGGTAGGCCGGATTACTCCAGGGGTCAGGATCTGGAAGACAGTGCCTGAGAGTGTGGGGTAGGCCGGATTACTCCAGGGGTTAGGATCTGGAAGACAGTGCCTGAGAGTGTGGGGTAGGCCGGATTACTCCAGGGGTTAGGATCTGGAAGACAGTGCCTGAGAGTATGGGGTAGGCCGGATTACTCCAGGAGTTAGGATCTGGAACACAGTGCCTGAGAGTGTGGGGTAGGCCGGATTACTCCAGGGGTTAGGATCTGGAAGACAGTGCCTGAGAGTGTGGGGTAGGCCGGATTACTCCAGGGGTTAGGATCTGGAAGACAGTGCCTGAGAGTGTGGGGTAGGCTGGGTCAATCCCCGGGCTAGGGTCTGGAACAAAGTGCCTGAGGCTGTGGGGGTGACCGGGAAGGTGCAGGGGTTAGGATCTGGAACTCAGTAGTTGAGAGTGTGGGGAGGCTGGATCAATCCAGGAGTTAGGGTCTGTAATACAGTGTCTGAGAGTGTTGGGTAGGCCTATTAATCCAGGGGTTAGGGTCTGGAACACACTGCTAGAGAGTGTGGGGTAGGTCAGATTAACGCACGGGTTAGTGTCTGGAACACAGTGCCTGAGAATGTGGGATAGGCCAGTTTAATTCAGGGGTTAGGGTCTGGAACACAGTGTCTGAGAGAGTGGGATAGGCCAGATTAATTTTAGATTCGATTACTTACAGTGTGGAAACAGGCCCTTCGGCCCAACAAGTCCAATCTAGGGGTAAGGGTCTGGAACACAGTGTCTGAGAGTGTGCCGTCGGCCGTGTCAATCCAGGGGTTAGGGTCTGGAACATAGTGCCTGAGAGTGTGGGATAGGCTGGATTACTCCAGGAGTTATAGTCAGGAAGACAGTACCTGAGAGTGTGGGATAGGCCGGGTCAATCCAGGGGTTAGGGTCTGGAACACAGTGTCTGAGAGTGTGGGATAGGCCGGATTAATTCAGGGGTTAGGGTCTGGAACACAGTGCCTGAGAATGTGCGATAGGCCGGATTAATTCAGGGGTTAGGGACAAAGTGCCTGAAAGCTTGGAATAGGCCGGTTTAATCCAGGGGTTAGGATCTGGAACACAGACCCTGAGATTGTGGTTCAGGCTGGGTCAATCCTGGGTTAGCTCTGGAACACAGTGCCTGAGATTTTGTGCTAGGCCGGATTGTGCCAGGGTTTAGGGTGTGGAACACAGTGCCTGAGAGTGTGGGATAGGCCGGATTAATTCAGGTGTTAGGGTCTGGAACACAGTGTCTGAGGGTGTATGGGAGGCTGGTTTAATGCAGTGGTAAAGGTCTGGAACACAGTGCCTGAGAGTGTGGGATAGGCCAGATTAATTCAGGGGTTAGGGTCTGGGACAAAGTGCCTGAAAGTTTGGGATAGGCCAGTTTAATCCAGGGATTAGGATCTGGAACACAGTGTCAGAGAGTGTGGGGGAGGCCAGGTCAATCCAGGGGTTAGGGTGTGGAAAACAGTGCCTGAGAGTGTGGAATAAGCCAGATTATACCAGGGGTTATGGTCAGGAAGACAGTGCCTGAGAGTGTGGGATAGACCATGTCAATCCAGGGGTTAGTGTCTGGAACACAGCGCCTGAGAGTGTGGGTTAGGCTGGGTCAATCCAGGGTTAGCTCTGGAACACAGTGCCTGAGAGTGTGAAATAGGCCGGATTACTCCAGGGGTGAAGGTCAGGAAGACAGTGCCTGAGAGTGTGGAATAGGCCGGGTCAATCCAGAGGTTAGCGTCTGGAAGACAGTGCCTGAGAGTGTGTGATAGGCCGGGTCAATCCAGGGGTTAGGGTCTGGTACCAAGTGCCTGAGAGCATGGTGTAGGCCGGATTAATCCAGGGGTTAGGGTGTGGAACACAGTGCCTGAGACTGTGGGTTAGGCTGGGTCAATCCAGGGTTAGCTCTGGAACACAGTGCCTGAGATTGTGGGATAAACCAGATTACTCCAGGGGTTTGGGTCTGGAACACAGTGCTTGAGAGTGTGGGATAGGCCGGATTATTCCACGGGTTAGATCTCGAACACAGTGCCTGAGAGTGTGGGATAGGCCGGATTTATCCAGGTGTTAGGGTCTGGAACACAGTGTCTCAGAGTGCGGGGAGGCAGCTTTAATGCAGGTGTTAGGGTCTGGAACACAGTGTCAGAGAGTGTGTGGGAGGCTGGTTTAATGCAATGGTAAGGGTCTGGAACACAGTGTCTGAGAGTGTGGGACAGGCCAGATTTGTCCAGGGGTTAGGGTCTGGAACAAAGTGCTTGAGAAAGTGGGATAGGCTGGTTTAATTCAGGGGTTAGGGTCTGGAAGACAGTGCTTGTGAGTGTGGGATAAGCTGGATTTTTCCAGGGCTTAGGGTCTGGAAGACAGTGCCTGAAAGTTTGGGGTAGGCCAGGTAAATCTAGGTGTTCGGGTCTGGAACACAGTGCCTGAGAGTGTGGGATAGGCCAGATTAATCTAGGGGTAAGGGTCTGGAACACAGTGTCTGAGAGTGTGCGGTAGGCCGTGTCAATCCAGGGGCTAGGGTCTGGAACACAGTGCCTGAGATTGTGGGACAGGCAGATTAATCCAGGGGTTAGAGTCTGGAACACAGTGCCTGAAAGCTTGGGATAGACCAGTTTTAATCAGCCATTAATCCAGGGGTTAGGGTTTCGAACACAATGTCTCAGAGTGTGGGGGAGACTGAGTCAATCCAGGGGTTAGGTCTGGAACACAGTGCCTGAGAGTGTGGGGTAGGCCAGGTCAATCCAGGGGTTAGAGTCTGGAAGACAGTGCCTGAGAGTGTGGGATAGGAGGTGTTAATCCAGGGGTTAGGGTCTGGAATACAGTGTCTAAGAGTGTGGAATATGCCAGTTTAATGCAGGGGTTAGGGTCTGCAACACAGTGCCTGAGAGAGTGGGAAAGGCCAGTTTAATCTGGGGGTTAGGGTTCCGAACACAATGTATCAGAGTGTGGGGAAGGTTGAGTCAATCCAGGGGTTAGGGTCTGAAACACAGTGTCTGAGAGTGTGGGGTAGGTCAGGTTAATCCAGGGGTTAGGGTCTGGAAGACAGTGCCTGAGAGTGTGGGGTAGGCCGGATTACACCAGGGGTTATGGTCAGGAAGACAGTGCCTGAGAGTGTGGGATAGGCCGGGTCAATCCAGAGGTTAGTGTCTGGAACACAGTGCCTGAGAGTGTGGGTTAGGCTGGGTCAATCCAGCGTTAGCTCTGGAACACAGTGCCTGAGAGTGTGGGATAGGCCGGGTCAATCCAGGGGTTAGGGTCTGGATCACCGTGCCTCAGAGTGTGGGTTAGGCTGGGTCAATCCAGGGTTAGCTCTGGAACACAGTGCCTGAGACTGTGGGATAGGCCGGATTTATCCAGGTGTTAGGGTCTGGAACACAGTGTCTGAGAGTGTGTGATCGGCCAGATTAATCCAGGGGTAAGGTTCTTGAACACAGTGTCAGAAAGTGCGGGGAAGCAGCTTTAATGCAGGTGTTAGGGTCTGGAACAGAGTGCCTGAGAGAGTGGGGTAGGCCAGATTAATCCAGGTGTTCGGGTCTGGAACACAGTGCCTGAGAGTGTGTGGGAGGCTGGTTTAATGCAGTTGGATGGGTCTGGAACACCGTGCCTGAGAGTGTGCAATACACCGGATTAATTCAGGGGTTAGGGTCTGAAACACAGTGTCAGAAAGTGTGGGGTAGGCCGGGTCAATCCAGGGTTAGGGTCTGGAACACAGTGTCTGAGAGTGGGTGATAGGCTGGATTAATTCAGGGGTTAGGGTCTGGAATAGTGTCTGAGAGTGGGTGATAGGCCAGATTAATCTAGGGGTAAGGGTCTGGAACACAGTGTCTGAGAGTGTGCAGTAGGCAGTGTCAATCCAGGGGTTAGGGTCTGGAACACAGTGCCTGAGATTGTGGGACAGGCCAGATTTATCTAGGGGTTAGAGTCTGGAACACAGTGCTTGAGAGAGTGGGATAGGCTGGTTTAATCCAGGGGCTAGGTTCTGGAACACAGTGCCTGAGATTGTGGGACAGGCCAGATTTATCCAGGGGTTAGGGTCTGGAACACAGTGCTTGAGAGAGTGGGATAGGCTGGTTTAATCCAGGGGTTAGGGTGTGGAACACAATGCTTGTGAGTGTGGGATAAGCCGGATTTTTCCAGGGGTTAGGGTCTGGAAGACAGTGCCTGAGAGTTTGGGGTAGGCCGGGTAAATCCAGGTATTAGGATCTGGAAGACAGTGCATGAGAGTGTGGGATAGGCCAGATTATGCCAGGGGTTAGGATCTGGTAGACAGTGCCTGAGAGAGTGGGTTAGGCCAGTTTAATGCAGTGGTTTGGGTCTGGAACACAGTGACTGAGAGTGTGGGACAGGACGGTTTAATCCAGGGGCTAGGGTCTGGAACACAGCTTCTGAGAGTGTGGAATAGGCCTGGTCAATCCAGGGATTGGGGTCTGGAAGACAGTGCCTGAGAGTGTGGGATAGGCCGGATTACTCCAGGGGTTAGGGTCTGGAAGACTGTGCCTGAGAGTGTGGGGTAGGCCGGGTCAATCCAGGGGTTAGGGTCAAGAACAAAGTGCCTGAGAGCGTGGGATAGGCTGGATTAATCCAGGGGTAGGGTCTGGAACACGTGTCTGAGAGTGTGGGATAGGCCGGGACAATCCAGGGGTTCGGGTCTGGAACACAGTGCCTGAGACTGTGGTGGAGGCTGTTTTATTGCTGAAGTTAGGGTCTGGAACACAGTGACTGAGATTGTGGGATAGGCCGAATTACTCCAGGGGTTAGGGTCTGGAACATAGTGCTTGAGAGAGTGGGATAGGCTGGTTTAATCCAGGAGTAAGGGTCTGGAACACAGTGCTTGAGAGTGTGGGATAAACCAGTTTATTCCAGGGGTTAGGGTCTGGAACAGTGTCTGAGAGTGTGGGATAGGCCGGATTAATTCAGGGGTTAGGGTCTGGAACTCACGCCACGAGAGTGTGAGATAGCCCGGATTAATCCAGGGGTTAGGGTCTGGAACACAGTGTCTAAGATTGTAGGATAAACCGGATGAATCCAGGGGTTCGGGTCTGGAATACAGTGCCTGAGAGCGTGGGATAGGCCAGATTAATCCAGGGGTTAGGGTTTCTAACACAATGTCTCAGGGTGTGGGAGAGGCTGAGTCAATCCAGGGGTTAGGGTCTGGAACACAGTGCTTGAGAGAGTGGGATAGGCTGGTTTAATCCAGGGGTTAGAATCTGGAACACAGTGCCTGAGATTGTGGGATAAACCGGATTACTCCAGGGGTTTGGGTCTGGAACACAGTGCCTGAGAGTGTGAGATAGGCCGGATTTATCCAGTTGTTAGGGTCTGGAACACAGTGAAAGAGAGTGTGTGGGAGGCTGGTTTAATGCAGTGGGATGGGTCTGGAACACCGTGCCTGAGAGTGTGCAAGACGCCGGATTAATTCAGGGGTGAGCGTCTGGAATACAGTGTCTGAGAGTGTGCAAGACGCCGGATTAATTCAGGGGTTAGGGTCTGGAACACAGTGTCTGAACGTGTGGGGTAGACCGGGTCAATCCAGGATTAGGGTCTGGAACACAGTGCCAGAGAGTGTGTGGGAGGCTGGATTAATTCAGGGGTTAGGGTCTGGAATACAGTGTCTGAGAGTGTGTGATAGGCCGGATTAATCTAGGGGTAAGGGTCTGGAACACAGTGTCTGAGAGTGTGCGGTAGGCCGTGTCAATCCAGGGGTTAGGGTCTGGAACACAGTGCTTGTGAGTGTGGGATAGGCTGGTTTAATCCAGGGGCTAGGGTCTGGAACACAGTGCCTGACATTGTGGGACAGGCCAGATTTATCCAGGGGTTAGGGTCTGGAACACAGTGCTTGAGAAAGTGGGATAGGCTGGTTTAATCCAGGGGTTAGGGTCTGGAAGACAGGGCTTGTGAGTGTGGGATAAACTGGATTTTTCCAGGGCTTAGGGTCTGGAAGACAGTGCCTGAAAGTTTGGTGTAGGCCGGGTAAATCTAGGTGTTCGGATCTGGAACACAGTGCCTGAGAGTGTGGGATAGGCCAGATTAATCTAGTGGTAAGGGTCTGGAACACAGTGTCTGAGAGTGTGCGGTAGGCCGTGTCAATCCAGGGGTTAGGGTCTGGAACACAGTGCTTGTGAGTGTGGGATAGGCTGATTTAATCCAGGGGCTAGGGTCTGGAACACAGTGCCTGAGATTGTGGGACAGGCAGATTAATCCAGGGGTTAGAGTCTGGAACACAGTGCCTGAAAGCTTGGGATAGGCCAGTTTTATTCAGCCATTAATCCAGGGGTTAGGGTTTTGAACACAATGTCTCAGAGTGTGGGGGAGACTGAGTCAATCCAGGGGTTAGGTCTGGAACACAGTGCCTGAGTGTGTGGAATAGGCCGGATTACTCCAGGGGTTAGGGTCAGGAAGACAGTGCCTGAGAGTGTGGGGTAGGCCAGGTGAATCCAGGGGTTAGGGTCTGGAAGACAGTGCCTGAGAGTGTGGGATAGGAGGTGTTAATCCAGGGGTTAGGGTCTGGAATACAGTGTCTAAGAGTGTGGAATAGGCCAGTTTAATGCAGGGGTGAGGGTCTGCAACACAGTGCCTGAGAGAGTGGGAAAGGCCAGATTAATCTGGGGGTTAGGGTTCCGAACACAATGTATCAGAGTGTGAGGGAGGTTGAGTCAATCCAGGGGTTAGGGTCTGAAACACAGTGTCTGAGAGTGTGGGGTAGGCCAGGTTAATCCAGGGGTTAGGGTCTGGAACACAGTGCCTGAGAGTGTGGGGTAGGCCGGATTACACCAGGGGTTATGGTCAGGAAGACAGTGCCTGAGAGTGTGGGATAGGCCGGGTCAATCCAGGGGTTAGTGTCTGGAACACAGTGCCTGAGAGTGTGGGTTAGGCTGGGTCAATCCAGCGTTAGCTCTGGAACACAGTGTCTGAGAGTGTGGGATAGGCCGGGTCAATCCAGGGGTTAGGGTCTGGAACACCGTGCCTGAGAGCATGGTATAGGCCGGATTAATTCAGGGGTTAGGATATGGAACACAGTGCCTCAGAGTGTGGGTTAGGCTGGGTCAATCCAGGGTTAGCTCTGGAACACAGTGCCTGAGACTGTGGGATAGGCCGGATTTATCCAGGTGTTAGGGTCTGGAACACAGTGTCTGAGAGTGTGTGATCGGCCAGGTTCTGGAACACAGTGTCAGAGAGTGCGGGGAAGCAGCTTTAATGCAGGTGTTAGGGTCTGGAACAGAGTGCCTGAGAGAGTGGGGTAGGCCGGATTAATCCAGGTGTTAGGGTCTGGAACAGAGTGTCTGAGAGAGTGGGGTAGGCCGGATTAATCCAGGATTAGGGTCTGGAACACAGTGCCTGAGAGTGTGTGGGAGGCTGGTTTAATGCAGTGGGATGGGTCTGGAACACCGTGCCTGAGAGTGTGCAATACACCGGATTAATTCAGGGGTTAGGGTCTGAAACACAGTGTCAGAAAGTGTGGGGTAGGCCGGGTCAATCCAGGGTTAGGGTCTGGAACACAGTGTCTCAGAGTGTGTGCGCGAGGCTGGTTTAATGCAATGGTAAGGGTCTGGAACACAGTGTCTGAGAGTGTGGATAGGCCGGATTAATTCAGGGGTTAGAGTCTGGAATACAGTGTCTGAGAGTGGGTGATAGGCTGGATTAATTCAGGGGTTAGGGTCTGGAATACAGTGTCTGAGAGTGGGTGATAGGTCAGATTAATCTAGGGGTAAGGGTCTGGAACACAGTGTCTGAGAGTGTGCAGTAGGCCGTGTCAATCCCGGGGTTAGGGTCTGGAACACAGTGCCTAAGATTGTGGGACAGGCCAGATTTATCCAGGGGTTAGGGTCTGGAACACAGTGTATGAGAGTTTGGTGTAGGCTGGTTTAATGCAGTGGTAAGGGTCTGGAACACAGTGCCTGAGAGTGTAGGGTAGGCCGGGTCAATCAAGAGTTAGGGTCTGGAATACAGTGTCTCAGAGTGTGGGGTAGGCCGGGTCAATCCAGGGGTTAAGGAGTGGAACAAAGTGCCTGAAAGTGTGGGATAGGTCGGGTCAATCCAGGAGTTAGGGTCTGGAACACAGTGCTTGAGAGAGTGGGATAGGCTGGTTTAATCCGGGGTTCGGGTCTGGAACACAGTGCCTGAGAGTGTGGGATAGGCCGGATTTATCCAGGTGTTAGGGTCTGGAACACAGTGTCTGAGAGTGTGTGATCGGCCAGATTAATCCAGGGATAAGGTTCTGGAACACAGTGTCAGAGAGTGCGGGGAAGCAGCTTTAATGCAGGTGTTAGGGTCTGGAACAGAGTGCCTGAGAGAGTGGGGTAGGCCGGATTAATCCAGGTGTTAGGGTCTGGAACAGAGTGTCTGAGAGAGTGGGGTAGGCCGGATTAATCCAGGATTAGGGTCTGGAACACAGTGCCTGAGAGTGTGTGGGAGGCTGGTTTAATGCAGTGGGATGGGTCTGGAACACCGTGCCTGAGAGTGTGCAATACACCGGATTAATTCAGGGGTTAGGGTCTGAAACACAGTGTCAGAAAGTGTGGGGTAGGCCGGGTCAATCCAGGGTTAGGGTCTGGAACACAGTGTCTCAGAGTGTGTGCGCGAGGCTGGTTTAATGCAATGGTAAGGGTCTGGAACACAGTGTCTGAGAGTGTGGATAGGCCGGATTAATTCAGGGGTTAGAGTCTGGAATACAGTGTCTGAGAGTGGGTGATAGGCTGGATTAATTCAGGGGTTAGGGTCTGGAATACAGTGTCTGAGAGTGGGTGATAGGTCAGATTAATCTAGGGGTAAGGGTCTGGAACACAGTGTCTGAGAGTGTGCAGTAGGCCGTGTCAATCCCGGGGTTAGGGTCTGGAACACAGTGCCTAAGATTGTGGGACAGGCCAGATTTATCCAGGGGTTAGGGTCTGGAACACAGTGTATGAGAGTTTGGTGTAGGCTGGTTTAATGCAGTGGTAAGGGTCTGGAACACAGTGCCTGAGAGTGTAGGGTAGGCCGGGTCAATCAAGAGTTAGGGTCTGGAATACAGTGTCTCAGAGTGTGGGGTAGGCCGGGTCAATCCAGGGGTTAAGGAGTGGAACAAAGTGCCTGAAAGTGTGGGATAGGTCGGGTCAATCCAGGAGTTAGGGTTAGGAACACAGTGTTTGAGAGAGTGGGATAGACTGGTTTAATCCAGGGGTTAGGGTCTGGAACACAGTGCTTGAGAGAGTGGGATAGGCTGGTTTAATCCGGGGTTCGGGTCTGGAACACAGTGCCTGAGAGTGTGGGATAGCCTGGAATAATCCAGGGGTTATGGTCTGGAACAAAGTGCCTGAGAGCATGGAATAGGCCGGATTAATCCAGGGGTTAGGATCTGGACCACAGTGTCTGAGAGTGTGGGATAGGCCGGGTCAATCCAGGGGTTAAGGAGTGGAACAAAGTGCCTGAAAGTGTGACATAGGTCGGGTCAATCCAGGAGTTAGGGTCAGGAACACAGTGTTTGAGAGAGTGGGATAGACTGGTTTAATCCAGGGGTTAGGGTCTGGAACACAGTGCTTGAGAGAGTGGAATAGGCTGGTTTAATCCGGGGTTCGGGTCTGGAACACAGTGCCTGAGAGTGTGGGATAGCCTGGATTAATCCAGGGGTTATGGTCTGGAACAAAGTGCCTGAGAGCATGGAATAGGCCGGATTAATCCAGGAGTTAGGGTCTGGAACACAGTCCCTGAGAGTGCGGGTTAGGCCGAGTCAATCCAGGGTTAGCACTGGAACACAGTGTTTGTGAGAGTGGGATAGGCTGGATTAATCCAGGATTAGTGGGCGGCACGGTGGCACAGTGGTTAGCACTGCTGCCTCGCAGCGCCAGAGACCCGGGTTCAATTCCCGCCTCAGGCGACTGACTGTGTGGAGTTTGCACATTCTCCCCGTGTCTGCGTGGGTTTCCTCCGGGTGCTCCGGTTTCCTCCCACAGTCCAAAGATGTGCAGGTCAGGTGAATTGGCCATGTTAAATTGCCCGTAGTGTTAGGTAAGGGGTAAATATAGGGGTATGGGTGGGTTGCGCTTCGGCGGGTCGGTGTGGACTTGTTGGGCCGAAGGGCCTGTTTCCACACTGTAAAGTAATCAAAAGTAATCTAATCTAATCTAATCTAATCCAGGGGTTATGGTCTGGAACACAGTGCTAGAGAGTGTGGGGAGGCTGGGTCAATCCAGGGGTTACGGTTTGGAACAAAGTGCCTGAGAGTGTCGGGAAGGCCGGGTCAATCCAAGGATTAGATTCTGGAACAGAGTGCCTGAGAGTGTGGGGAAGGACGGGTCAATCCAAGGATTAGATTCTGGAACAGAGTGCCTGAGCGTGTGGGATAGGCCGGATTAATCCAGGTGTTAGGGTTTGGAATACAGTGCCTGAGAGTGTGGGATATGCCATGTCAATTCCGGGATTAGGTTCTGGAACAGAGTGCCTGAGAGTGTGGGGTAGGCCGGATTAATCCAGGGGTTAGGGACTGGAACAAAGTGCCTGAGTGTGTGGGGTAGGCCGGATTAATCCAGGTGTTCGGGTCTGAAACTCAGTGCCTGAGAGAGTTGGGAGGCCGCTTTAATGCAGTTGTTAGAGTCTGGAACAGAGTGCCTCAGCATGTGGGATAGGCCGGATTAATCCGGGTGTTAAGGTCTGGAATACAGTGCCTGAGAGTTTGGGATATTCCGTGTCAATACAGGGATTAGGTTCTGGAACAGAGTGCCTGAGAGTGTGGGGTAGGCCGGATTATTCCAGGGGTTAGGGTCTGGAACACAATGCCAGAGAGTGTGGGGTAGGCCAGATCAATCCAGGGGTTAGGTTCTGGAACACAATGCCTAAGAGAATGGGTTAGGCAGGATTAACCCAGGGGTTAGGGTCTGGAACAGAGAGCCTGAGAGTGTGGGGCAGGCCGGGTTAATCCAGGGGTTAGGTTCTGGAACACCGTGTCTGAGAGTGTGGTGGAGGCCGGTTTAATGCAGGGTTTACGGTCTGGAAGACAGTGTCAGAGAGTGAGGAGGAGGCCAGGTTAATCCAGTGGTTTGGTCTGGAAGACAGTGCCTGAGGGTCTGGGGGTGGCTGGGTAAATCCAGGTGTTAGGGTCTGGAATACACTGTCTGAGAGAGTGATGTCGGCTGGGTCAAACCAGGGTTTAGGGCCCGGAACAATGTGCCTGAGATTGTGGGGGAGGCCGGGTCCAACCAGGGGTTAGGGTCTGGAACAAAGTGCCTGATTGTGTGGGGGAGGCCACGTTAATCCATGTGCTAGGGTCTGGAACACAGTGCCTGAGAGTGTGGGGTAGGCCAAATCCAAGCCAGGGGTTAGGGTCTGGAACACAGTGCCTGAGAGTGTGGTTTTGGCCGGATTAATCCAAGGGATAGGCTCTGGAACACAGTGTCTGAGCGTGTGGAATAGGCCAGATTACTCCAGGGGTTAGGTTCTGGAACACAGTGCCTGAGAGTGTGGGGTAGGCCGGATTACACCAGGGGTTATGGTCAGGAAGACAGTGCCTGAGAGTGTGGGATAGGCCGGGTCAATCCAGGGGTTAGTGTCTGGAACAGAGTGTCTGAGAGAGTGGGGTAGGCCGGTTTAATCCAGGATTAGGGTCTGGAACACAGTGCCTGAGAGTGTGTGGGAGGCTGGTTTAATGCAGTGGGATGGGTCTGGAACACCGTGCCTGAGAGTGTGCAATATACCGGATTAATTCAGGGGTTAGGGTCTGAAACACAGTGTCAGAAAGTGTGGGGTAGGCTTTAATGCAGGTGTTAGGGTCTGGAACAGAGTGCCTGAGAGAGTGGGGTAGGCCGGATTAATCCAGGTGTTAGGGTCTGGAACAGAGTGTCTGAGAGAGTGGGGTAGGCCGGTTTAATCCAGGATTAGGGTCTGGAACACAGTGCCTGAGAGTGTGTGGGAGGCTGGTTTAATGCAGTGGGATGGGTCTGGAACACCGTGCCTGAGAGTGTGCAATATACCGGATTAATTCAGGGGTTAGGGTCTGAAACACAGTGTCAGAAAGTGTGGGGTAGGCCGGGTCAATCCAGGGTTAGGGTCTGGAACACAGTGTCTCAGAGTGTGTGCGCGAGGCTGGTTTAATGCAATGGTAAGGGTCTGGAACACAGTGTCTGAGAGTGTGGATAGGCCGGATTAATTCAGGGGTTAGAGTCTGGAATACAGTGTCTGAGAGTGGGTGATAGGCTGGATTAATTCAGGGGTTAGGGTCTGGAATACAGTGTCTGAGAGTGGGTGATAGGCCAGATTAATCTAGGGGTAAGGGTCTGGAACACAGTGTCTGAGAGTGTGCAGTAGGCCGTGTCAATCCCGGGGTTAGGGTCTGGAAGACAGTGCCTGAGATTGTGGGATAGGCCGGATTAATACAGAGGTGAGGGTCTGGAACACAGTGCCTGAGAGTTTGGGGAGGCTGGGTCAATCCAGGGGTTAGGGTCTGGAACAAAGTGCCTGAGTGTGTCGGGGAGGCCGGGTCAATCCAAGGATTAGATTCTGGAACAAAGTGCCTGAGAGTGTGGGGTAGGCCGGATTAATCCAGGGGTTAGGGTCTGGAACACAGTGCCTGAGAGTGTGGGGAGGCCGGTTTAATACAGGTGTTAGAGTCTGGAACGCAGTGCCTGAGCGTGCGGGATAGGCCGGATTAATCCAGGTATTACGGTCTGGAATACAGTGCCTGAGAGTGTGGGGAGGCTGGGTCAATTCAGTGGTTATGTTCTGGAACACAGTGCCTGAGAGTGTGGGATATGCCGTGTCAATACAGTGATTAGGTTCTGGAACAGAGTGCCTGAGATTGTGGGGTAGGCCGGATTAATCCAGGGGTTAGGTTCTGGAACACAGTGAGAGTGTGTGAGAGGCTGGTTTAATGCAGTGGTAAGGGTCTGGAACACAGTGTCTGAGAATGTGGGGGAGGCTGGTTTAATGCTAGGGTTAGGGTCTGCAATACAGTGCCCGAGCGTGTAGGGTAGGCCGGGTCAATCCAATACAGTGTCTCAGAGTGTGGGGTAGGCCGGGTCAATCCAGGGATTAATGAGTAGAACACAGTGCCTGAGAGTGTAAGGAGACTGGGTCAATCCAGGGGTTAGGGTCTGGAACAAAGTGCTTGAGAGTGTGGGATAGGCCGGATTAATCCAGGGATTAGGGTCTAGAACACAGTGCTAGAGATAGTGTGATAGGCTGGATTTATCCAGGGGTTATGGTCTGGAACACAGTGCTAGAGAGTGTGTGGAGGCTGGGTCAATCCAGGGGTTAGGGTCTGGAACAAAGTGCTTGAGAGTGTCGGGAAGGCCGGGTCAATCCAGGGGTTAGAGTCTGGAACACAGTGCCTGAGTGTGTCGGGGAGGCCGGATTAATCCATGTGTTAAGGTCCGGAACGGAATGCCTGTGCGTGTGGGATAGGCTGGATTAATCCAGGTGTTAGGGTCTGGAATTCAGTGCCTGAGAGTGTGGGGAGGCTGGGACAATCCAGGGGTTAGAGTCTGGAACAAAGTGCCTGAGTGTGTCTTGGAGGCTGGGTCAATCCAAGGATTAGATTCTGGAACAGAGTGCCTGAGAGTGTGGGGTAGGCCGGATTAATCCATGTGTTCCGGTCTGGAACAGAGTGCCTGAGCGTGTGGGATAGGCCGGATTACTCCAGGTGTTAGGGTCTGGAATTCAGTGCCTAGAGTGTGTGGAGCCTGGGTCAATCCAGGGATTAGGTTCTGGAACAGAGAGCCTGAGAGTGTGGGATAGGCCGGATTAATCCAGGGGTTAGGGTCTGCAACACACTGCCCGAGCATGTGGGGTAGGCCGGGTCAATCCAAGAGTTAGGGTCTGGAATACAGTGTCTCAGAGTGTGGGGTAGGCCGGAATAATCCAGGGGTTAGGAGCTGGAACAAGGTGTCTGAGAGTGTGGGATAGGCCGGGTCAATCCAGGTGTTAAGGAGTGGAACAAAGTGCCTGAGAGTGTGGGATAGGCCGGGTCAATCCAGGGTTAGCACTGGAACACAGTGTTTGAGAGAGTGGGATAGGCCGGATTAATCCAGGGTTTATGGTCTGGAACACAGTGCCTGAAAGTGTGGGTTAGGCCGAGTCAATCCAGGGTTAGCACTGGAACACAGTGTTTGAGAGAGTGGGATAGGCCGGATTAATCCAGGGTTTAGGGTCTGGAACACAGTGCCTCAGAGTGTGGGAAGGCTGGGTCAATCCAGGGGTTAGGGTCTGGAACACAGTGCCTGAGAGTGTGGCATATGCCATGTCAATACAGGGATTAGGTTGTGGAACAGAGTGCCTGAGAGTGTGGGGTAGGCCGGATTAATCCAGGGGTTAGGGTGTGGAACACAGTGTCTGAGAGTGTGGGGGAGGCCGGTTTAATGCAGTGGTAAGGGTCTGGGACACAGTGCCTGAGAGTGTGGGATATGCCATGTCAATACAGGGGTTAAGGAGTGGAACACAGTGCCTGAGAGCGTGGGGAGGCTGGGTCATTCCAGGGGTTAGTGTCTAGAACATAGTGCTTGAGAGAGTGGGATAGGCTGGTTTAATCCAGGGGTTCGGGTCTGGAAAACAGTGCCTGAGAGTGTGGGATAGCCTGGATTAATCCAGGGGTTATGGTCTGGAACAAAGGGCCTGAGAGCATGGGATAGGCCGGATTAAACCAGGATTTAGGGTCTGGAACAAAGTGCCTGAGAGTGTCGGCGAGGCCAGGTCAATCCAGGGCTAGCACTGTAGTACTGTGCCTTAGATTATGTGATAGGCCGGATTAATTCAGGGATTAGGGTGTGGAACACAGTGCCTGACAGTGTGTGATAGGCCGGATTAATTCAGGGATTAGGGTCTGGAACAAAGTGCTTGAGAGTGTCGGGAAGGCCGGGTCAATCCAGGGGTTAGAGTCTGGAACACAGTGCCTGAGTGTGTCGGGGAGGCCGGATTAATCCATGTGTTAAGGTCCGGAACAGAATGCCTGTGCGTGTGGGATAGGCTGGATTAATCCAGGTGTTAGGGTCTGGAATTCAGTGCCTGAGAGTGTGGGGAAGCTGGGACAATCCAGGGGTTAGAGTCTGGAACAAAGTGCCTGAGTGTGTCTTGGAGGCTGGGTCAATCCAAGGATTAGATTCTGGAACAGAGTGCCTGAGAGTGTGGGGTAGGCCGGATTAATCCATGTGTTAAGGTCTGGAACAGAGTGCCTGAGCGTTTGGGATAGGCCGGATTACTCCAGGTGTTAGGGTCTGGAATTCAGTGCCTAGAGTGTGTGGAGCCTGGGTCAATCCAGGGATTAGGTTCTGGAACAGAGAGCCTGAGAGTGTGGGATAGGCCGGATTAATCCAGGGGTTAGGGTCTGCAACACACTGCCCGAGCATGTGGGGTAGGCCGGGTCAATCCAAGAGTTAGGGTCTGGAATACAGTGTCTCAGAGTGTGGGGTAGGCCGGAATAATCCAGGGGTTAAGGAGTGGAACAAAGTGCCTGAGAGTGTGGGATAGG
The DNA here is from genome assembly GCF_037043375.1 of Chiloscyllium plagiosum. Taxonomy (NCBI): domain Eukaryota; kingdom Metazoa; phylum Chordata; class Chondrichthyes; order Orectolobiformes; family Hemiscylliidae; genus Chiloscyllium; species Chiloscyllium plagiosum. The sequence goes on from NW_028270180.1 coordinate 53,013,130, forward strand.
CTGGGTCAATCCAGGGTTAGCACTGGAACACAGTGTTTGAGAGAGTGGGATAGGCCGGATTAATCCAGGGTTTATGGTCTGGAACACAGTGCCTGAAAGTGTGGGTTAGGCCGAGTCAATCCAGGGTTAGCACTGGAACACAGTGGTTGAGAGAGTGGGATAGGCCGGATTAATCCAGGGTTTAGGGTCTGGAACACAGTGCCTCAGAGTGTGGGAAGGCTGGGTCAATCCAGGGGTTAGGGTCTGGAACACAGTGCCTGAGAGTGTGGCATATGCCATGTCAATACAGGGATTAGGTTGTGGAACAGAGTGCCTGAGAGTGTGGGGTAGGCCGGATTAATCCAGGAGTTAGGGTGTGGAACACAGTGTCTGAGAGTGTGGGGGAGGCCGGTTTAATGCAGTGGTAAGGGTCTGGAACACAGTGCCTGAGAGTGTGGGATATGCAATGTCAATACAGGGGTTAAGGAGTGGAACACAGTGCCTGAGAGCATGGGGAGGCTGGGTCATTCCAGGGGTTAGTGTCTAGAACATAGTGCTTGAGAGAGTGGGATAGGCTGGTTTAATCCAGGGGTTCGGGTCTGGAAAACAGTGCCTGAGAGTGTGGGATAGCCTGGATTAATCCAGGGGTTATGGTCTGGAACAAAGTGCCTGAGAGCATGGGATAGGCCGGATTAAACCAGGAGTTAGGGTCTGGAACAAAGTGCCTGAGAGTGTCGACGAGGCCAGGTCAATCCAGGGCTAGCACTGTAGTACTGTGCCTTAGATTATGTGATAGGCCGGATTAATTCAGGGATTAGGGTGTGGAACACAGTGCCTGACAGTGTGTGATAGGCCGGATTAATTCAGGGATTAGGGTCTGGAACACAGTGCCTGAGAGTGTCGGGGAGGCCGGGTCCAACCAGGGGTTAGGGTCTGGAACAAAGTGCCTGATTGTGTGGGGGAGGCCGGTTAAATGCAGAGTTTAGGGTCTGGAAAGAGTGCCTGAGAGTGTCGGGGAGGCCGAGTCACTCCAGGGGTTAGAGTCTGGAACAAAGTGCCTGAGTGTGTCGGGGAGGCCGGGTCAATCCAAGGATTAGATTCTGGAACAGATTGCCTGAGAGTGTGGAGTATGCCGGATTAATCCAGGTGTTAGGGTCTGGAAAACAGTACCTGAGAGTGTGGGGAGGCCAGTTTAATGCAGGTGTTAGAGTCTGCAACAGAGTGCCTGAGCATGTGGGATAGGCCGGATTAATCCAGGTGTTAGGGTCTGGAATTCAGTGCCTGAGAGTGTGTGGAGGCTGGGTCAATCCAGGGGTTAGGTTCTGGAACACAGTGCCTGAGAGTGTGGGATATGCCGTGTCAATACAGGGATTAGGTTCTGGAACAGGGAGCCTGAGAGCGTGGGGTAGGCCAGATTAATCCAGGGGTTAGGGTCTGGAACACAGTGCCTGAGAGTGTGGGGGAGTATGGTTTAATGCTAGGGTTAGGGTCTGCAACACAGTGCCCGAGCGAGTGGGGTAGGCCGGAATAATCCAGGGGTTAGGATCTGGAACACAGTGTCTGAGAGTGTGGGTTAGGCCAGATTAATCCAGGGGTTCGGATCTGGAAGACAGTGCCTGAGAGTGTGGGGTGGGCCGAATCAATCCAGGGGTTAGGGTCTGGAACACAGTGCCTGAGAGTGTGGGTTAGGCTGGGTCAATCCAGGGGTTAGGGTCTGGAACACAGTGCCTGAGAGTGTGGGGTAGGCCAGATTAATCCAGGGGTTAGGGTCTGGAACACAGTGCCTGAGAGTGTGGGTTAGGCTGGGTCAATCCAGGAGTTAGGGTCTGGAACACAGTGCCTGAGAGTGTGGGGTAGGCCAGATTAATCCAGGGGTTCGGGTCTCGAACACAGTGCCTGAGAGTGTGGGTTAGGCTGGGTCAATCAAGGGTTAGCTCTGGAACAACGTGCCTGAGTGTGTCTTGGAGGCTGTGTCAATCCAAAGATTAGATTCAGGAGCAGAGTGCCTGAGAGTGTGGGGTAGGCCGGATTAATCCAGGTGCTAGTGTCTGGAACACAATGCCAGAGAGTGTGGGGTAAACTGGATCAATCCAGGGGTTAGGTGCTGGAACACAGTGCCTGAGAGTGTGGGTTTGGAAGGATTAATCCAGGGGTTAGGGTCTGGAACACCGTGTCTGAGAGTGTGGCGGAGGACGGTTTAATGCAGGGTTTATGGTCTGGAAGACAGTGGCAGAGAGTGAGGAGGAGGCCAGGTTAATCCAGGGGTTAGGGTCTGGAATACACTGTCTGAGAGTGTGGGATAGGCCAGATTCATCCAGCGGTTAGGGTCTGGAACACAGTGCCTGAGGGTGTGGGGGTGGCTGGGTAAATCCAGGGGTTAGGGTCTGGAATACAGTGCCTGAGAGTGTGGGGTAGGCTGGGTCAAACCAGTGTTTAGGGCCTGGAACAAAGTGCCTGAGAGTATAGGGGAGGCCAGGTCCAACCAGGGGTTAGGGTCTGGAACAAAGTGCCTGATTGTGTGAAGGAGGCCGGTTTAATGCAGAGTTTAGGGTCTGGAACAGAGTGCCTGAGAGAGTGGGGTTGGCCGGATTAATCCAGGTGCTCAGGTCTGGAACACAGTGTCTGCGAGTTTTGGGGAGTCTGGTTTAATGCAGTGGTAAGGGTCTGGAACACAGTGTCTGAGAGTGTAGGGTAGGCCGGGTCAATCCAGGAGTTAGGGTCTGGAACACAGTGCTTGACAGAGTGGGATAGGCTGGTTTAATCCAGGGGTTCGGGTCAGGAACACAGTGCCTGAGAGTGTGGGATAGCCCGGATTAATCCAGGTGTTATGGTCTGGAACAAAGTGCCTGAGTGTGTGGGTTAGGCTGGGTCAATCCAGGGTTAGCTCTGTAACACAATGCCTTAGATTGTGGGATCGGCTGGATTAATCCAGGAGTTAGGGTCTGGAATACAGTGCCTGAGAGTAAGGGCAGGCTGGGTCAATCCAGGGGTTAGGGTCTGGAACACAGTGCCTGAGTATGTGGGATATGCCATGTCAATACAGGGATTAGGTTCTGGAACACAGTGCCTGAGAGTGTGGGCTCGGCCGAATTTATCCAGGGGTGAAGGTCTGGAACACAGTGCCTGAGAGAGTGGGGGAGGCTGGTTTAATGCAGTTGTAAGCGTCTGGAAGACAGTGCCTGAGAGTGTGGGATAGGCCGGATTAATACAGAGGTGAGGGTCTGGAACACAGTGCCTGAGAGTTTGGGGAGGCTGGGTCAATCCAGGGGTTAGAGTCTGGAACAGAGTGCCTGAGCGTGTGGGATAGGCCGGATTAATCCAGGTGTTAGGGTCTGGAATTCAGTGCCTGAGAGTGTGTGGTGGCTGGGTCAATCCAGGGATTAGGTTCTGGAACACAGTGCCTGAGAGTGTGGGATATGCCGTGTCAATACAGGGATTAGGTTCTGGAACAGGGAGCCTGAGAGCGTGGGGTAGGCCAGATTAATCCAGGGGTTAGGGTCTGGAACACAGTGCCTGAGAGTGTGGGGGAGTATGGTTTAATGCTAGGGTTAGGGTCTGCAACACAGTGCCCGAGCGAGTGGGGTAGGCCGGAATAATCCAGGGGTTAGGATCTGGAACACAGTGTCTGAGAGTGTGGGTTAGGCCAGATTAATCCAGGGGTTCGGATCTGGAAGACAGTGCCTGAGAGTGTGGGGTGGGCCGAATCAATCCAGGGGTTAGGGTCTGGAACACAGTGCCTGAGAGTGTGGGTTAGGCTGGGTCAATCCAGGGGTTAGGGTCTGGAACACAGTGCCTGAGAGTGTGGGGTAGGCCAGATTAATCCAGGGGTTAGGGTCTGGAACACAGTGCCTGAGAGTGTGGGTTAGGCTGGGTCAATCCAGGGGTTAGGGTCTGGAACACAGTGCCTGAGAGTGTGGGGTAGGCCAGATTAATCCAGGGGTTCGGGTCTCGAACACAGTGCCTGAGAGTGTGAGTTAGGCTGGGTCAATCAAGGGTTAGCTCTGGAACAACGTGCCTGAGTGTGTCTTGGAGGCTGTGTCAATCCAAAGATTAGATTCAGGAGCAGAGTGCCTGAGAGTGTGGGGTAGGCCGGATTAATCCAGGTGCTAGTGTCTGGAACACAATGCCAGAGAGTGTGGGGTAAACTGGATCAATCCAGGGGTTAGGTGCTGGAACACAGTGCCTGAGAGTGTGGGTTTGGAAGGATTAATCCAGGGGTTAGGGTCTGGAACACCGTGTCTGAGAGTGTGGCGGAGGACGGTTTAATGCAGGGTTTATGGTCTGGAAGACAGTGGCAGAGAGTGAGGAGGAGGCCAGGTTAATCCAGGGGTTAGGGTCTGGAATACACTGTCTGAGAGTGTGGGATAGGCCAGATTCATCCAGCGGTTAGGGTCTGGAACACAGTGCCTGAGGGTGTGGTGGTGGCTGGGTAAATCCAGGGGTTAGGGTCTGGAATACAGTGCCTGAGAGTGTGGGGTAGGCTGGGTCAAACCAGTGTTTAGGGCCTGGAACAAAGTGCCTGAGAGTATAGGGGAGGCCAGGTCCAACCAGGGGTTAGGGTCTGGAACAAAGTGCCTGATTGTGTGAAGGAGGCCGGTTTAATGCAGAGTTTAGGGTCTGGAACAGAGTGCCTGAGAGAGTGGGGTTGGCCGGATTAATCCAGGTGCTAGGGTCTGGAACACAGTGTCTGCGAGTTTTGGGGAGTCTGGTTTAATGCAGTGGTAAGGGTCTGGAACACAGTGTCTGAGAGTGTAGGGTAGGCCGGGTCAATCCAGGAGTTAGGGTCAGGAACACAGTGCCTGAGAGTGTGGGATAGTCCGGATTAATCCAGGTGTTATGGTCTGGAACAAAGTGCCTGAGAGCGTGGGATAGGCCGGATGAATCCAGGAGTTAGGGTCTGGAACACAGTGCCTGAGTGTGTGGGTTAGGCTGGGTCAATCCAGGGTTAGCTCTGTAACACAGTGCCTTAGATTGTGGGATCGGCTGGATTAATCCAGGTGTTAGGGTCTGGAATACAGTGCCTGAGAGTAAGGGCAGGCTGGGTCAATCCAGTGGTAAGGGTCTGGAACACAGTGCGTGAGTGTGTGGGATATGCCATGTCAATACAGGGATTAGGTTCTGGAACACAGTGCCTGAGAGTGTGGGCTCGGCCGAATTTATCCAGGGGTGAAGGTCTGGAACACAGTGCCTGAGAGAGTGGGGGAGGCTGGTTTAATGCAGTTGTAAGCGTCTGGAAGACAGTGCCTGAGAGTGTGGGATAGGCCGGATTAATACAGAGGTGAGGGTCTGGAACACAGTGCCTGAGAGTTTGGGGAGGCTGGGTCAATCCAGGGGTGATGGTCAGGATCAAAGTGCCTGTGTGTGTTGGGAGGCCGGGTCAATCCAAGGATTAGATTCTGGAACAGAGTGCCTGAGAGTGTGGGGTAGGCCGGATTAATCCAGGGGTTAGGGTCTGGAACACAGTGCCTGAGAGTGTGGGGAGGCCGGTTTAATACAGGTGTTACGGTCTGGAATACAGGGCCTGAGAGTGTGGGGAGGCTGGGTCAATTCAGTGGTTATGTTCTGGAACACAGTGCCTGAGAGTGTGGGATATGCCGTGTCAATACAGTGATTAGGTTCTGGAACAGAGTGCCTGAGATTGTGGGGTAGGCCGGATTAATCCAGGGGTTAGGGTCTGGAACACAGTGAGAGTGTGTGAGAGGCTGGTTTAATGCAGTGGTAAGGGTCTGGAACACAGTGTCTGAGAGTGTGGGGGAGGCTGGTTGAATGCTAGGGTTAGGGTCTGCAATACAGTGCCCGAGCGTGTGGGGTAGGCCGGGTCAATCCAATACAGTGTCTCAGAGTGTGGGGTAGGCCGGGATAATCCAGGGGTTAGGATCTGGAACTTAGTGTCTGAGAGTGTGGGACAGGCCGGGTCAATCCAGGGATTAATGAGTAGAACACAGTGCCTGAGAGTGTAGGGAGACTGGGTCAATCCAGGGGTTAGGGTCTGGAACAAAGTGCTTGAGAGTGTGGGATAGGCCGGATTAATCCAGGGATTAGGGTCTAGAACACAGTGCTAGAGATAGTGTGATAGGCTGGATTTATCCAGGTGTTAGGGTCTGGAACACAGTGCTAGAGAGTGTGTGGAGGCTGGGTCAATCCAGGGGTTAGGGTCTGGAACAAAGTGCTTGAGAGTGTCGGGAAGGCCGGGTCAATCCAGGGGTTAGAGTCTGGAACACAGTGCCTGAGTGTGTCGGGGAGGCCGGATTAATCCATGTGTTAAGGTCCGGAACAGAATGCCTGTGCGTGTGGGATAGGCTGGATTAATCCAGGTGTTAGGGTCTGGAATTCAGTGCCTGTGAGTGTGGGGAGGCTGGGACAATCCAGGGGTTAGAGTCTGGAACAAAGTGCCTGAGTGTGTCTTGGAGGCTGGGTCAATCCAAGGATTAGATTCTGGAACAGAGTGCCTGAGAGTGTGGGGTAGGCCGGATTAATCCATGTGTTAAGGTCTGGAACAGAGTGCCTGAGAGTGTGGGGTAGGCCGGATTAATCCATGTGTTAAGGTCTGGAACAGAGTGCCTGAGCGTGTGGGATAGGCTGGATTACTCCAGGTGTTAGGGTCTGGAATTCAGTGCCTAGAGTGTGTGGAGCCTGGGTCAATCCAGGGATTAGGTTCTGGAACAGAGAGCCTGAGAGTGTGGGATAGGCCGGATTAATCCAGGGGTTAGGGTCTGCAACACACTGCCCGAGCATGTGGGGTAGGCCGGGTCAATCCAAGAGTTAGGGTCTGGAATACAGTGTCTCACAGTGTGGGATAGGCCGGAATAATCCAGGGGTTAGGAGCTGGAACAAGGTGTCTGAGAGTGTGGGATAGGCCGGGTCAATCCAGGGGTTAAGGAGTGGAACAAAGTGCCTGAGAGTGTGGGATAGGCCGGGTCAATCCAGGAGTTAGGGTCAGGAACACAGTGCTTGAGAGAGTGGGATAGGCTGGTTTAATCCGGGGTTCGGGTCTGGAACACAGTGCCTGAGCTCATGGGATAGGCCGGATTAATCCAGGCGTTAGGGTCTGGAACAAAGTGCCTGAGAGTGTCGGGGCGGCCGGGTCAATCCGGAGTTTGCTCTGTAACACAGTGCCTTAATTTGTGGGATGGGCCGGATTAATCCAGGGGTTAGGGTGTGCAACACAGTGCCTGAGAGTGTGGGAACGGCCGGATTAATTCAGGGATTAGGGTCTGGAACAGAGTGCCTGAGATTGTGGGGGTGGCCGGGTAAATCCAGGGGTTATGGTCTGGAACACAGTGCCTGTGAGTGTGGGTTGGCCTGGGTCAATCCAGGGGTTAGGGTCTGGAACGCAGTGCCTGAGAGTGTGGGCAGGGCCGGGTCAATCCAGGGTTAGCACTGGAACACAGTGTTTGAGAGAGTGGGATAGGCCGGATTAATCCAGGGTTTATGGTCTGGAACACAGTGCCTGAAAGTGTGGGTTAGGCCGAGGCAATCCAGGGCTGGCACTGGAACACAGTGTTTGAGAGAGTGGGATAGGCCGGATTAATCCAGGGTTTAGGGTCTGGAACACAGTGCCTCAGAGTGTGGGAAGGCTGGGTCAATCCAGGGGTTAGGGTCTGGAACACAGTGCCTGAGAGTGTGGCATATGCCATGTCAATACAGGGATTAGGTTGTGGAACAGAGTGCCTGAGAGTGTGGGGTAGGCCGGATTAATCCAGGGGTTAGGGTGTGGAACACAGTGTCTGAGAGTGTGGGGGAGGCCGGTTTAATGCAGTGGTAAGGGTCTGGAACACAGTGTCTGAGAGTGTAGGGTAGGCCGGGTCAATCCAGGAGTTAGGGTCAGGAACACAGTGCCTGAGAGTGTGGGATAGTCCGGATTAATCCAGGTGTTATGGTCTGGAACAAAGTGCCTGAGAGCGTGGGATAGGCCGGATGAATCCAGGAGTTAGGGTCTGGAACACAGTGCCTGAGTGTGTGGGTTAGGCTGGGTCAATCCAGGGTTAGCTCTGTAACACAGTGCCTTAGATTGTGGGATCGGCTGGATTAATCCAGGAGTTAGGGTCTGGAATACAGTGCCTGAGAGTAAGGGCAGGCTGGGTCAATCCAGTGGTAAGGGTCTGGAACACAGTGCGTGAGTGTGTGGGATATGCCATGTCAATACAGGGATTAGGTTCTGGAACACAGTGCCTGAGAGTGTGGGCTCGGCCGAATTTATCCAGGGGTGAAGGTCTGGAACACAGTGCCTGAGAGAGTGGGGGAGGCTGGTTTAATGCAGTTGTAAGCGTCTGAAGACAGTGCCTCAGAGTGTGGGATAGGCCGGATTAATACAGAGGTGAGGGTCTGGAACACAGTGCCTGAGAGTTTGGGGAGGCTGGGTCAATCCAGGGGTGATGGTCAGGAACAAAGTGCCTGTGTGTGTTGGGAGGCCGGGTCAATCCAAGGATTAGATTCTGGAACAGAGTGCCTGAGAGTGTGGGGTAGGCCGGATTAATCCAGGGGTTAGGGTCTGGAACACAGTGCCTGAGAGTGTGGGGAGGCCGGTTTAATACAGGTGTTACGGTCTGGAATACAGGGCCTGAGAGTGTGGGGAGGCTGGGTCAATTCAGTGGTTATGTTCTGGAACACAGTGCCTGAGAGTGTGGGATATGCCGTGTCAATACAGTGATTAGGTTCTGGAACAGAGTGCCTGAGATTGTGGGGTAGGCCGGATTAATCCAGGGGTTAGGGTCTGGAACACAGTGAGAGTGTGTGAGAGGCTGGTTTAATGCAGTGGTAAGGGTCTGGAACACAGTGTCTGAGAGTGTGGGGGAGGCTGGTTTAATGCTAGGGTTAGGGTCTGCAATACAGTGCCCGAGCGTGTGGGGTAGGCCGGGTCAATCCAATACAGTGTCTCAGAGTGTGGGGTAGGCCGGGATAATCCAGGGGTTAGGATCTGGAACTTAGTGTCTGAGAGTGTGGGACAGGCCGGGTCAATCCAGGGATTAATGAGTAGAACACAGTGCCTGAGAGTGTAGGGAGACTGGGTCAATCCAGGGGTTAGGGTCTGGAACAAAGTGCTTGAGAGTGTGGGATAGGCCGGATTAATCCAGGGATTAGGGTCTAGAACACAGTGCTAGAGATAGTGTGATAGGCTGGATTTATCCAGGTGTTAGGGTCTGGAACACAGTGCTAGAGAGTGTGTGGAGGCTGGGTCAATCCAGGGGTTAGGGTCTGGAACAAAGTGCTTGAGAGTGTCGGGAAGGCCGGGTCAATCCAGGGGTTAGAGTCTGGAACACAGTGCCTGAGTGTGTCGGGGAGGCCGGATTAATCCATGTGTTAAGGTCCGGAACAGAATGCCTGTGCGTGTGGGATAGGCTGGATTAATCCAGGTGTTAGGATCTGGAATTCAGTGCCTGTGAGTGTGGGGAGGCTGGGACAATCCAGGGGTTAGAGTCTGGAACAAAGTGCCTGAGTGTGTCTTGGAGGCTGGGTCAATCCAAGGATTAGATTCTGGAACAGAGTGCCTGAGAGTGTGGGGTAGGCCGGATTAATCCATGTGTTAAGGTCTGGAACAGAGTGCCTGAGCGTGTGGGATAGGCTGGATTACTCCAGGTGTTAGGGTCTGGAATTCAGTGCCTAGAGTGTGTGGAGCCTGGGTCAATCCAGGGATTAGGTTCTGGAACAGAGAGCCTGAGAGTGTGGGATAGGCCGGATTAATCCAGGGGTTAGGGTCTGCAACACACTGCCCGAGCATTTGGGGTAGGCCGGGTCAATCCAAGAGTTAGGGTCTGGAATACAGTGTCTCAGAGTGTGGGGTAGGCCGGAATAATCCAGGGGTTAGGAGCTGGAACAAGGTGTCTGAGAGTGTGGGATAGGCCGGGTCAATCCAGGGGTTAAGGAGTGGAACAAAGTGCCTGAGAGTGTGGGATAGGCCGGGTCAATCCAGGAGTTAGGGTCAGGAACACAGTGCTTGAGAGAGTGGGATAGGCTGGTTTAATCCGGGGTTCGGGTCTGGAACACAGTGCCTGAGCTCATGGGATAGGCCGGATTAATCCAGGCGTTAGGGTCTGGAACAAAGTGCCTGAGAGTGTCGGGGCGGCCAGGTCAATCCGGAGTTTGCTCTGTAACACAGTGCCTTAGTTTGTGGGATGGGCCGGATTAATCCAGGGGTTAGGGTGTGCAACACAGTGCCTGAGAGTGTGGGAACGGCCGGATTAATTCAGGGATTAGGGTCTGGAACAGAGTGCCTGAGATTGTGGGGGTGGCCGGGTAAATCCAGGGGTTATGGTCTGGAACACAGTGCCTGTGAGTGTGGGTTGGCCTGGGTCAATCCAGGGGTTAGGGTCTGGAACGCAGTGCCTGAGAGTGTGGGCAGGGCCGGGTCAATCCAGGGTTAGCACTGGAACACAGTGTTTGAGAGAGTGGGATAGGCCGGATTAATCCAGGGTTTATGGTCTGGAACACAGTGCCTGAAAGTGTGGGTTAGGCCGAGGCAATCCAGGGCTGGCACTGGAACACAGTGTTTGAGAGAGTGGGATAGGCCGGATTAATCCAGGGTTTAGGGTCTGGAACACAGTGCCTCAGAGTGTGGGAAGGCTGGGTCAATCCAGGGGTTAGGGTCTGGAACACAGTGCCTGAGAGTGTGGCATATGCCATGTCAATACAGGGATTAGGTTGTGGAACAGAGTGCCTGAGAGTGTGGGGTAGGCCGGATTAATCCAGGGGTTAGGGTGTGGAACACAGTGTCTGAGAGTGTGGGGGAGGCCGGTTTAATGCAGTGGTAAGGGTCTGGAACACAGTGCCTGAGAGTGTGGGATATGCCATGTCAATACAGGGGTTAAGGAGTGGAACACAGTGCCTGAGAGCGTGGGGAGGCTGTGTCATTCCAGGGGTTAGTGTCTAGAACATAGTGCTTGAGAGAGTGGGATAGGCTGGTTTAATCCAGGGGTTCGGGTCTGGAAAACAGTGCCTGAGAGTGTGGGATAGCCTGGATTAATCCAGGGGTTATGGTCTGGAACAAAGTGCCTGAGAGCATGGGATAGGCTGGATTAAACCAGGAATTAGGGTCTGGAACAAAGTGCCTGAGAGTGTCGGCGAGGCCAGATCAATCCAGGGCTAGCTCTGTAGTACTGTGCCTTAGATTATGTGATAGGCCGGATTAATTCAGGGATTAGGGTGTGGAACACAGTGCCTGACAGTGTGTGATAGGCCGGATTAATTCAGGGATTACGGTCTGGAACACAGTGCCTGAGAGTGTCGGGGAGGCCGGGTCCAACCAGGGGTTAGGGTCTGGAACAAAGTGCCTGATTGTGTGGGGGAGGCCGGTTTAATGCAGAGTTTAGGGTCTGGAAAGAGTGCCTGAGAGTGTGGGGTTGGCCGGATTAATCCAGGTGCTAGGGTCTGGAACACAGTGCCTGAGAGAGTGGGATATGCCGTGTCAATACAGGGATTAGGTTCTGGAACAGGGAGCCTGAGAGCATGGGGTAGGCCGGATTAATCCAGGGGTTAGGGTCTGGAACACAGTGCCTGAGAGTGTGGGGGAGTATGGTTTAATGCTAGGGTTAGGGTCTGCAACACAGTGCCCGAGCGAGTGGGGTAGGCCGGAATAATCCAGGGGTTAGGATCTGGAACACAGTGTCTGAGAGTGTGGGTTAGGCCAGATTAATCCAGGGGTTCGGATCTGGAAGACAGTGCCTGAGAGTGTGGGGTGGGCCGAATCAATCCAGGGGTTAGGGTCTGGAACACAGTGCCTGAGAGTGTGGGTTAGGCTGGGTCAATCCAGGGGTTAGGGTCTGGAACACAGTGCCTGAGAGTGTGGGGTAGGCCGGGTCAATCCAGGGGTTAAGGAGTGGAACAAAGTGCCTGAGAGTGTGCGATAAATCGGGTCAATCCAGGAGTTAGGGTCAGGAACACAGTGCTTGACGGAGTGGGATAGGCTGGTTTAATCCGGGGTTCGGGTCTGGAACAAAGTGCCTGAGAGTGTCGGGGAGGCCGGGTCAATCCAGAGTTAGCTCTGTAACACAGTGCCTTTAGATTGTTGGATAGGCCGGATTAATCCAGGGTTTAGGGTCTGGAAGACAGTGCCGAGAGTGTGGGGTAGGCTGGGTCAATCCAGGGGTTAGGGTCTGGAACAAAGCGCCTGAAAGCTTGGGATAGGCCGGTTTAATCCAAGGGTTATGGTCTGGAACAAAGTGCCTGAGAGTGTCGGGGAGGCCGGGTCACTCCAGGGGTTAGAGTCTGGAACAAAGTGCCTGAGTGTGTCGGTGAGGCCGGGTCAATCCAAGGATTAGATTCTGGAACAGATTGCCTGAGAGTGTGGAGTAGGCCGGATTAATACAGGTGTTAGGGTCTGGAACACAGTACCTGAGAGTGTGGGGAGGCCAGTTTAATGCAGGTGTTAGAGTCTGGAACACAGTGCCTGAGCGTGTGGGATAGGCCGGATTAATCCAGGTGTTAGGGTCTGGAATTCAGTGCCTGAGAGTGTGTGGTGGCTGGGTCAATCCAGGGATTAGGTTCTGGAACACAGTGCCTGAGAGTGTGGGATATGCCGTGTCAATACAGGGATTAGGTTCTGGAACAGGGAGCCTGAGAGTGTGGGGTAGGCCGGATTAATCCAGGGGTTAGGGTTTGGAACACAGTGCCTGAGAGTGTGGGGGAGGCTGGTTTAATGCTAGGGTTAGGGTCTGCAACACAGTGCCCAAGCGTGTGGGGTAGGCCGGAATAATTCAGGGGTTAGGATCTGGAACACAGTGTCTGAGAGTGTGGGATAGGCCGAGTCAATCCAGGGGTTAAGGAGTGGAACAAAGTGCCTGAGAGTGTGGGTTAGCCCGGGTCAATCCAAGGATTAGGGTCTGGAACACAATGCCTGAGAGTGTGGGGAAGCTGGGTCAATCCAGGGGTTCGAGTCTGGAACACAGTGCCTGAGAGTGTGGGGTAGGCCAGATTAATCCAGGGTTTATGGTTTGGAATACAGTGACTGAGAGTGTGGGTAGGCCGGGTCAATCCATCGGTTAGGGTCTGGAACAAAGTGCCTGAAAGCTTGGGATAGGCCGGATTAATCCAGAGGTTATGGTCTGGAACACAGTGCCTGAGAGTGAGGCTTAGGCCGAGTCAATCCAGGGTTAGCTCTGGAACACAGTGCCTTAGGTTGTGGGATCAGCCGGATTAATCCAGGGGTTAGGGTCTGGAACACATTGCCTGAGAGTGTTCGATAGGCCGGATTAATTCAGTGATTAGTTTCTGGAACAAAGTGCCTGAGAGTGTCGGGGAGGCCGGGTCAATCCAGAGGTTAGAGTTTGGAACAAAGTGCCTGAGTGTGTCGGTGAGGCCGGGTCAATCCAAGGATTAGTTTCTGGAACAGAGTGCCTGAGAGTGTGGGGTAGGCCGGGTCAATCCAGGGGTTAGGTTCTGGAACACCGTGTCTGAGAGTGTGGCGGAGGCCGGTTTAATGCAGGGTTTATGGTCTGGAAGACAGTGTCAGAGAGTGAGGAGGAGCCCAGGTTAATCCAGGGGTTAGGGTCTGGAATACACTGTCTGAGAGTGTGGGGTAGGCTGGGTCAAACCAGGAATTAGGGCCTGGCACCAAGTGCCTGAGAGTGTGGGGGAGGCCAGGTCCAAACAGGGGTTAGGGTCTGGAACAAAGTGCCTGATTGTGTGGAGGAGGCCGGTTTAATGCAGAGTGTAGGGTCTGGAACAGATTGCCTGAGTATGTGGGTTTGGAAGGATTAATCCAGGTGCTCGGGTCTGGAACACAGTGCCTGAGAGTGTGGGGTAGGCCGGATTAATCCATGGGTTAGGGACTGAAACACAGTGCCTGAGAGAGTGGGTTTGGCTGGAATAATCCAGGCGTTAGGCTCTGGAACACAGTGCCTGAGAATGTGTGGGAGGCTGGTTTAATGCTGGGGTTAGGATGTGGAACACAGTGTCTGAGAATGTGGGCTCGGCCACATTAATCCAGGGGTTAGGGTCTGGAACACAGTGCCTGAGAGTGTGGGATAGGCCGGATTAATCCAGGTGCTAGTGTCTGGAACACAGTGCCTGAGAGTGTGGGCTAGGCCAGATTAATCCAGGGGTTAGGGTCTGGAACACAGTGTCTGAGAGTGTGGGGAGGCAGACTCAATCCAGGGGTTAGGATCTGGAACACAGTGTCTGAAAATGTCGTGTAGGTCGGATTAATCCAGGGGTTAGGATCTTGAACACAGTGTCTGAGAATGTGGGTTAGCCCGGGTCAATCCAGGGGTTTGGGTCTGGAACACAGTGCCTGAGAGTGTGGGGAAGCTGGGTCAATCCAGGGGTTAGGGTCTAGAACATAGTGCCTGAGAGTATGGAATAGGCCGGATTAATCCAAGGGTTAGGGTCCAGAATACAGTGTCTGAAAGTGTGGGGTAGGCAGGATTAATCCAGGGGTTAGGGTCTGGAACAAAGTGTCTGAAAGTGTGGGGTCGGCCGGATTAATCCAGTGGTTAGAGTCTGGAACACAGTCTCTGAGAGTCTGGGGGAGGCAGACTCAATCCAGGGGTTAGGGTCTGGAACACAGTGTCTGAAAATGTCGTGTCGGTCGGATTAATCCAAGGGTTAGGGTCTGGAAGACAGTGCCTGAGAGTGTGGGATAGGCCGGATTACTCCAGGGGTTAGGGTCTGGAAGACAGTGCCTGAGATTGTGGCATAGGCCGGATTACTCCAGGGGTTAGGGTCTGGAAGACAGTGCCTGAGAGTGTGGGGTAGGCTGGGTCAATCCCGGGGTTAGGGTCTGGAACAAAGTGCCTGAAAGCTTGGGATAGGCCGGATTAATCCAGGGGTTAGGGTCTGGAACACAGTGCCTGAGAGTGTGGGTTAGGCTGGGTCAATCCAGGGTTAGCTCTGGAACACTGTGCGTTAGATTGTGGGATAGGCCAGATTAATCCAGGGATTCGGGTGTGGAACACAACGCCTGAGAGTGAGGGATAGGCCGGATTAATTCAGTGATTTGGGTCTGGAACAGAGTGCCTGCAGTGTGGGGGTGGCTGGGGAAATCCAGGGGTTAGGATCTGGATCACAGTGTCTGAGAATGTGGGTTAGCCCGGGTCAATCCAGGGGTTAGGGTCTGGAACATAGTGCCTGAGAGTGTGGAATAGGCCGAATTAATCTAGGGTTTAGGGTCCGGAATACAGTGCCTGAGAGTGTGGGATAGGCCGCCTTAATTCAGGGGTTAGGGTCTGGAACACAGTGCTTGAGCGAGTGGGATAGCCTGGATTAATCCAGGGGTTATGGTCTGGAACACAGTCGCTGAGATTGTGGGATAAACCGGATTAATCCAGGGGTGAGGGACTGGTATACAGTGTCTGAGATGTTGGCTAGGCCGGATTAATGCAGGGGTTAGCGTCTGGTATACAGTGTCTGAGAGTGTGGCATAGGCCGGATTAATCGAGGGGTTATGGTCTGGAACACCGGGTCTGAGAGAGTGGGTTAGGCTGGGTAAATCCAGATGTTAGGGTCTGGAATACAGTGCCTGAGAGTATGGGATAGGCCGGTTTAATGCAGGGGTTAGGTTCTGCAATACAGTGTCTGATAGTGTGGGGGAGGCCAGGTCAATCCAGGGGTTAGGGTCTGGAACACAGTGCCTGAGAGTGTGGGATTGGCCGGATTAATTCAGGGGTTAGGATCTGGAACACAGTGTCAGAGTGTGGGTTACGCCGGGTCAGTCCAGGGATTAGGGTCTGGAACATAGTGGCTGAGAGTGAGGGGAGGCTGGGTCAATCCAGGGGTTTGGGTCTGGAACACAGTGCCTGAGAGTGTGGAATAAACCTGGTCAACCCAGCAGTTAGGGTCTGGAATACAGTGTCTGAGAGTCTGGGTTAGGCTGGATTAATCCAGCAGTTAGGGTCTGGAATACAGTGTCTGAGAGTGTGGGGTAGGCTGGATTAATCCAGGGGTTAGGGTCTGGAACACAGTGCCTGAGAGAGTGGGTTAGGCAGGATTAATCCAGGGATTAGGGTCAGGAACAAAGTGCCTGAAAGTGTGGGGTAGGCCGGGTCAATCCAGGGGTTAGGTTCAGGAACACCGTGTCTGAGAGTGTGGCTGAGGCCTGTTTAATGCAGGGGTTGCGGTCTGGAAGACCGTGTCAGAGAGTGAGGAGGAGCCCAGGTTAATCCAGGGGTTAGAGTCTGGAACACAGTGCCTGAGGGTGTGGGGGTGGCTGGGTAAATCCAGGTGTTCGGGTCTGGAATACACTGTCTGAGAGTGTGGGGTAGGCTGGGTCAATCCAGGGTTTAGTGCCTGGAACTTAGTGTCTGAAAGTGTAGCGGAAGCTGAGTCAATCCAGGGATTAGGGTCTGGAACACTGTCTGAGAGTGTGGGGGCGGCCGGGTCAATCCAGTGGTTAAGATCTAGAAGACAGTGCCTGAGATTGTGGAATAGGCCAGATTACTCCAGGGGTTAGCGTCTGGAAGACAATGCCTGACAGTGTGGGGTAGGCCGGGTCAATCCAGGGGTTAGGGTCTGGAACAAAGTCCCTGAAAGCTTGGGTTAGGCCGGATTAATTCAGCGGTTCGGATCTGGAACACAGTGTCTGAGAGTGTGGGTTAGGCCAGGTCAATCCAGGAGTTAGGGTCTGGAATACAGTGTCTGAGAGTGTGGGATAGGCCGGATTAATCCAGGGGTTAGGGTCTGGAACACATTGCCTGAGAGTGCAGGGAGGTAGTTTTAATGCAGGTTTTAGGGTCTGGAACAGAGAGCCTGAGAGTGTGGGGTAGGCCGGGTTAATCCAGCCGTTAGGGTCTGGAACACACTGCTAGAGAGTGTGGGGTAGGCCAGATTAATCCACTGGTTAGTGTCTGGAACACAGTGCCTGAGAGAGTGGGATAGCCCGGATTAATACAGGGGTTAGGGTCTGGAACACAGTGCCTGAGAGTGTGGGATAGGCCGGATTATTCCAGGGGTTAGGATCTGGAACACAGTGCCTGAGAGAGTGAATTAGGCAGGATTAATCCAGGGGTTAGGGTCTGGAACACAGTGCCTGAGAGAGTGTGTTAGCCCGGATTATTCCAAGGGTTAGGGTCTGGAACACAATGCCTGAGAGAGTGGGTTAGGCAGGATTAATCCAGGGATTAGGGTCAGGAACAGGGTGCCTGAAAGTGTGGGGTAGGTTGGATCAATCCAGGGGTTAGGTTTTGGAACACCGTGTCTGAGAGTGTGGCTGAGGCCTGTTTAATGCAGGGGTTGCGGTCTGGAAGACCGTGTCAGAGAGTGAGGAGGAGCCCAGGTTAATCCAGGGGTTAGAGTCTGGAACACAGTGCCTGAGGGTGTGGGGGTGGCTGGGTAAATCCAGGTGTTTGGGTCTGGAATACACTGTCTGAGAGTGTGGGGTAGGCTGGGTCAATCCAGGGTTTAGGGCCTGGAACTTAGTGTCTGAAAGTGTAGCGGAAGCTGAGTCAATCCAGGGATTAGGGTCTGGAACACTGTCTGAGAGTGTGGGGGGGGCCGGGTCAATCCAGTGGTTAGGATCTGGAAGACAGTGCCTGAGATTGTGGAATAGGCCGGGTCAATTCAGTGGTTAGGGTCTGGAACACAGTGCCCGAGAGTGTGGGATAGGCCGGATTACTCCAGGGGTTAGCGTCTGGAAGACAATGCCTGACAGTGTGGGGTAGGCCGGGTCAATCTAGGGGTTAGGGTCTGGAACAAAGTCCCTGAAAGCTTGGGATAGGCCGGATTAATTCAGCGGTTCGGATCTGGAACACAGTGTCTGAGAGTGTGGGTTAGGCCAGGTCAATCCAGGGATTAGCGTCTTGAACACAGTGGCTGAGAGTGTGGGGAGGCTGGGACAATACAAGGATTAGGGTCTGGAACACAGTGCCTGAGAGTGTGGGATAAGCCTGGTCAATCCAGGAGTTAGGGTCTAGAATACAGTGTCTGAGAGTGTGGGATAGGCCGGATTAATCCAGGGGTTAGGGTCTGGAACACAGTGCCTGAGAGTGCAGGGAGGTAGCTTTAATGCAGGTTTTAGGGTCTGGAACAGAGAGCCTGAGAGTATGGGGTAGGCCGGGTTAATCCAGGGGTTAGGGTCTGGAACACACTGCTAGAGAGTGTGGGGTAGCCCGGATTAATACAGGGGTTAGGGTCTGGAACACAGTGCCTGAGAGTGTGGGATAGGCCGGATTATTCCAGGGGTTAGGATCTGGAACACAGTGCCTGAGAGAGTGAATTAGGCAGGATTAATCCAGGGGTTAGGGTCTGGAACAAAGTGCCTGAGAGTGTGGGGTAGGCCGGGTCAATCCAGGGGTTAGGTTCTGGAACAAAGTGCCTGAAAGCTTGGGATAGGCCGGATTAATTCAGGGGTTCGGATCTGGAACACAGCGTCTGAGAGTGTGGGTTAGGCCGGGTCAATCCAGGGGTTGGTTCTGGAACACCGTGTCTGAGAGTGTGGCAGAGGCTGGTTAAATACAGGTGTTATGGTCTGGAAGACAGTGTCAGAGTGTTAGGAGGAGGCCAGGTTAATCCAGTGGTTAGGGTCTGGAACACAGTGCCTGAGAGTGTGGGGATGGCTGGGTAAATCCCG
Organism: Chiloscyllium plagiosum; assembly: GCF_037043375.1. Taxonomy (NCBI): domain Eukaryota; kingdom Metazoa; phylum Chordata; class Chondrichthyes; order Orectolobiformes; family Hemiscylliidae; genus Chiloscyllium; species Chiloscyllium plagiosum. The sequence continues at coordinate 53,031,605 of NW_028270180.1, forward strand.
GTGTTAGGGTCTGGAATACACTGTCTGAGAGTGTGGGGTAGGTTGGGTCAAACCAGGGTTTAGGGCCTGGAACAAAGTGCCTGAGAGTGTGGGGGAGACCGGGTCCAACCAGGGGTTAGGGTCTGGAACAAAGTGCCTGATTGTGTGGGGGAGGCCGGTTTAATGCAGAGTTTAGGGTCTGGAACAGAGTGCCTGAGAGTGTGGGATAGGCCGGATTAATCCAGGTGCTCGGGTCTGGAACACAGTGCCTGAGAGTGTGGGGTAGACCGGATTAATCCAGCTGCTAGGGTCTGGAACACAGTGCCTGAGAGTGTGGGTTAGGCTGGACTACTCCAGGGGTTATGATCTGGAACACAGTGTCTGAAAAGGTGGGCTAGGCCAGATTAATCCAGGGGTGAGGGTCTGGAACACAGTGTCTGAGAGTGTGGGGGTGGCCGGGTCAATCTAGGGGTTAGGGTCTGGAAGACAGTGCCTGAGAATGTGGAATCGGCCGGGTCAATCCAGTGGTTAGGGTCTGGAACACTGTGCCTGAGAGTGTGGGATAGGACGGATTACTGCAGGGGTTATGGTCTGGAACAAAGTGCATGAAAGCTTGGTGTAGGCAGGATTAATCCAGGGATTAGGGTCTGGAACAGAGTGCCTGAGAGTGTGGGGGTGGCCAGGTAAATCCAGGGGTTAGGATCTGGAACACTGTGTCTGGGAGTGTGGGTTGGCCTGGGTCAATCCAGTGGTTAGGGTCTGGAACACAGTGCATGAGAGTGTGGGGAAGCTGGGTCAATCCAGGGGTTAGGGTCTGGAACACAGTGCCTGAGAGTGTGGGGAGGCTGTTTTAATGCTGATGTTAGGATCTGGAACACAGTGCCTGAGATGTGGGATAGGCCAGATTTATCCAGGGGTTAGGGTCTGGAACACGGTGCTTGAGAGAGTGGGATAGGCAGGTTTAATCCAGTGGTTAGGGTCTGGAACAGAGTGCCTGAGAGTTTGGTGTAGGCCGGATTAATTCAGGGGTTAGGGTCTGGAACACAGTGCCAGAGAGTGCAGGGAGGCAAATTTAATGCAGGTGTTAGTGTTTGGAACAGAGTGCCTGAGAGTGTGGGATAGCCCAGATTAATCTAGGTGTTGTGGTCTGGAACAGAGTCTCTGTGATTGTGGGATAAACCGGATTCATCCAGGTGTTAGGGTCAGGAAGACAGTGCCTGAGAGTGTGGGGTAGGCCGGTTCAATCCAGGGGTTACGGTCTGGAACAGAGTGCCAGAGAGTGTGGGATAGGCCGGATTAATTCAGGCGTTCGGATCTGCAACACAGTGTCTGAGTGTGTGGTTTAGGCCGGGTCAATCCAGGGATTAGGGTCTGGAACACAGTGGCTGAGAGTGTGAAATAGGCCGGATTACTCCAGGGGTTAGGGTCTGGAACACAGTGCCTGAGAGTGTGGGATCAGCCTCGTTAATGCTGGAGTTAGGGTCTGGAATACAGTGCCTGAGGGCGTGGGGTAGGCCGGATTAATCCAGGGGTTAGGGTCTGGAACACAGTGCCTGAGAGTGCAGGGAGGTAGCTTTAATGCAGGTTTTAGGGTCTGGAACAGAGAGCCTGAGAGTATGGGGTAGGCCGGGTTAATCCAGGGGTTAGGGTCTGGAACACACTGCTAGAGAGTGTGGGGTAGCCCGGATTAATACAGGGGTTAGGGTCTGGAACACAGTGCCTGAGAGTGTGGGATAGGCCGGATTATTCCAGGGGTTAGGATCTGGAACACAGTGCCTGAGAGAGTGAATTAGGCAGGATTAATCCAGGGGTTAGGGTCTGGAACAAAGTGCCTGAGAGTGTGGGGTAGGCCGGGTCAATCCAGGGGTTAGGTTCTGGAACAAAGTGCCTGAAAGCTTGGGATAGGCCGGATTAATTCAGGGGTTCGGATCTGGAACACAGCGTCTGAGAGTGTGGGTTAGGCCGGGTCAATCCAGGGGTTGGTTCTGGAACACCGTGTCTGAGAGTGTGGCAGAGGCTGGTTAAATACAGGTGTTATGGTCTGGAAGACAGTGTCAGAGTGTTAGGAGGAGGCCAGGTTAATCCAGTGGTTAGGGTCTGGAACACAGTGCCTGAGAGTGTGGGGATGGCTGGGTAAATCCCGGTGTTAGGGTCTGGAATACACTGTCTGAGAGTGTGGGGTAGGTTGGGTCAAACCAGGGTTTAGGGCCTGGAACAAAGTGCCTGAGAGTGTGGGGGAGACCGGGTCCAACCAGGGGTTAGGGTCTGGAACAAAGTGCCTGATTGTGTGGGGGAGGCCGGTTTAATGCAGAGTTTAGGGTCTGGAACAGAGTGCCTGAGAGTGTGGGATAGGCCGGATTAATCCAGGTGCTCGGGTCTGGAACACAGTGCCTGAGAGTGTGGGGTAGACCGGATTAATCCAGCTGCTAGGGTCTGGAACACAGTGCCTGAGAGTGTGGGTTAGGCTGGACTACTCCAGGGGTTATGATCTGGAACACAGTGTCTGAAAAGGTGGGCTAGGCCAGATTAATCCAGGGGTGAGGGTCTGGAACACAGTGTCTGAGAGTGTGGGGGTGGCCGGGTCAATCTAGGGGTTAGGGTCTGGAAGACAGTGCCTGAGAATGTGGAATCGGCCGGGTCAATCCAGTGGTTAGGGTCTGGAACACTGTGCCTGAGAGTGTGGGATAGGACGGATTACTGCAGGGGTTATGGTCTGGAACAAAGTGCATGAAAGCTTGGTGTAGGCAGGATTAATCCAGGGATTAGGGTCTGGAACAGAGTGCCTGAGAGTGTGGGGGTGGCCAGGTAAATCCAGGGGTTAGGATCTGGAACACTGTGTCTGGGAGTGTGGGTTGGCCTGGGTCAATCCAGTGGTTAGGGTCTGGAACACAGTGCATGAGAGTGTGGGGAAGCTGGGTCAATCCAGGGGTTAGGGTCTGGAACACAGTGCCTGAGAGTGTGGGGAGGCTGTTTTAATGCTGATGTTAGGATCTGGAACACAGTGCCTGAGATGTGGGATAGGCCAGATTTATCCAGGGGTTAGGGTCTGGAACACGGTGCTTGAGAGAGTGGGATAGGCAGGTTTAATCCAGTGGTTAGGGTCTGGAACAGAGTGCCTGAGAGTTTGGTGTAGGCCGGATTAATTCAGGGGTTAGGGTCTGGAACACAGTGCCAGAGAGTGCAGGGAGGCAAATTTAATGCAGGTGTTAGTGTTTGGAACAGAGTGCCTGAGAGTGTGGGATAGCCCAGATTAATCTAGGTGTTGTGGTCTGGAACAGAGTCTCTGTGATTGTGGGATAAACCGGATTCATCCAGGTGTTAGGGTCAGGAAGACAGTGCCTGAGAGTGTGGGGTAGGCCGGTTCAATCCAGGGGTTACGGTCTGGAACAGAGTGCCAGAGAGTGTGGGATAGGCCGGATTAATTCAGGCGTTCGGATCTGCAACACAGTGTCTGAGTGTGTGGTTTAGGCCGGGTCAATCCAGGGATTAGGGTCTGGAACACAGTGGCTGAGAGTGTGAAATAGGCCGGATTACTCCAGGGGTTAGGGTCTGGAACACAGTGCCTGAGAGTGTGGGATCAGCCTCGTTAATGCTGGAGTTAGGGTCTGGAATACAGTGCCTGAGGGCGTGGGGTAGGCCGGATTAATCCAGGGGTTAGGGTCTGGAACACAGTCGCTGAGATTGTGGGATAAACCGGATTAATCCAGGGGTTAGGGTCTGGAATACAGTGTCTGAGATTGTGGGATCGGCCGGATTAATGCAGGGGTTAGCGTCTGGTATACAGAGTCTGAGAGTGTGGCATAGGCCGGATTAATTGAAGTATTATGGTCTGGAACACAGTGTCTGAGAGAGTGGGTTAGGCTAGGTACATCCAGGGTTTAGGGTCTGGAATACAGTACCTGAGAGTGTGGGATAGGCCGGTTTAATGCAGGGGTTAGGGTCTGCAACACAGTGTCTGAGAGAATGGGATAAACCAGATTAATCCAGGGGTTAGGGTTTCGAACACAATGTTTTAGAGTGTGGGGGAGGCTGAGTCAATACAGGTGTTAGGGTCTGAAACACAGTATCTGAGAGTGTGGGGGAGGCCGGAATACTCCAGGGGTTAGGATCTGGAACACAGTGGCTGAGAGTGTGGGGAGTCTGGGTCAATCCAGCGGTTAGGGTCTGGAATACAGCGTCTGAGAGTGTGGGGTTGGCCAGATTAATCCACGTGTTAGGGTCTGGAACACAGTGCCTGAGATTGTGGGATAAACCGGATTAATCCAGGGGTTATTGTCTGGAACACAGTGTCTGAGAGAGTGGGTTAGGCTGGATAAATCCAGGGGTTAGGGTCCGGAATACAGTGTCTGAGAGTGTGGGATAGGCCGGCTTAATCCAGGGGTTAGAGTCTGGAACACAGTGCTTGAGAGTGTGGGGGAGGATGTTTTAATGCTGAGGTTAGGGTCTGAAACACAGTGCCTGAGATTGTGGGATAGGCCAGATTTATTCAGGGGTTAGGGTCTGGAACACAGTGGCTGAGATTGTGGGATAAACCGGATTAATCCAGGGGTTAGGGTCTGGAAAACAGTGTCTGAGATTGTGGGATAGGCCGGATTAATGCAGGGGTTAGCGTCTGGTATACAGTGTCTGAGAGTGTGGGGGAGGCTGAGTCAACCCAGGATGCTGCCTGAACTGCTGTGCTCTTCCAGCACCACTAATCCAGAATCTGGTTTCCAGCATCTGCAGTCATTGTTTTTACCTCGTTGCTTTTAACCCAGGGGTTGGGGACTGGAACACAGTGACTGAGAGTGTGGGATAGTCCGGTTTACTCCAGGGGTTAGGGTCTGGAAGACAGTACCTGAGAGTGTGGGATAGGCCGGGTCAATCCAGGGGTTAGGGTCAGGAACACAGTGCCTGAGAGCGTGGGTTAGGCTGGGTCAATCCAGGCTTAGCTCTGGAACACAGTGCCTGAGATTGTGGGATAAACCAGATTAATTCAGGGGTTAGGGTCTGGAACACAGTGTTCTGAGAGAGTGGGGGAGGCTGAGTCAATCCAGGGGTCAGGGTCTGGAACACAGTGTCTGAGAGTGTGGGGGAGGCCGTATTAATTCAGGGGTTAGGATCTGGAACACAGTGTCTGAGAGTGTGGGTTAGGCCGGGTCAGTCCAGCGATTAGGGTCTGGAACATAGTGGCTGAGAGTGTGGGGAGGCTGGGTCAATCCAGGAGTTAGGGTCTGGAACACAGTGGCTGAGAGTGTGGGGTAGGCCGGATTCATGCAGGGGTTAGAGTCTGGAACACACTGCTAGAGAGTGTGGGGTAAACCAGATTAATCCATGGGTTAGTGTCTGGAACACAGTGCCTGAGAGAGTGGGATAGCCCGGATTAATTCAGGGGTTATGGTCTGGAACACAGTGCCTGAGAGCATGGGTTAGGCTGGGTCAATCCAGGCTTAGCTCTGGAACACAGTGCCTGAGATTGTGGGATAAACCAGATTAATTCAGGGGTTAGGGTGTGGAACACAGTGTTCTGAGAGAGTGGGGGAGGCTGAGTCAATCCAGGGGTCAGGGTCTGGAACACAGTGTCTGAGAGTGTGGGGGAGGCCGTATTAATTCAGGGGTTAGGATCTGGAACACAGTGTCTGAGAGTGTGGGTTAGGCCGGGTCAGTCCAGCGATTAGGGTCTGGAACATAGTGGCTGAGAGTGTGGGGAGGCTGGGTCAATCCAGGAGTTAGGGTCTGGAACACAGTGGCTGAGAGTGTGGGGTAGGCCGGATTCATGCAGGGGTTAGAGTCTGGAACACACTGCTAGAGAGTGTGGGGTAAGCCAGATTAATCCATGGGTTAGTGTCTGGAACACAGTGCCTGAGAGAGTGGGATAGCCCGGATTAATTCAGGGGTTATGGTCTGGAACACAGTGCCTGAGATTGTGGGATAAACCGGATTAATCCAGGGGTTAGGGTCAGGAATACAGTGTCTGAGAGAGTGGGGGATGCTGAGTCATTCCAGGGTTTAGGGTCTGGAAGACAGTGCCTGAGAGTGTGGGGTTGGCCGGGTCAATCCAGGTATTAGGGTCTGGAACACAGTGCCTGAGAGTGTGGGTTAGGCTCGGTCAATCTAGGCTTATCTCTGGAACACAGTGCCTGAGATTGTGGGATAGCCCGGATTAATCCAGGGGTTATGGTCTGGAACACAGTGTCTGAGAGAGTGGGTTAGTCCGGATTAATCCAGGGGTTAGGGTCTGGAACGCAGTGTCTGAGAGTGTGGCATAGGCCGGATTACTCCAAGGGTTATGGTCTGGAACACAGTGTCTGAGAGAGTGGGGGATGCTGAGTCAATCCAGGGGTTATGGTCTGCAACACCTGGTCAGAGTGTAGGGGAGGCTGAGTCACCCCAGGGGTTAGGGTCTGGAACACAGTGCCTGAGAGTGTGGGGTTGACCAGGTCAATCCAGGGGTTATGGTCTGGAACACAGTGCCTGAGAGCGTGGGATAGTCTGGTTTACTCCAGGGGTTAGGGTCTGGAATACAGTGCCTGAGAGTGTGGGATCGGCCGGGTCAATCCAGGTGTTAGGGTCTGGAACACAGTGCCTGAGAGTGTGGGATACCCGGATTAATCCAGTGGTTAGGGTCTGAAAAACAGTGCCTGAGAGTGTGGGGGAGGCCAGGTCAATCCAGGGGTTAGGGTCTGGAACACAGTGTCTGACAGAGTGGAATAGGCCGGATTACTCCAGGGGTTAGGGTCAGGAAGACAGTACCTGAGAGTGTGGGGTAGGCCGGATTAATTCAGGGGTTAGGGTCTGGAACACAGTACCTGAGGGTGTGGGAGTGGCCGGGTAAGTGCAGAGGTTAGGGTCTGGAACACAGTGCCTGAGAGTGTGGGATAAGCCTGGTGAATCCAGGAGTTAGGGTCTGGAATACAGTGCCTGAGAATGTGGGATAGGCCGGTTTAATGCAAGGGTTAGGGTCTGCAACACAGCGTCTGAGAGTGTGGGTTAGGCCAGTTTAATTCAGGGGTTAGAGTCTGGAACACAGTATCTGAGAGATTGGGATAGGCCGGATTAATCCAGGGGTTAGGGTCTGGAACACAGTGCCTGAGAGTGTGGGATAGTCTGGTTTACTCCAGGGGTTAGGGTTGGAAGACAGTGCCTGAGAGTGTGGGATAGGCCGGGTCAATCCACGGGTTAGGGTCTGGAACACAGTGTTTGAGAGCGTGGGTTAGGCTGGGTCAATCCAAGCTTAGCTCTGGCACACAGTCCCTGAGATTGTGGGATAGGCCGGAATTCTCCAGGGGTTAGGGTCTGTAACACAGTGCCAGAGAGTGTGTGGGAGGCTGGTTTAATCCAGGGTACAAGGTCTGGAACACAGTGCCTAAGAGTGTGGGGAGGCCGGTTTAATGCAGGGGTTAGGGTCTGCAACACAGTGTCTGAGAGAGTGGGATACGCCAGATTAACCCAGGGGTTAGGGTTTTGAACACAATGTCTCAGAGAGTTGGGGAGGCTGAGTCAATCCAGGGGTTAGGGTCTGGAACACAGTGTCTGAGAGTGTGGGATAGGCCAGATTAACCCAGGGGTTAGGGTTTTGAACACAATGTCTCAGAGTGTTGGGGAGGCTGAGTCAATCCAGGGGTTAGGGTCTGGAACACAGTGTCTGAAAGTGAGGGTTAGGCCGGGTCAGTCCAGGGAATTAAGGTCTGGAACACAGTGGCTCAAACTGTGGGATAAGGCTGGTCAATCCAGGGATTAGGGTCTGGAACACAGTGGCTGAGAGTGTGGGATAGGCCGGGTCAATCCAGGGGTTAGGGTCTGGAACACAGTGCCTGAGAGCGTGGGATTAGCCCGGTCAATCCAGGGGTTTTGGTCTGGAATGCAGTGCCTGAGAGTGTGGGATTGGTAGGATTAATCCAGAGGCTAGGGTCTGGAACACAGTGTCTGAGAATGTGGGTTTGGCTGGATTAATCGAAGGTTTTGGGTCAGGAACACACTGCCTGAGAGTGTGGGGTAGGCCCAGTTAAACCAGGGGTTAGGGTCTGGAACAGAGTGCCTGAGAATGTGGGTTAGGCCGGATTAATCCAGGGGTTATGGCGTGGAACACAGTGCCTGAGAGAGTGCGATAGGCCGGATTAATCCAAGGGTTAGGGTCTGGAACACAGTGCCTGAGAGTGTGGGTTAGGCCGGATTAATCCAGGGGTGAGTGTCTGGAACACACTGCTAGAGAGTGTGGGGTAGGCCTGATTAATCCACGGGTTAGTGTCTGGAACACAGGGCCTGAGAGCGTGGGATAGCCCGGATTAATCCAGGGGTTATGGTCTGGAAGACAGTACCTGAAATTGTGGGATAAACCGGATTAATCCAGGGGTTAGGGTCTGGAACACAGTGTCTGAGAGTGTGGGGAAGGCCAGTTTAATGCAGGGGTTAGGGTCTGGAACATAGTGCCTGAGAGTGTGGGATATGCCGGATTAATTCAGGGGTTAGAGTCTGGAACCCAGTGCCTGAGTGTGTTGGATAGGCCGGATTAATTCAGGGGTTAGGGTTTGGAATACAGTGCCTGAGAGTGTGGGATAGGCCGGATTAATCCAGGGGTTAGGGTCTGGAACACAATGTCTGAGAGGGTGGCTAGGCCGGATTTATGCAGGGGTTAGGATCTGGAACCCAGTGCCTGAGAGTGTGGGATAGGCCAGATTAATCAAGTGGTTCGGGTCTGGAGCACAGTGCCTGAGAGTGTAGGGTAGGCTGGGTCAATCCAGGGGTTAGGTTCTAGAACACAGTGTCTGAGAGTGTGGGGGAGGTCAGATTAATCCAGGGGTTAGGTTCTGGAACACAGTGCCTGAGAATGTCGGATAAACTGGATTAATCCAGGGGTTAGGGTCTGGACAGAATTCCTGAGAATGTGGGGTAGGCCGGGTCAATCCAGGATTAGGGTCTGGAACACAGTGTCTGAGAGTGTGGGGGAGGCTGGTTTAATGCAGGGTTTAGCGTCTGGTATACTGGGTCTGAGAGTGGGGCGTATGCTGAGTCAATCCAGGTTTAGCTCTGGAACACAGTGCCTGAGAGTGTGCGTTTAGGCCGGATTAACCCAGGGGTTATGGTCTGGAACACAATGCCTGAGTGTGTGGGTTAGGCCGGATTAATCCGGGGTTAGTGTCTGGAAGACAGTGTCTAAGAGTGTGGGTTAGGCAGGATTAATCCAGAGGTTCGGGTCTGGAACAAAGTGCCTGAGAGCATAGGATAGGCCGGATTAATCCAGGGGTTAGGGTCTGGAACATAGTGCCTGAGAGTGTGGGTTAGGCTGGGTCAATCCAGGGTTAGCTCTGTAACAGTGTCTGAGAGTGTGGGCTAGGCCAGGTCATTCCAGGGGTTCGGGTGTGGAACACAGAGCCTGAGAGTGTGGGATAGGCCGGGTCAAACCAGAAGTTAGGGTCAGGAACACAGTGTTTGAGAGTGTGGGATAAGGTGGATTAATCCAGGGGTTTGGGTGTGGAACACAGTGCCTGAGAGTGTGGGGGTGGGTGGTTTAATGCAGTGGTAAGGGTCTGGAACACAGTGTCTGAGAGTGTGGGATAGGCTGGATTTATCCAGGGGTTAGGGTCTGGAACACAGTGCCTGAGAGTGTGGGATAGGACGGATTAATCAAGAGGTTAGGATCTGGAACACAGTGCTTGAGAGAGTGGGATAGGCCGGATTAATCCAGGGGTTAGGGTCTGAAACATAGTGCCTGAGAGTGTGGGGAGGCCGGTTTCATGCAGGTGTTAGAGTCTGGAACAGAGTGCCTGAGCGTATGGGATAGGCCATATTAATCCAGGGGTTATGGTCTGGAACACAATGCTAGAGTGTGAGGGGAGGCTGGGTCAATCCAGGGGTAAGGGTGTGGAACACAGTGCCTGAGAGTGTGGGATAGGCTGAAATAATCCAGGAGTAAGGGTGTGGAACACAGTGCCTGAGAGTGTGGGTTAGGCTGGGTCAATCCAGGGTTAGCTCTGTAACACAGTGTCTGAGAGTGTGGGCTAGGCCAGGTCATTCCAGGGGTTAGGGTGTGGAACACAGAGCCTGAGAGTATGGGATAGGCCCGGTCAAACCAGAAGTTAGGGTCAGGAACACAGTGCCTGAGAGTGTGGGATTGGCCGGATTAATCCAGGGGTTAGGGTCTGGAACACAGTGCCTGAGAGTGTGGGTTAGGCTGGGTCAATCCAGGGTTAGCTCTGTAACACAGTGCCTTAGATTGTGGGATAGGCTGGATGAATCCAGGGGTTCGGGTCTGGAATACAGTGCCTGAGAGTGTGGGATCGGCCGTATTACTTCAGGGATTAGGCTCTGGAACACAGTGTCTGAGAGTGTGGGGGTGGGTAGTTTAATGCAGTGGTAAGGGTCTGGAACACAGTGGGTGAGAGTGTGGGATAGACCGGATTAATCCAGGGGTTAGGGTCTGGAACACAGTGTCTGAGAGTGTGGGGTAGGCCGGATTAATCCAAGGGGTAGGGTCTGGAACACAATGTCTGAGAGTGTGGGATAGGCCGGATTTATCCAGGGGTTAGGGTCTGGAACACAGTGTCTGAGAATGTGGATAGGCCGGATTCATGCAGGTGTTAGAGTCTGGAACAGAGTGCCTGAGCGTATTGGATAGGCCATATTAATCCAGGGGTTATGGTCTGGAACACAATGCTAGAGTGTGTGGGGAGGCTGGGTCAATCCAGGGGTTAGGGTCTGGAACAAAGTGCCTGAGTGTGTGGGGGAGGCCGGGTCAATCCAAGGATTAGATTCTGGAACAGAGTGCCTGAGAGTGTGGGGTGGGCCGGATTAATCCAGGTGTTAGGGTCTGGAACACAGTGCCTGAGAGTGTGGGATAGGCCGGATTAATCCAGGTGTTAGGGTCTGGAACACAGTGCCTGAGAGTGTGTGATAGGCTGGTTCAATCCATGGGTTAGGGTCTGGAAGACAGTGCCTGAGAGTGCGGGATAGGCCGGATTAATCCAGGGGTTAGGGTTTGGAACACAGTGTCTGAGAGTGTGGGATAGGCTGGATTAATCCAGGGGTTAGGGTCTGGAACACAGTGCCTGAGAGTGTGGGGAGGCCGGTTTCATGCAGTTGTTAGAGTCTGGAACAGAGTGCCTGAGCATATGGGATAGGCCATATTAATCCAGGGGTTATGGTCTGGAACACAATGCTAGAGTGTGTGGGGAGGCTGGGTCAATCCAGGGGTAAGGGTGTGGAACAAAGTGCCTGAGTGTGTGGGGGAGGCCGGGTCAATCCAAGGATTAGATTCTGGAACAGAGTGCCTGAGAGTGTGGGGTGGGCCGGATTAATCCAGGTGTTAGGGTCTGGAATACAGAGTCTGAGAGTGAGGGATAGGCCGGGTCAATCCATTGGTTAGGGTCTGGAATACAGTGCCTGAGAGCGTGGGGAGGCTGGGTCAATCCAGGGGTTAGGTTCTGGAACACAGTGCCTGAGAGTGTGGGTTAGGCCGGATTATTCCAGGGGTTATTGTCTGGAACACAATGCTAGAGAGTGTAGGGTAGGTCGGATCAATCCAGGGGTTAGGTTCTGGAACACCGTGTCTGAGAGTGTGGCGGAGGCCGGTTTCATGCAGGGGTTACGGTCTGGAAGACAGTGTCAGAGAGTGAGGAGGAGGCGAGGTTAATCCAGGGGTTAGGGTCTGGAACACAGTGCCTGAGGCTGTGGGGGTGGCTGGGTAAATCCAGGTGTTAGGGTCTGGATTACACTGTCTGAGAGTGTGGGATTGGTCGAGTCAATCCAGGGGTTAGGTTCTTGAACACAGTGCCTGAGAATGTGGGATAGGCCGGATTACTCCAGGGGTTAGGTCCTGGAACACAGTGTCTGAGAGTGTGGGGTAGGCCGGGTCCATCCAGGGTTTAGGGCCTGGAACAAAGTGCCTGAGTGTGTGGGATCAACCGGGTCAATCCAGGGATTAGATTCTGGAACACAGTGCCTGAGAGAGTGGGGTAGGCCAGGTCAATCTTGGTGATGCCAATGCCCCATGAAGTGGAATCCCTCTTTCCCACACCAATCCCTTAGCCACATGCTTACTTCCCTGATTTTCTTATCCCTATGCCAATTGGCACGTGGCTCGGGCAGTAATCCGGAGATTATGATCCTTGAGGACCTGTATTTCAATTTCCTTCCTCGTGCTTGATAATCCCCAAACCCCCTAGCTTTGCCTATGTTGTTAGTCCCAACGTGGACCGCAATAACTGGATCCTCCCCCCTCCCGCTCCAATATCCTTTCAAGCCGGTCGGAGATGTCCCGCGCCCTGGCACCGGGCAGGCAACACACCATGCGAGACTCCCGATGCAGCTTGCAAAGGATACTATCTGTCCCCCTAATTATAGAATCCCCTATAATAACTACTTGTCTGTTTGCTCCTCCCCTCTTGAATGGCCTTCTGCACCATGGTCAGCTGGTTCATCCTGTCCAGAGCCCTTTTCCTCATCTGTACAGGGAGCAAGAATCTCGTACTTGTTGGACAAGGTCAAGGGCTGAGGCTCCTGCCTCACTAACAATCACACTCTGGTGTCCCTGATCACTAACTGAATGTGAATTACCTAATCTCCCAGGTGTGACTGCCTCCTGAACCACTGCGTCCAGGTAACTCTCCCCCTCCCGGATGTGCCGCAGTGTTTGAAGCTCAGATTCCAGATCATCAACTCTGAGCTGGAGTTCTTCCAGCAACCAACACAGATGTGGTCACTGCCCTTCACAATGGGATCAGCCAGCTCCCACATCATACAGCTACAACACAACACCTGTACAGCCATCTCTGCTTAGTTAATTACTTTATTACTTTGTATAAATTTAAGTTAAAATGCTTTCTGATACCTTCCTGATTTATCTACTCACTGCTTTCCTTCCCGGCTGCCCCTCTGGTCGTCATCGCTTCCCCCTGCTGCTCCCGCTCCTTCTTAGCTGCAGTCTTCCGGGTTCGTTTAACCTCCGCTGCTACTCGCACTCAAAATATGAGGTGATTCACTTTGGGAAGAATAGCAGGATTGAGTTGAAGCGATGAGACTGAGGGGGGAATCAAATCCACAGAATTCCCAGGCCCAGCGAAGGCTGCAGGCAGCACACTCAGGGAGTCGCTGTTGTTCCACGGGATTCTGCAGTGCAGTAGGACAGAAATTCAGAGCCAGAATTCAGATATTCCATCTCCACCTCAGCCAACAACAGGTGCTGACGTGTGCCGAGACACCCACTAACAGCTCGATGGGAGATTGTAACAAGCCTGTACCATTCCCCCATTTACTATGGGCACAGTCAGTGACCTGGCCCTTTACCACGTTAAATGTGGAGGCTGTGCTCTCTGTAGCTGTGTGATGATTAACTACTGAACTGTCTGTTTGTTCATATCACACACTCCAGTGCTCCTGGGCCTCACATTGTGACTGGACAATGATCAGCAGAGGATGGAGAAAGCATTGATTTTGCTGTATGTGTCGCTGATGGTGGCAGAGCCCATCACTGCTGCCGGGATATCACTGAGAGGTAAGGATGTCTTTTAATGAGAAAGGTGAGCACAGAGAATGCTGGAGAAACGCCAAGCCTCTCTAGCAAGGTCCACGATGCGACAGAAACATTGCTCACTGCTCGAGTTCCATTTTTGAAGAAATCCTGAAGAGTCAGAGTGGATTGGGAACATGAAATCTGTTCCTCTTTCTGCCTTTGCACACATGTTGCCTGGCCTGCTGAATCTCTCCATCTGTGTCTGCTTCAGATTGCCAGCACCAAGTCTTTCATCTGTTGAGGTATGGAAGGGACGGATGGGGGTGGGGTGGGGGGGGTGTAGCATAGGCAAAAGGATGAGGCCATTCAGCCTTCTGAGCTCGTGCTGCTATTCCACATGTGTTTGTGATGTCTAGGCGCATGTCTGAATTTCCCATGGTTTCTCGGCCTCTCTCCATCACTGCAATCTCTCGCTGTGTGAAACTCTTCCAGGGATCTGGAGTACCCCTGAGGACCTGGAGTGTTGTACATGATGGAAATCGTTGCAGGCCAGCGTGCTTTCAGCAGTCGAATTACAGCTTATTGTATCTGGCAATACTGTATATTCCATCGTTTTCATTTGTCCATGGGGTGTGAGTGGTGCGTCCCAGCTTTCATTATTTACCACCGATCACCTAAAGGGGAGTGAAACGTCAGCTACAAACTGCTGTCGATCTGTAGTCACATGGAGCCCAGACCAAATGAAAGACTGAGTTCTCATTCTCTACAGGATATTCAGGAACCAGATAGTATTTGGGACAAGTTACAATTGCTTTTTTATTGTGATCCTTTCCATTTCCCATTTCACCACCTGCCATGCTAGAAGTATGATCTTTTCCCCCTGGATTATTATTCCAGTGAAATTAACACCATGCTTCCCCACCATCCTCAATCTTCAAGGAGGGGCAGTTTGAAAGGCGAGGGAAATGTTTAAAGGGAGAAAGAAGGATTGGGCAAGAGAATCTAAACTTCTAGACAAATCAAATTTTGTTTGTACATTGCATGAGTTTTGATTGAACTGACATCTCCAGACAAAGATGTGAAATTCTCACATTCAAGAAGGGTTTGGTAAGATCTCCGCTTGGGGAAAAAATACACTTGGCCTTATTTCCTGAAAGAAGCAACTGAAAATAGCTCCTCCATAACTGGGTCAAAAAGATCCATTCTGTTTGGAAAGTAGGATTCTTGTCAACCGAGAGCAACTCAGCACTTGTGTGGGAGTTACATCGGAGTACCTATTGTGAGCTTTGTACTAATCCAGCAATGAGCGTAAGGGCAAGAAAAGATGTGAAAACATTTCTAAATATTTACTTAATTTGAGGAAAAGAAGCAGTTAATTGGAACACATTAAGGCCAGAAAAATGCAGGTTGGACTGAAGGGTCTGTTTCCGTGCTGGACATCTCTAAGGCTTTTTCCTGAAGAAGGGCTTATGCCCGAAACATCGATTCTCCTGTTCCCTGGATGCTGCCTGACCTGCTGTGCTTTTCCAGCAACACATTTTCATCTCTCAGGCTGTAATTAGTGCTCCGCTTCCCTGCACCAGTTCTCCCATTTACCAATCCTGCACTAATTCGGGAATTTCACCAACTCACCCCAATGGGTTATCCTGCCCCAGTCTTCCACTTAGAATTTAATGGCACCTGCATGAATTCTCCAATTATTGTTGTCCTGCATCAATTCCTTCCATTTAATTGTTCCCTGAAACACTTCTTCCACGTACGGGTGCCCTGCTGAATTGTTTTTTCATTTAGTGATGCACTGAACTGAATCTTCAATTCACTGATGCTTGCAACATTTCTTATTTTGTTGATTCCCTGCACCATTCCCCAATTTAGACATGCTGTGCTGTAATTTTCGAATACATTGGCACTCCCACAATTTTCTAATGTAATGGCGCTGTGCACTGAATCTCCCATTTACTGATTCCCACCAAATTTCCCACTTACTCATACCCCTGTACTAATTCTACTCTAATCCTCCCATTTCCTGGTGCCATGCACCCATTCTATAATTTAGCTCCACTGTGCGCCATTCAGTACTTCCATTCCCTGCAATAATTCTCCCATTTCGTAGTTCGCTGCCAGAATGCTCGAATCTTGCGACTCCTGCATCATATCTCCAAATTACTGATCCGACACATATCCTCCCTTTCGTGGTGAACTGCACCAACTCCCCCAATTCGTGGTGCATTGTATTAAATCTGGACCAGTAATCCTTTGCAACATTTGTCCTATTTACTGACTCACTGCCCGTGTTCTCCCATTTGCTCCAATTCTCGAAGTTATCAGCACCCTGCACCAGGTCTTTCATTTACAGATGCCCCACACCAATTTTCCAATTCAGTGTTGCTCAGCACCACTTTCCCCCAATTACTGATGTCCCTGAACAAGTTCTCCATTCAGTGTTGCCTTACACCAATCCTCATAGTGACCGATGCCCTCGCCCAATTTAGGGGTGTCCAACTGTAAATCTCCCATCAAGTATTGTTTGATTAGATTACATTACATTACAGAGTGGAAACAGGCCCTTCGGCCCAACAAGTCCACACCGACCCGCCGAAGCGCAACCCACCCATACCCCTACATTTACCCCTTACCTAACACTACGGGCAATTTAGCATGGCCAATTCACCTGACCTACACATCTTTGGACTGTGGGAGGAAACTGGAGTACCCGGAGGAAACCCACGCAGACACGGGGAGAATGTGCAAACTCCACACAGTCAGTCTCCTGAGGCGGGAATTGAACCCGGGTCTCTGGCGCTGTGAGGCAGCAGTGCTAACCACTGTGCCACCCACAAAGTGCAAGTTTGCCAGGGAGAGCAGAATTGAGACTATTATAGGTTTTGTTTGTTGGTCAGATTGTTTACAAGAGCAGACCGCTCGGACATGTGAATGCACACCTTTGGAGCAAACGGGACTTGAATTCGGCACTCCGGAGTTGAGATATAGAGCTGGCCTCTCAAAATGCCACAGACGCCCCGGTGGGAAATTGAACCCCGGTCTCCCGCGTGACAGGCGGGGATACTAACCACTATGCTACCGAGGATTGGATTATCATGCCCCAATTCTCCCATTTAGTGCTGCATTGCACAATTTGTCCTATTTAGTATTGCACAGCATCATTTAGTGCTGAACTGCACCAAGTCTCCCATTATCTGAAGCCCTATTGGAAATTCTCACATTTTGGTTAGCCCTTTCCCAATTCTACCATTGAGTAGTTCCTTGCAATGATTCTCCAATTTAGTGGAGCGCTGCCAGAATTCTTAAATTTACGCATGGACAAGTTGGAACGAAGGATATGTTCCGTGCTGTACATCTCTATGACTGTATGATTCTATTCATGGCTCAGCTGCTCTGTACCATTTGTCCCATTTACCAATCTTGTACAAATCTGGGCAATGCACCAACTCTCCCATTGAGTATTAGCCTGCACCCACTTCGAAAATAATGGCACCTGCAAGAATTCTCCAATTATTGTTGCCCTGCATCAATTCCTTCCATTTCCTTGTTCCCTGATAATCATCTTCCATGTACAAATGCCCTGCTGAATTGTTTTCATTTAGTGATACAGGGAATTGAATCTCCAATTTACTGATGCTTGCAACATTTCTTCTTTTTATTGATTCCCTGGCCCCTATTCCCCAAGTTAGACATGCTGTGCTCCAATTTTCTAATGTATTGGCACTCACACCAGCTTTCCAATATAATTGCACTGTGCACCGAATCTCCCATTTATTGATTCCCACCAAATCTCCCATTTACTCATACCCCTGTACTAATTCTTCCATTGACTGATGCCCAAGCTGATTCTACCATTTAAGGGTGCCAGAAAGAACAGAAAGCCAATTAAGTGAGAGAAACGAAAAGCAATGGAGTTGTTGGAGGGAGATCACTGGAAGTGACACCTTTTCCTACAGCAAAGAACCTAAGACCAGGAGGCAGTGTTTCCTCCCCATGCTGGGTTTCAGGAAATATGGTCAGAGCTGAAGCTGAGTTTGCAATGGGACGGGCAGGATACCATGTTACTGACCATGTAGGTGTGAACAACATACAAGGGTCTGCCTCGTTACTCTCAGGAACTCGCTGTTTAACTCAGAAGCTGACCCACAGATTAATATCTGTGTGCAGTGTTAATTAGCACAGAGCCAATCAGATCAGGGAGATCCCTTGGTGCCTTGCAGACTGCTGTGGGAGAAATGGGTTCTGGTTCCCTTCTCACAGATGCTGCCTGACCTGCTGAGGTTAGATTTCAGATCCCCAGGAACAGCAGGGTTTTCCTTTTATGCATTTTCTTTCTCCTTATTCAATGGGTCATTTGTGATGCTTAAGATCCCACATGTTTTCTATTTCCCCCTTCAGCAGATCTTGTCACAGTAAAAGACCTGTGCACATGAACACCAAGACAACTCTATCCATGTTCACATTTCAAACAAGTTTGTCTCTCTTTAGTCTTTTATGCCAAACTCCATCACAGCGGGCTTCAGTCTGTTCATTTCCCTCCATTCATTCCTGAAGAAGGGCTTATGCCCGAAACGTCGATTCTCCTGTTCCCCGGATGCTGCCTGACCTGCTGCGCTGTTCCAGCAACACATTTTCAGCCCATTTCCCTCCACAACCTTCTGCTATTTCCTGGTGACATTATTATTCGCCTGTCTGTGCAAACAATCCTGTTGGCCAGTATCATCCACAGTACCTTCTCCAAATGCAAGTTAAATATTGATTGTCTTTTCTTTCTCGATAATAAATGACCGTCTGTATCATTCGTATATAGAGAACAAGATGGTTAAAAAATATTCATCCTTGCAGTAAAAAAGCAAACTGGATTTTAATCCTGCTGTTTGCAAGTTGCAGTAATTTATGATCACTCAGCACTTTTCCGTCCGAGCACATTAATTCCCCATGGTGAGCTTGAGCCGTTTATTACAATAACTTCAGTTTTTATCCAGTCTCTAATGCAATAATTTGTGAAACAGATTGGAGGGCCTTACCTTCATTAATCTTTTATTTTATTCCATCACGTATGTTGAATTTTAACTCCACACTGACTCTCCTTATACAGAGCCACCCTCTCCAGTTGGGTTTGTGTTGCTCTGCTCCAGGTATATTCCAAGTGTAAACAGCACCGGTGGCAAACTGACCCGCCTGTTGTCATCAGGAATAGATTCTTGTTGTACGTTTGAGACTGGTGTCATATTGTCAAACTTGTGTGTTGGGGCAGTAGGATTACCCTTTGGGTAGAGAACTGGCTCGAAGGTAGAAGACAGAGGGTGGTGGGGGAGGGTTGCTTTTCAGACTGGAGGCCTGTGACCAGCGGTGTGCCACAAGGATCGGTGCTGGGCCCACTGTTGTTTTGTCATTTATATAAATGATTTGGATGTGACCATAGGACGAATGGTTCGTAAGTTTGCAGATGACAGTAAAATTGGAGGTGTGGAGGACAGTGAAGATGGTTCCCTCAGAGGACAACAGGATCTTGATCAGATGGGCCAATGGGCTGAGGAGTGGCAAATGGAGATTAATTTAGATAAATGTGAGGTGCTGCATTTTGGAAAGGCAAAAGAAAGCAGGACATATACACTTAATGGCAAAGTATTAGAAATATTGCTGAACAAGTAGACCTAAAGTGCAGCTTTATAGATCGTTGAAGGTGGACTAACATTTCGATAGGATAGTGAAGAAGGTACCTTTGTCTTTATTGCTCAGTTAATTGTGTAAAGGAGTTGGGAGGTCATGTTCAGCCATTTTTGGTATATCATATGCAATTCTGGACTCCCTCCTATAAGGGTTTGGGAAACTTGAAACTGTTTAGAAAAGATTTACAAGGATGTGGCCAGGGTTGGAGGGTTTGTGCTAGAGTTTTAGACTGTATAGTTTGTGGTTATTATCCCTGGAGTGTCAGTGGCTGAGGGGTAACCTTATAGAACATAGAACATAGAAAAATACAGCGCATATACCCTTTGGCCCTCGATGTTGCGCCGATCCAAGCCCACCTAACCTACACTAGCCCACTATCCTCCATATGCCTATCCAATGCCCGTTTAAATGCCCATAAAGAGGGAGAGTCCACCACTGCTACTGGCAGGGCATTCTATGAACTCACGACTCGCTGAGAAAAGAACCTACCCCTAACATCTGTCCTATACCTACCCCCCCTTAATTTAAAGCTATGCCTCCTCGTAATAGCTGACTCCATACGTGGAAAAAGGTTCTCATGGTCAACCCTATCTAAACCCCTAATCATCTTGTACACCTCTATCAAGTCACCCCTAAACCTTCTTTTCTCCAATGAAAACAGTCCCAAATGCCTCAGCCTTTCCTCATACGATCTTCCTACCATACCAGGCAACATCCTGGTAAACCTCCTCTGCACCCGTTCCAGTGCCTCCACATCCTTCCTATAGTATGGTGACCAAAACTGCACACAATACTCCAGATGCAGCCGCACCAGAGTCTTATACAACTGCAACATGACCTCAGGGCTCCAGAACTCAATTCCTCTACCAATAAAAGCCAGTACGCCATATGCCTTCATCACTGCAACTTTCAGAGATCTGTGTACATGGACACCAAGATCCCTCTGCTCATCCACACTACCAAGTATCTGACCATTAGCCCAGTACCCCATCTTTTTGTTACTCTTATCAAAGTGAATCACCTCACACTTACCTACATTGAACTCCATTTGCCACCTTTCTGCCCAGCTCTGCAACTTGTCTATATCCCACTGTAACCTGACACATCCTTCCTCACTGTCAACAACTCCACCGACTTTCGTATCATCCGCAAACTTGCTCACCCAACCTTCTAGCCCCTCCTCCAGGTCATTTATAAAAATGACAAACAGCAATGGTCCCAAAACAGATCCTTGGGGAACACCGCTAGTAACTGCACTCCAAGATGAACCTTTACCATCAACTACTACCCTCTGTCTTCTTCCAGCCAGCCAATTCCTAATCCAAACCTCCAACTCACCCTCAATGCCATATCTCCGTATATTTTGCAGTAGCCTACCATAGGGAACCTTATCAAACGCCTTACTAAAATCCATATACACTACATCTACCGCTTTACCCTTGTCTACCTCCTTAGTCACCTTCTCACAGAATTCAATAAGGTTTGTGAGGCACGACCTGCCCTTCACAAAACCATTTTGACTATCCTTGATCACATTATTCCTATCCAGATGTTCATAAATCCTATCCCTTACAATTCTCTCTAAGACTTTGCCCACAACAGAAGCGAGACTCACCGGCCTATAGTTACTAGGGTTATCCCTACTCCCCTTCTTGAACAAGGGAACCGCATTTGCTATCCTCCAGTCTTCTGGCACTATTCCTGTAGACAACGAGGACATAAAAATCAAGGCCAATGGCTCTGCAATCTCCTCCCTTGCTTCCCAGAGAATCCTAGGATAAATGCTATCAGGCCCAGGGGACTTATCTATTTTCACCCTTTCCAGAATTTCCAACACCTCTTCCCTACATACCTCAAAGCCGTCCATTCTAATTAATTGTGACTCAATATTCACATCGGCAACAATGTCCTGTTCCTGAGTGAATACTGACGAAAAGTATTCATTCAGTGTCTCCCCAATCTCTTCAGCCTCCACACGCAACTTCCCACTACTATCCTTGACTGGACCTATTCCTAGGAGAAAGTGAGGTCTGCAGACGCTGGAGATCAAAGCTGAAACTTTATTGCTGGAACAGCACAGCAGGTCAGGCAGCATCCAGGGAACAGGAGATTCGACGTTTCGGGCACATGCCCTTCTTCAGGAATCTATTCCTTCTTCTGGACCTATTCCTACCCTAGTCATTCTTTTATTCCTGACATACCTATAGAAAGCCTTAGGGCTTTCCCTAATCCTACCAACTAAGGACTTTTCATGTCCCCTCCTTGCTGCTCTTAGTTCTCTCTTCAGGTCCTTCCTGGCTACCTTATAACTCTACCTTATAGAGGTTCACAAAATTGTGAAGGTCCTCATTAGGGTAAAAAGGCAAGGTGATTTCCCTGTGGTGGGGGAGTCCAGAAGCAGATGGCATATTAAGAGGGGAAACATATAAGGGACCTAAGGGGAACATTTTTCACGCAGAGGGCACTTGCATGAGCTGACAGAGGAAGTAGTACAGGCTGGTACAATTGCAACATTTAAGGGTGGGTGTAGGAATTAAAAAGGCTTCACATGAACATGGGCCAAATTCTGACAAATAGGATGAGATTTACATCGGATATCAGTTCAGCATGGATGTGTTGGACTGAATGATTTGTTTCTAAGCTTATATTGCTCTGAGTGGGTTGAGCTCCGGATTGTATATTTTTGAAACAGAAAATAATGTATCGCACAGAGTTAGACTAAGAAAGCCTGCTGATCTCATCAGCCTCATATTGTTTTCTTGATTCTCCTCCTTCAATCAATGCATTTTTCAGATCCTCGTTCAGAATTCCTGGAGCTCTGTAACTGGCCTGGAATAATATGTCGAAAGTCCTATTGCAGTCCATATGAGGTGCCTTTCCCACTGCACTGCTACCATGGGCTGCAATGCTGCAGACTGAGCAGACAACCCGAAGCACAATGATGAGCTACTTCCGGCCCAAGGCCCTCCTTCTCACTGAATGAAGACAATCACCAGAAGCAGAATCCAGCTCTTGTTGGAGCCTTGAATACCTGACTCTGTCTCACTGAGTGAAGATTGGACTCAGAAACAGAAATGAAATAAACTTCCTATCTGCATTGTGTCACTCTTTAAGATCTCTGTGTGTCTGAGTTCAGGTCATTTGATTGGAGACTGTGGATAGTGGGTCCCCAGTGAAATGGAAAGAATGGTGGAGGAGCTCACTGAGGGACATCTCTCACAGTGAGAATCAGAAAGATGCTATTCCACATTGGAAGGGTTTAAGGTGAATTGATGGTTCAGAAAAATGTTATACGCATGTTTGTAAAACTTAGGAACTCTGTTTTGAGGCTGGAGTTTATTTTATCCTTGTGTAGATTTGACACATTAATCCTCCCTCCCCAACACCACAGAAGTTGTTGGAAATGTTCAGTGTTTCCAGTGGCTTCTGTAATTATTTCAGATTCCTGACGCTATCAGTCTCTCACTTTTCGAACAAAAAACCATCCTTGTGCTGCAAGCAATATTTCATTAAGAAATGGAAGTGGCAGAGGGGATTGGAGAATGTATTCTCGCACAGGAACAGGGAGATGTCATTACCTCTGAAATAAACACAGGCCATGCTGAGAAATCTGATAAGGTTAGGCAGCCTCTATAGAGTTAACCCGTGTGTTATGAGGGTGGAGGGATTCAGCAGAGCGGAAGGAAGTTAGAAAAGTAATGATTTGTGAGCAATTGGAATGGGGATAATGCTGAAGAATGAGATGGTTTATAATAGGGTGGAGGCTGCAGAGATTTAATGATAAACGGTTTCATGGAACCGAATCCAAAAGGGATTGGGAATAAGTTCAGTAAACATCTAAGAGGTTAGGAAATGTGAGCAGGAGGAGACTATACAGCCTGTTTAAACTGTTCAGTCTGTTCTGGCAGTCAATCCAATCAGAGCTGGTTTGAGATTTCAAGTCCGGTTTCCTACCCACTCCCCATATCCCGTGACTCCCTGAGACCCCGGCAATCTGTCTATCCCAATCTGAAATGTACTCAGTGAGGGAGCATCCACAATCCTCAGGGAGAGAGAATATTAAAGACTCAGAGGCCTTAGAGTGAAGCGCTGTCTCCTCATCTCAGTCCCAAATAACCTGCCCCTTACCCTGAGAGGGTGGCAATCAAACCCGAATGAACTGTGGATGCTGTAACATTAACGCTGATTTCTCTGCACAGATGCTGCCTGACCTGCTGAGCTTTTCCAGCAACTCCTGAGACTGTGTTATTGTGTTTCAGATTCCCAGACCCACAGGATTAATTTCTCAGCATCTCCCCTCTCACGCCTCCTCACAATCTGATACATTCCAATGAAATCGCCTTTTAATTTTCTACAATATCCACCCAATTTATTCAGAAGCTCAGCACTGGAGCACACTGGTCCCAAATACGAGCTTTATTTTGTGATTCATTAATGTGTTTGGGTCATTGCCGCTGGGTCACCACGGGTTGCTCAGATATAATTGCTCTGGTGAAGGTGACGGTGAGTTATTGCCTTGAACTGCTGCCATTTATTTGGGGCAGATAAACCCACAATGATGTAAGGGAGGGGGTTCCAGGATTTCCAACCAATGGCACTTGTGGGACTGAGATGTTTTTCCAAGCCAGGGTGGGGAGTGGCTTGATGTGGAATTGCCAACTGGTGGTGTTCCCGTGTATCTGCTGTGCTCAGCATTCCACATGATAGTGCCGTGGGTCTGGAAGCTGCTCTGGAAGGAACCTTGGGGAATGTCTCCAGTACATCTTGTCTATGGTACACACTGCTGCTACTGAGTGTCGGTGGTGGAGACAGGGGCTGTTTGTGTCTGTGGTGCTGAGCAAGCTGCACTGCAAGTTTATTCCACCTAATTATGGAGAACACAACTCCTCTCCATCATCATCAATCCATTTCCCTGACGGACACCCAGTGATTACACGGATCTGTTAATTGTCCCAATGACCATGAGATTGTAACCAGATTGCCCTGTTCCCTGACAATGGGCTGAGGGCCATCCCGTGACTGTTGCACTGTCTCCTGGCCATTCCATGTGTAACAGCTGGGACTGAGCTGATTGGACACAGACTGTGTTACAGATGGTTACACCCAGGGCACTCTCACTCACTCACTGCGTCACAATCACCGGAGTGACGCAAAGGCGCAAGGGGCTGCGCGGTGACGTCACCCCAGGATGGCCGCCCGCACAGGGGAAGGATTGACAAGGAGGAAGCGGGAGGAGGCAAGAGGTGACTCAGACCAGGGCCGTGAGCAGAGGCAGAGCGGCCCCCTCTGGCGGCCGGGAGGAGGAATCAGTAGCCACAGGAGGGTGGAGCGGATTGGTGGGAAGGAAGATTGACAGGTGGGACAGGTCATGGGGGCGGGGCTGAGCTGGAAGGTTGGAGCTGGGGTGAGGTGGGGGGGAATGAGGAAACTGGGGAAGTCCACACCCCCCTCCCTCCCTGTCCTCCTGTCCCTGAGGGAGATTTGGACTCAGTACCATGTGGTGGGGCTGCACATGTCATTAACACAGTGGGATCTTGCTGTGCCCTGGGTGTCCTGTTGTTGTCCAAACTGTGGGGTGATGGGAAATAAAGCCCCTTTCTCAGTGAGGGGTGGGGTGGGGTGGGGCAGGGGGAAGTCTGGGGACTGGGATCTTGCTGTGCATGAAGACACACACAGTCGAATGGCCGGTCAGTCTCTGCACACACACCCCGTGCCCCCCACCCCCTCCAGCCCAGGACCTGGGACACAGCGAGGGGTGGGGGTGGTGAGGGAGGGTGGGGGAATTGTACACATTGGAGACACAGTGGGGGCTTTTATACAGAGATGGGGGAGTATGGATAGAGGGGATAGAGTATGGATAGAGTATGGATAGTTCAAAGTAGGGGTTAAATGAAGGTGCACAGTGGGAGAGGGGCAATTAGATTCAGGAAAGGGGGGAAAGTGGGTGGGGCTGTAATATTCCAGAAGTGGTGGGAAATTGTGGGTGGGGTCACAAATTAGCCAAAGGTATGGGAGTTACAGGGGAATGAGGCAGTAAATGTAGGGGGGAAGAGAAAATTGGGGAAGGGCCAATATCTGGTGGGGGTGTGGATTGGAAAGGTAAATAAATGGGGATGGGCTGGAAATCAACTCTGCCCCAAAGAGGGGGTGGGGGGAGAGACTGATCATGGGGGTATTGGGAATTGTGGTCAGGAATATAATGGGGGGGGGGGCAATAACATTCAGGGGGTGAAAACTTGATAGGGGGGAGGTTTCTGTAAATCCTTGTATCGGGGGGGTGGGAGGGGTGTTGGTGCCTGGGATCTTGCTGTGCAGTGAGACAGTCCCTGAAAAGGTCAGTGAGTGTCTGCACGTGCTCACTGTGTCCCCCCACCATAAAGGGGTGGGTGGGGAGGCAGGAACAAGGGGGGAGGGAGGACAGAGGGACGTTTCTATGTCTCTCTCACTCTTTTCTACCCCCCTTCTCTCCCTCTCTTCTTTCTCACCTGCCCTTCCTCCTCTCCTCCCCACTCCTTCCTCCCACTCTTCTCTGTTTTCTCCTCCATCACCCTTGCCTTCCCCTCTCCTTCCCTGCCCCCTCTCCTTCCCTAGCACTCGCCTTCCCCTCTACTTGCCCCTTCCCCCTCTCATTCCCCCCATTCCCCCTTCTCCTTCACCCATTCCCCTCTCTTCTTCCCCATTCCCCCTCTCCTTCCCCATCCCCTCATTCCCCCTCTCCTTCCCCACCTCTGCCCCCTCCACCCTCTCCTTCCCCTCTCCTCGTTCCCCCTCCTCTCCTTCCGCCCTCTCCTTCCCCACTTCATTTCCCTCCCCTGCTACCAGCCTCTTTCCCTTCCATCCATCTCCTTCCAAACCTCTCCTCTCCTCCCCCCTCCATCCCCCACTCTTCTCTCTCTGCTTCTCCCCTCCATCTACCTTACTTTTTCCCCTCTCCTTCCCTGCCAATCGCTTCCCCCCCACACTCTGCCCTCTCCTCCCACCCTCTCCTCCCCCTCTCAAACCCCCCTCTCCTTCACCCCCTTCCCCCCTCATTCACCCCTTCCCCCTCTCCTTCAACCCCAATTCTTTCCCCCCCGTACCCCCACTGCTCCCCCTCCTTCCTCTCCCTGCCCCTTCACCCCCTGCCTTCCCCTCTCCTCCGCCACCTCCTCCTATCCTCTCCTCCGGCCCCTCCTCCCACCCTCCTCTCCCAACTCTCCTTCAACCTTCTCTTCCGCCATCTCGTTCCACCCTCTCTTTCACCATCTCCTCCCACCCTCTCGTTCCCCCTCTTCTTCCTCCCTCTCTCCTCCCCCCTCCTTCAAACCCCCTCTCCTTCTCCCTTCCTTTTCCCCCTCCCCTTTTCCCTACTCTCCTTCCAACCCTACTCCCCCCTACCCGCCACTCTCCTTCTCCCCGCTCCTTGTCCCCTCTACTTACCCACCTCTCCTTCACTCCTTCCACCCTTCTCCTTCCCCTTCTCCTTCCCCCTTCGCCCCTCTCCTTCCACCTATCCTCCCCCACTTCCCCAGCTCTCCTTCCCCCACCTCGCCTTCTCCCTTCACCCTCTTCTTCCCCCTCCCCATCTCCTCCTCTCCTTCCCCAATCTCTCCATCACCCCGCATACTCCCCCTCCTCTACTTCCTCCCCTCCCTCATTTCCCCCCTCTCCTCCACCCCTCCTCCTCCCTCCTTCCTCCTCCTACCACCTTCTACTTCCACCCCTCACCTTTCTCTCCCCTACCTTCCCACATCTCCTTTCCGTTCCCCAATTCTCCACGTCACCTTCCCCCCACCTCCCCTCATTCCCCCTCTCCTTCAATCCTCTCCTTTCCCTCTCCCTTCTCCTCCCCTTTGCCTCCCCCTCATTCCCCCGCTCATTCACCCCACTCCTCCCCCTCTCCTTCACCCCTCTCCTCCCCCCTCCTTCACCTCTCTCCTCCCCCACCACGCTTTCCTTCCTCCCTCCCTCCCCCACGTCTCCTTCCCCCACTCCCTCCCCCTCCCTCATTCCCCCACTCCTCCACCCCTCCTTCCCCTCTCCTACCCCTCTCCTTCCACCCCTCTCCCTCCCCTCCCTTCCCTTCCCACATCTCCTTCCCGTCCCCTCCTTGCCCCCCCTCCATTCCCCCATACCACGCCCCCACCCTCCTTTCCTCCCCTCTCCTGTTGCGGGACTGGTGTTTGGGAGAAGTGTTCACATTTTTGGATCATTGGGATCTACTTCGGGGTAGAAGTGACCTGTACAAGAAGGATGGATTACACCTAAATTGGAAGGGGTCTAATGTACTGGCAGGGAGATGTGCTGGAGCTGCTCGGGAGGATCTAAACTAGTAAAGGGGTGGGACCCAGGGAGATAGTGAGGAAAGATATCAATCTGAGACTGGGACAGTTACGTACAGAAGCGAGTCAAACAGTCAGGGCAGGCAGGGACAAGGTAGGACTAATAAATTAAACTGCATTTATTCCAATGCAAGGGGCCTAACATGGAAGACAGATGAACTCAGCGCACGGTTAGGAACATGGGACTGTGGAAAAAAAACAATGTACAGCTCAGGAACAGGCCCTTCTGCCCTCCAAGCCTGAGCCGATCCAAATCTACTGTCTAAATCTGTCGCCCAATTCCTGAGTATCTGTATCCCTCTGCTCCCCACCTACTCAGGCATCTGTCCAGACACATCTTAAATGAATCTACCGTGCCTGCCTCTACCACCTCTGCTGGCAACACGTTCCAAACGCCCACCACCCTCTGTGTGAAGTACTTGCCGCGTGTATCCCCCTTAAACTTTTCACCTCTAACCTTGAAAGCATGACCACTCGTTATTGAATCCTTCACCTCTGGGAAAAAGCTTATCTCTATCCACCCTGTCTATACCCTTCCTGATTTCATAAACCTCAATCACGGCCCCCCCTTAGACTTCCTTTTTCTAATGAAAACAATCCTAACCTACTCAACCTCTCTTCATAGCCAGCACCTTCCATACCAGGCAACCTCCTCGTAAACCTTCTCTGCACCCTCTCCAAAGCATCCACACCCTTTTGGGAATGTGGTGACCAGAACTGTACACAGGATTCTAAATATGGCCGAACCAATGTCTTGTACAATTTTAGCATGACTTGCCAGCTCTTATACTCAACACCCCGTCCAATGAAGGCAAGCAGACTATATGCCTTCTTGACCACTCTCTCCACCTGTGCAGCAACCTTCAGGGTACAATGGACCTGCACTCCCAGATCTCTCTGCCCATCAACTTTTCCCAAGGGTCCTCTGTTCATTGTATAATTCGCTCTCGAATTAGTCTTGCCAAAATGCATCACCTCACTTTTGTGAGATATCATAGCAATTATAGAAACATGGCTCAGAGATGGGCAGGACTGGCAGCTTAATGTCCCAGGATACAAATGCTACAGGAAGGATAGAAAGGGAGGCAAGAGAGGAGGGGGAGTGGTGTTTCTGATAAAGGATAGCATTACAGCTGTGCTGAGGGAGGATATTCCTGGAAATACATCCAGGGACATTAGTTGGGTGGAACTGAGAAATAAGAAAGGGATGATCACCTTATTGGGATTGTATTATCGATCCCCCAGTAGTCAGAGGGAAATTGAGAAACAAATTTGTTCGGGGATCTCAGCTATCTGCAAGAATAATAGGGTAGTTATGGTCAGGGATTTTAACTTTCCAAACATAGGCTTTGACTCCCATAGTGTTAAGGGTTTAGATGGAGAGGAATCTGTTAAGTGTGCACAAGACAATTTTCTTATTCAGTATGTGGATGTACCTACTAGAGAAGGTGCAAAACTTGACCTACTCTTGGGAAAAAAGGCAGGGCAGGTAACTGAGGTGTCAGTGGGGGAACACTTTGGGACCAGCGACCATAATTCTATTAGATTTAAAATAGTGATGGAAAGGGCTAGAAAATGGGAAGCCTTCAGAAGAAAGATAACGAGAGTCCAGAGAACGTATATTTCTGTTCGGGTGAAAGGGAAGGTTGGTAGGTATAGGGAATGCTGGATGATTAAAGAAATTGAAGGTTTGGTTAAGAAAAAGAAGGAAGCATATGTAGGGTATAGACAGGATCGAGAGTGAATCCTTAGAAGAGTATAAAGGCAGTAGGAGTATACTTAAGAGGGAAATCAGGAGGGCAAAATGGGGACATGAGGTAGCGTTGGCAAATAGAATTAAGGAGAATCCAAAAGGTTTTTACAAATACTTTAAGGACAAAAGGGTAACTCCGGAGAGAATAGGGCCCCTCAAAGATCAGCAAGGCGGCCTTTGTGGGGAGGCACAGAAAATGGGGGCGATACTAAACATATGTTTTGCATCAGTATTTACTGTGGAAAAGGATATGGAAGGTATAGAATGTAGGGAAATAGATGGTGACACCTTGCAAAATGTCCACATTACAGAGGAGGAAGTGTTGGATGCATCGAAACGCATAAAGGTGGATAAATCCCCAGGACCTGATCAGGTGTACCCTAGAACTCCATGGGAAGCTAGAGAAGTGATTGCTGGGCCTTTTGCTGAGAGATTTGTATCAACGATAGTCACAGGTGAGGTGCTGGAAGACTGGAGATTGGCAAACGTGGTGCCACTGTTAAAGAAGGGTGGTAAAGACAAGCCAGGGAACTATGGACCGGTGAGCCTGACGTCAGTGGTGGGCAAGTTGTTGGAGGGAATGCTGATGGACAGGATGTACATGTATTTGGAAAGGCAAGGACTGATTAGGGATAGTCAACATGGCTTTGTGTGTGGGGAATCATGTCTCACAAACTTGATTGAGTTTTTTGAAGAAGTAACAAAGAGGATTGATGAGGGCAGAGCAGTAGATGTGATCTAAATCGATTTCAGTCAGGTGTTCAACAAGGTTCCCAATGGGAGACTGATTAGCAAGGTTAGATCTCATGGAATACAGGGAGAACTAGCCATTTGGATACAGACCTGGCTCAAAGGTAGAAGACAGAGGGTGGTGGAGGAGGGCTGTTTTTCAGATTGGAGGCCTGTGACGAGTGGAGTGCCACAAGGATCGGTGCTGGGCCCTCTAATTTTTGTTATTTACATAAATGATTTGGATGTGAGCATAAGAGGTACAGTTAGTAAGTTTTCGGATGACACCAAAATTGGAGGTGTAGTGGACAGCGAAGAGGGTTACCTCAGATTACAACAGGATCTTGATCAGATGGGCCAATGGGCTGAGAAGTGACAGATGGAGTTTAATTCAGCTAAATGCGAGGTGCTGCATTTTGAGAAAGCAAATCTTAGCATTACTTATCCACTTAATGGTAAGGTCCTAGGGAGTGTTGCTGAACAAAGAGACCTTGGAGTGCAGGTTCATAGCTCCTTGAAAGTGGAGTCGCAGGTAGATAGGATAGTGATGAAGGCTTTCGGTATGCTTTCCTTTATTGGTCAGAGTATTGAGTACAGGAGTTGGGAGGTCATGTTGTGGATAAATAGGACATTGGTTAGGCCACTGTTGGAATATTGCTTGCATTTCTGGTTTCCTTCCTATTGGAAAGATGTTGTGAAACTTGAAAGCTTCAGAAAAGATTCACAAGGCTGTTGCCAGGCTTAGAAGTTTTAAGCTACAGGGAGAGGCTGAACAGGCTGGGGCTGTTTTCCCTGGACCGTCAGAGGCTGAGGGGTGACCTGATAGAGGTTTACAAAATTATGAGGGGCATGGATAGGGTAAATAGACAAAGTCTTTTCCCTGGGGTCAGGCGGTCCAGAACTAGAGGGCAAAGGTTTAGGGTGAGAGGGGAAAGATATAAAAGAGACCTAAGGGGCAAAGGTTTCACCCAGAGGGTGATACGTGTATGGAATGAGCTGGCAGAGGAAGTGGTGGAGGCTGGTACAATTGCAACATTTAAAAGGCATCTGGATGGGTATATGAATCGGAAGGGTTTGGAGGGATATGGGCCGGGTGCTGGCACGTGGGACTAGATTGGGTTGGGATATCTGGTCGGCATGGACACATTGGACCGAATGGTCTGTTTCCATGCTGTACATCTCTATGACTCTACGACTCTAAATCAGTAACCACTGACAGCTGGATGAATTTCGAGTCAGTACAAATCGGTGAGCACTGACATTTCAAAACATTTTGGGACAGTTTAAATCAATAACCATCCGCACTTAGAAAAATTTGTGGTCAGTACAAATCAGTAACCAGTGATTCATGGAAAAAAATTCTGGTCAAAACACTGACTCTTGGAAAAACTTTGGGACAGTGCAAATCAGTAACCACTGACAGTTTGAAAACTTTCAAGTCAGTACAAATCAGAAACCAGTGACAGTAAGGAAAATTTGGGTTCAGTACAAATCAGTAACCGCAGACATTTGGAAAAATTTTGGGGCAGTGCAAATCAGTAACTACCGACAGTTGGGTGAATATCGAGTCAATACAAATCAGTAACCACGGACACTTTGAAAAATTTCTAATCAGTGAAAATCGGTAACTACTGACACTTGGAATAATTTCGGGTCATTACAAATCAGTAACCACCGACAGTTGGATGAAGTTTGAGTCAGTACAACTCAATAACCACAGACACTTTGAAACATTTCTAAGTGAGAATCAGTAACTACCGACAGTTAGAGAAGTTACGGGTCAGTTCAAATTGATGAGCACTTTCATTTCAAATGATTTCGAGTCAGTACAAATCAGTAACCATCCACACTTCAACAAACTGAGGGTCAGTTACGAATCAGTAACCACCAACAGATGGAAATATTTAGGGTCAGTTCAAATCAGTCAGCACTAATACTTCGAAAAATATTGGATGAGTACAAATCAGTAATCACCGGCACTAAGAAAATGTTCGAGTCAGTGCAAATCGGTGAGCACTGACAATTCAAAAGAATTTGGGACAGTGCAAATCCGTAACCATCCACACTTAGAAAAGGTTCGGGTCAGTAGAAATCAGTAACCACCAAAACTGAGAATAATTTGTGGTCAGTAAAAATCAGTAACCATCGACACTGAGAAAATGTTCCAGTCAGTGCAAATCAGCAAACACTGGTAAAAAACATTCTGGTCGGTGAAAATCAGTAAACACTGGTACATGGAAAAAACATTCTGGTCGGTGCAAATCACGAAACACTGACACTTTGAAAAACTTCAGGGCAGTGGAAATCAGTAATCACTGACAATTGGAAAAAAATTTAGGGTCAGTGCAAATCAGTAACCACAGAGGGTTGGAAAGATTGCGGGTCAATACAAATCGGTAAGCACTGAGAGTTCAAAAGATTCGGGTCAGGATGAATCAGTCACCATCCACACTTAGAAAAACTGAGGGTCAGTTACAAATCAGTAACCACCGACAGATGGAAAAATTTAGGGTCAGTTCAAATCAGTAAGCACTAACACTTCAAAAAATTTCTAGTCATTGAAAATCAGTAACTATTGATAGTTTGAAAAAATTATGGTCAGTTCAAATCAGTAAGCACTGATACATGGAAAAATATTGGGTGAGTACAAATCAGTAACCACCAACAGTTAGAGAAATTACAGTCAGTACAAATCGGTGAACACTGACATTTGAAAAGAATTTGGGACAATGCAAATCAGTCACCATCCACACTTACAAAATGTTTGGATCAGGAGAAATCAATAACCACTGACACAGAGATTAATTTGGGGTCAGTACAAATCAGTAACCACTGATACATGGAAAAATAATTCTGGTCGGTGCAAATCAGGAAACACTGACAGTTGGAAAAGTTTAGAGTCAATTCAAATCAGTAAGCACTGACACTTCAAACAATTTCTTGTCAGTGAAAATCAGTAACCACTGACAGTTGGAAAAAATTAGGGTCAGTGAAAATCAGTAACCACCGACACAGATAATAATTTGGGATCAGTACAAATCAGTAACCACTGATACATGGAAATAAATTCTGGTCTGTGCAAATCAGAAAATTATGACACTTCGACAAACTTCAGGGCAGTGCCCTGAATTTCTGGTCAGTGAAAATCAATAACCATCGACAGTTTGAAAAAATTTATGGTCAGTTCAAATCAGTAAGCACTGGCACTTTGAAAAATATTGGGTGAGTACAAAGCAGTAACCACCAACATTTTGAGAAATTACGGGTCAGTACAAATCGGTGAGCACTGACATTTCAAAAGAATTTGGGACAATGCAAATCAGTCACCATCCACACTTAGAAAATGTTCGGGTCAGTAGAAATCAATAACCACTGACACAGAGATTAATTTGGGGTCAGTACAAATTAGTAACCACTAATACATGGAATAAAAATTCTGGTCGGTGCAAATCCCGAAACACTGACAGTTGGAAAAATTAAGGGTCAGTTCAAATCAGTAAGCACTGACACTTCGAAAAATATTGGGTGACTAGAATTCAGTAATCACCCAAAAGTGGTGAGGACTGACATTTCAAAAGACTTTGGGTCAGTGCAAATCAGTAACCATCCACACTTAGAAAAGGTTCGGGTCAGTAGAAGTCAGTAACCATTGACACAGAGAATAATTATTAGATTAGATTACTTACAGTGTGGAAACAGGCCCTTCGGCCCAACAAGTCCACACCGACCCGCCGAAGCGTAACCCACCTAGACCCATTCTCCTACATTTACCACTTCACCTAACACTACGGGCAATTTAGCATGGCCAATTCACCTAACCCCTGCACATTTTTGGATTGTGGGAGGAAACCGGAGCACCCGGAGGAAACCCACGCAGACACGGGGAGAATGTGCAAACTCCACACAGAGAGTCGCCTGAGGCGGGAATTGAACCCGGGTCTCTGGCGCTGTGAAGCAGCAGTGCTAACCACTGTGCTACCGTGCCGCCCACTAATGGGTCAGTCCAAATCAGTAACCACTGATACACAGAAAATAAATTCTGGTTGGTGCAAATCTGGAAACACTGACACTTCGACAAACTTCAGGGCAGTGCAAATCAGTAATCACCGACACTTAGAATAATTTCAGGTCAGTATAAATCAATAACCACCGACAGTTGGAAAAATTTGGTTCTGTTCAAATCAGTAAGCACTGACACTTCAAAATATTTCTCGTCAGTAAAAATCAGTGACCACCGACAGGTGGAAAATTTTAGGGTCAGTTCAAATCAGGAAGCACTGACACTTCGAAAAATATTGGGTGAGTGCAAATCAGTAATCACCAAAGTTAGAGAAATTACGGGTCAGTACAAATCGGTAAGCACAGACATTTCAAAAGAATTTGAGTCAGTGTAAATCAGTAACCATCCACACTTAGAAAAGGTTCAGGTCAGTAGAAATCAGTGACCACCAAAACTGAGACTAATTTGGGGTCAGTACAAATCAGTAACCCTGGATGAACTCAGATTTCTCCAGTTTCCTCATTTCCCCTCCCCCCACCTTGTCTCAGTCAAAGCCCTCGAACTCAGCACCGCCTTCCTAACCTGCAATCTTCTTCCTGACCTCTCCGCCCCCACCCCACTCCGGACTATCACCCTCACCTTGACCTCCTTCCACCTATCGCATTTCCAATGCCCCTCCTACAAGTCCCTCCTCCCTACGTTTTATCTTACACAGCTCGACACACTTTCCTCATTCCTGAAGAAGGGCTTATGCGCGAAATGTCGATTCTCCTGTTCCTTGGATGCTGCCTGACCTGCTGCGCTTTTCCATCAACACATTTTCAGTAAAAGATTTGCTAACCCAGGATAGGCTCACAAAAGCAAAATTGGCCAAACTGTACCAGAACACCCAGAATTCCCGAGCAGCTCACTAGCCGAATCAGACAGCACGCATACAAGGGATTAGGCTTTCTGCTCCCACGGACAATGACACGGCACCAGAGATATCTCAAAACCCTAAGGGCAGTTTCACAACCAAGCAATACTAAAGCCACACAAGGAGCGGGTCAGACAGAGAGGCCCCAGCAAGGACACCCTCCAGGAACAGGACAATGGAAACACCTCACTACTTCAGAAGAGATATTAACACCCAACTGTGAAGAGGAATGGAACTGTCCGATACTGTCAGGATGTTGCATTGTGTGAAGGAACAGGACATTCATCCAATAAACTGTTTTCCAATTCACATCCTTGGAACTAGATGACTCCATTTCCAAATACATTGTAGTTTCCCATTTCTTAATCAGTGCCTTCCTTCCCATCTCTCCTTCTCCCCTCTCTCCTACGCCTTCCTTCCCCTCTCTCCTTCTCCCCTCTCTCCTTTCCCCTCTCCTTCCCCTCCCTCCTTCTCCCTCTCTCCTTCCCCCATCCTTTTCCCCCTCAGTCTCCCCTCTCTCCTTCCCCTCTCCTTCTCCCCTCTCTTCTTCTCCCCTCTCTCCTTTCCCCTCTCCTTCCCCCTCCTTCTCCCTCTCTCCTTCCAACCCTCCTCCCCCCTCTCCATGTCCCCTCTCTCCTTCCCCCTTCCTTCCCCTCTCTCCTTCACCCCTCTCTCCTCCCTCCTTCCCCCTTCCCCCCTCTTTCCTTCCCTGTTTCTTCCCCTCTCTCCTCCACTCTCTCCTTCCCCTCCCTCATTGTCCCTCTCTCTCCTTCCCCCTCCTTGCCCCCTCTCCTTTCCCCATCTCGCCTTCTCCACTCACTTCTTCCCCCACACCCTCTCTTGTTCCCCCTTTCCCTACTCTCTCCTTCCCCTATCCTTCCACCCTCCTTCCAACTCTCTCCTTCCCCATCTATCCGTCCCCCTCTCCTTCCCGCCTCTCTTTCTCCTCTCTTTCTCACCACTCTCCTTGTCCCCTCTCTCCTTTATCAGTTCTCCCCTCTCTCCTTCCCCCTCTCCTTCCCTTTCCTTCCCCGCTGTTTCTCCCCTCTCTCCTACCCCATTCCTTCCCCTCTCTCATTCTCCCCTTCCCCTTCGTTCCCCGCTCTCTCCTTCTCCCCTCTCTCACTCCCCCTTCCTTCCCTTCTCTCCTTCCCCCTCCTTCTCTCCTTCCCCCTCTCTCCTTCCCTTTCCTTCCCCGCTCTGTTTCTACCCTCTCTCCTACCCCATTCCTTCCCCTCTCTCATTCTCCCCTTTCCCCTTCCCCTTCGTTCCCCGCTCTCTCCTTCTCCCCTCTCTCACTCCCCCTTCCTTCCCTTCTCTCCTTCCCCCTCCTTCTCTCCTTCTCCACTCTCTCCTTACCCCTTCCTTCCCCTCTCTCCTTCCCCGCTCCTTCTCTCCTTCTCCACTCTTTCCTTCCACCTCGCCTTCTCCTCTCTTCTTCCCCACCCATCTCCTTCTCCACTATCTCCTTCACCATTCCTTCCCCACTCTCCTTCTGTCCATCTCTCCTTCCCCCCTCCTTCTCCCCCTCTCCTTCCCCTTTCCTTCCCGTCTCTCCTTCTCTCCTTCCCCATTCCGTACCCTCTCCCCTTCACCCCTCTCTCTTTTCTCCCTCTCTTCTTCACCCCCTCTCCTTCCCACTTCCTTCTCCTCTCTCCTTCTCCCCTCTCTCCTTCCCCCTTCATTCCCCCTCTCTCCTTCTGCCCTCTCTCCTTCTCTCCTCTCTCCTTCTCCCCCTCTCTTACCCCCCTCTCTCCTTCTCCCCTCTTTCCTTTCCCCTCTCCTTCATCCTCCATATTTCCCCCCTCTCCTTCCCCCTCTCCTTCTCCCCTCTCTCCTTCTCCCCTCTCACCTTTCCCCTCTCCTTCCCCCTCCCTCCGTCTCCCTCTCTCCTTTATCCCTCCTTCCCCCCTCTCTGTGTCCTCTCTCGCCTTCTCCCCCTCTCCTACCCCCTCTCTCCTTCTCCCCTCTCTCCTTTCCCCTCTCCTTCACCCTCCATATTTCCCCCTCTCTCCTTCCCCTCCTTCCTTCTCCCCTCCCTCATTCCCCCTCTCCTTAGCCCCTCTCCTTCTCCCCTCTCTCCTTCTCCCCTCTCTCCTTCCCCATTCCTTCCCATCTCTCCTACGCCCCTCTCTCCTTCCCCCCTCTCATTCCCCCTTCCTTCCCCTCCCTCCTTCTCCCCTCCCTCATTCCCCCTCTCCTCAGCCCCTCTCCTTCTCTCCTCTCTCCTTCTCCCCTCTCTCATTCCCCTTCCTTCCCCTCACTCGTTCCGCCCTCTCTCCTTCCCCCTCCTTCTCCACTCTCTCCTTCCCCCTTCCTTCCCCCTCTCCTTCTCCCCTCTCTCCTTCTCCCTTCCTTCCCCTCTCTCCTTCTCCCCTCTCTCCTCTCTCCTTCTCCCCACATTCCATACCCTCTCTCCTTCACCCCTCCCTCCTTCCCCCCTCCTTCTCTGCTTTCTCGGCCCCCTTCCTTCCTCTCTCTTCTTCCACACTTGTCTCCTTCTCCCCTCTCTCCTTCTCCCCTCTCTCCTTCCCCCTTCCTTCCCCTCTCTCCTTCTCCCCCTCTCCTTCCACATTCCTTACTCTCTCTCGTTCACCCCTCTCTCCTTCCCCCTTCACTCCTTCTCCCCTCTCTCCTTCTCCCTTCCTTCCCCTCTCTCCTTCTCCTTTCCTTCCCCTCTCTACTTCTCCCCTCTCTCATCCCTTCCTTCCCCTCTCTCCTTCTCCCCTCTCTCCTTCCCCATTCCTTACACTCTCTCCTTCTCCCTTCTCTCCTTCTCCCTTCTCTCCTTCCCCCTCTCTACTTCTCCCTTCTCTCCATCCACCTTCCCCCTCTCCTTTTCCCCTTTCTCCTTCCCCTTCCTTCCCCTCTCTTCTTCCCCTCCTTCTGTCTCCCTCTCTCCTTTACCCCTCCTTCCCCCCTCTCTGTGTCCTCTCTCTCCTTCTCCCCTCTCTCCTTCCCCCTTCCTTCCCGTCTCTCCTACGCCCCTCGCTCCTTCCCCCTCTCTCATTCCCCCTTCCTTCCCCTCCCTCCTTCTCCCCTCCCTCATTCCCCCTCTCCTTAGCCCCTCTCCTTCTCCCCTCTCTCCTTCTCCCCTCTCTCCTTCCCCCATTCCTTCCCATCTCTCCTTCGCCCCTCTCTCCTTCCCCCCTCTCATTCCCCCTTCCTTCCCCTCCCTCCTTCTCCCCTCCCTCATTCCCCCTCTCCTTAGCCCCTCTCCTTCTCCCCTCTCTCCTTGTCCCCTCTCTCCTTCCCCTTCCTTCCCCCTCTCCTTCCCCCACTCTCGCCTTCCCCCAACTCTCTCCTACCCCCGTCTCTCCTTCCCCCATCCTTCACCTCTCCTTTCCCCCTTCCTTCTCCCCTCTCCTTCTCCACTCTCTCCTTCCCCCTTCCATTCCCTCTCTCCTTCACACTTTCTCCTTCTCCCTTCATTCCCCTCTCTCCTTCTCCCCTCTCTCCTTCCCCCTTCCTTCCACTCTCCCCTTCACCCTGTCTCCTTCCCCCTTCCTTTTCCCCCACCTTCTCCCCTCTCTCCTTATCCCTCTCCTACCCCCTCTCCTTCTCCCCTCTCTCCTTTCCCCTTCCTTCCCGTTTCTCGTTATTCCTTCCTTCCCCCCTCTCTTTCTCTATTCTCTCCTTCCCCCTCTCTTCCCCGCCCTCCTTCTCCCCTCTCTCCTTCCCACTTCCTCCCCACTTCCTTTCCCCTCTCTCCTTCTCCCCTTTCTTTACCCCCTTCCTTCCACACTCCCCTTCTCCCATCTCTCCTTTCCCCTTCCTTCCCGTCTCTCGTTATTCCTTCCTTCCCCTCTCTCTCTTTCTCCACTCTCTCCTTCCCCCTCTCTTCCCTGCCCTCCTTCTCTGGTCTCTCCTTCCCACTTCCTTCCCCCTTCCTTCCCCTCTCCTTTGCCCCCTCTCTCTCCTTCCTCCTTACTTCTCCTCTTTACTTCACCACTCTCTCCTAACCCCTCTCTCTTTCTCCACCTCTCCTTCCCCCTTCCTTCCACTCTCCCTTTCACCTTGCCTCTTTCCCACTTCCTTTCCCCCACCTTCTCCCATCTCTCCCTCTCCCTCTCCTACCCCCTCTCCTTCTCCCATCTCTCCTTGCGCCTTCCTACCACTCTCTCCTTACCCCATCTCTCTTTCCCCTTCCTTCTCCTCTCTATCTTTCCACCTTCCTTCCCCTCTCTCCTTCTCCCCTCTCTCATTCCCTCCTCCTCCCCCCTCCTTCTCCCCTCTCTCCTTGCCCCTACCTTCCTCTCTCTCCTTCTCCCCTCTCTCCAGCCCCCTTACTTGTCCTCTTTACTTCACCACTCTCTCCTTCCCCCCTCTCTTTCTTCAACTCTCCTTCCCCTTCCTTCCCCTCTCTCCTTTCCCCATCTCTCTACCTCCCTCCTTCTCCTCTTTCTCCTTCCCCTTCCTTCCACAGTCTCCTTCACCCCTCCTTCCCCCATCCTTCCCCTCTCTCCTTCCCCTGTCTCCTTCCTCCCACTCTCTCCTTCCCCCCTCTCCGCTTCCCCTTTCTTCCCCTCTCTTTCCCGCTTCCTTCTCCCCTCTCCTTCTCCCCTCTCTCCTTCCCCCTTCCATCACCCCTCTCCGTCTCCACTTTCTCCACCCCCCTTCCTCCCCCTCTCTCCTTCTCCCCTCTCTACTTCCCCATTCCTTCCCCTCTCACATTCCACCCTCTCTCCTTCCCCCTTCCTTCTCCCCTCTCTCCTTCCCTCTCTCCTTCTCCCCTCTCTCCTTCCCCCTTCCTTCCCCTCTCTCCTTCTCCGTCTCTCCTTCTTCCCTCTCTCCTTCTCCCTCTCCTTCCCCCCTCTCCTTCAACACTCTCTCCTTCCCCCTTCTCCTTCCACTGTCTCTCCTTCCCCCCTCGTTCCCCCCTCTCCTTCACCACTCTCTCCTTCTTCCCTCTCTCCTTCCCCCATCCCTGCCCTCTCCTTCCCCCTTCCTTCTCCCCTCTCCTTCTCCCCTCTCTGCTTCCCCATTCTTTCCCCTCTCTCCTTATCCCCTCTCTCCTTATCCCCTCTCTCCTTCCCCCTTCCTTCCCCTCTCTCCTTCCCACACTCTCTCCTTTCCCCTCTCTCCTTACCCCATCCTTCCCCTCTCCATCCACCCTTCCTTCTCCCCTCTCCTTCTCCCCCTCACCTTCTCCCTCTCCTTCTCCCCTCTCACCTTCCCCTTCAATTCCCTCTCTCCTTCACCCTTTCTCCTTCACCCTACTTTCCCCTCTCTCCTTCTCCCCTCTCTCCTTCCCCCTTCCACTCTCCCCTTCACCCTGTCTCCTTCCCCCTTCCTCTCCCCCCACCTTCTCCCCTCTCTCCTTCTCCCTCTCCTACCCCCTCTCCTTCTCTCCTCCCTCCTTTCCCCTTCCTTCCCCTCTCTCATTATTCCTTCCTTCCCCCCTCTCCTTCTCCACTCTCTCCTTCCCCCTCTCTTCCCCGCCCTCCTTCTCCCCTCTCTCCTTCCCACTTCCTTCCCCCTCTCCTTCTCCCCCCTGTCCTTCCTCCTTACTTCCCCTGTTTACTTCACCACTCTCTCCTTCTCCACCTCTCCTTACCCCATCTCTCTTTCCCCCTCCTTCCCCTCTCTCTCCTTCTCCCCTCTCTCATTCCCTCCTCCTCTCCCCCTCCTTCTCCCCTCTCTCCTTCAAACTTCCTTCCCCTCTCTCCTTCCCCCAACTCTCCTTCACCCAACTCTCTCCTTCCCCCTTCCTTCCCCCTCTCTCCTTCTCCCCTCTCTCCTTCCCCCTTACTTCTCCTCTTTACTTCACCAGTCTCTCCTTCCCCCTCTCTCTTTCTCCAATTCTATTTCCCCCTTCCTTCCCCTCTCTCTTTTCCCCATCTCTCTACCCCCCTCCTTCTCCTCTCTCTCCTTCCCCCTTCTTTCCACTCTCTCCTTCCCCCTCCTTCCCCCATACTTCCCCTCTCTCCTTCCCTCCTCTCTCCTTCCCCCACTCTCTCCTTCCCCCCTCTCCTTCTCCCCTCTCCTTCTCCCCTCTCTCTTTCACCCTTCCATTCCCTCTCTCCTTCTCCCCTCTCTCCTTCCCCCTTCTTTCCCCTCTCTCCTCCCCACTCTCCTTCTCCCCTCTCTCCTTCCCCCTTTCTTTACACCCTCCTTCTCCCCTCTCTCCATCCCCCCTCTCCTTCTCCTCTCTCTCCTTCCGTCTCTCCTTACTCCTTCTTTCCCTCCTTTCCGTCTCCACTCTTTCCATCCGCCTTTCTCCTCCCCTCTCTCCTCCCCGCTTCCTTCCCCTCTCTCCTTCACCCTTCCTCTCCCCTCTTCTTCTCCCAACTCTCCTTCTCAACTCTCTCATTCCACATTCCTTCCCCTCTCTCCTTCAACCTCTCTCCTTCTTCCCTCTCTCCTTCTCCCTCTCCTTACCCCCTCTTTGTCACCACTCTCTCCTTCCCCCCCCTTCTTCCACCGTTTCTCCTTCCCCCCTCGTTCCCCCTCTCCTTCACCACTCTCTCCTTCTCCCCTCTCTCCTTCCCCCATCCTTCCCTTCTCCTTCTCCCTTCCTTCTCCCCTCTCCTTCTCCACTCTCTCCTTCACCCTTCCATCCCCTCTCTCCTTCTCCCGTCTCCTTCCCCCTTTCTTACCCCGCCTCCTTCTCCCCTCTCTCCTTCCCCCTCTCCTTCTCCTCCCTCTCCTTCCCGTTTCTCCTTACTCCTTCCTTCCCTCCTCTCTGTCTCCACTCTCTCCTTCCGCCTTCCACCTTCCTCCTCCCCTCTCTCCTTCCCCCTGCCTTCCCCTCTATTTTCTTTCCACCCTCCTTATCCCCTCTCTCCATCCCCCTTCCTTCCCCCCTCTCATTCCCCCTCTCTCCTTCTCCCCTGTCTCCTTCCCCCTTCCTTTACCCCCTCCTTCTCCCCTCTTTCCTTCCCCCTCTCCTTCTCTTCTCTCTCCTTCCATCTCTCCTTACTCCTTCCTTCCCTCCTCTCTGTCTCCACTCTTTCCATCCGCCTTTCTCCTTTCCTCTCTCCTTCACCCTTCCTCTCCCCTCTTCTTCTCCCAACTCTCCTTCTCCACTCTCTCATTCCACATTCGTTCCCCTCTCTCCTTCCACCTCTCTCCTTCTCCCCTCTCTCCTTCTCCCCTCTCTCCTTCTTCCCTCTCTCCTTCTCCCTCTCCTT
Source organism: Chiloscyllium plagiosum (assembly GCF_037043375.1). Lineage (NCBI taxonomy): Eukaryota > Metazoa > Chordata > Chondrichthyes > Orectolobiformes > Hemiscylliidae > Chiloscyllium > Chiloscyllium plagiosum. Next base: position 53,073,538 of record NW_028270180.1, read on the forward strand.
CCCCCCTCTCTGTCACCACTCTCTCCTTCCCCCCCTTCCACTGTTTCTCCTTCCCCCCTCGTTCCCCTCTCTCCTTCACCACTCTCTCCTTCTCCCCTCTCTCCTTCCCCCTTCCTTCCCTTCTCCTTCCCCCTTCCTTCCCCTCTCTCCTTCCCCCCTCTCTCCTTCCCGCGCCTCTCTCCTTCCTCCCTCTCTCCTTGCCCCATCCTTCCCCTCTCCTTCCCCCTTCCTTCTCCCCTCTCCTCCCCTCTCTCCTTTCCCCCTTCCATTCCATCTCTTCCTCTCCCCTCTCTCCTTCCCCTCTCTCCTTCTCCACTCGGTCCTTCCCCCTCTCCTCCCCCCTCTCATTTTCGCCACTCTCCTTCTCCTCTCTCTCCTTTCCCTTTCCTTCCCGTCGTGATTCCTTCCTTCCTTCCCCCCTCTCCTTCACTACTCTCTCCTTCCCACTCTCTTCCCTGCCCTCCTTCTACCCTATGTCCTTCCCACTTCCTTCCCCCTTCCTTCTGCCTCTACTTCTCCCCCTCTCTCCATCCTCCTTACTTCCCCTCTTACTTCACCACTCTCTCCTACCCCCTCTCTTTTTCTCCACATCTCCTTGCCCCTTCCTCCCCCTCTCCCCTTCCCACTTCCTTCCCTCTTCCTTCCCCCCTCTCCTCCGCCCATCCTCCCCCTCCTTCTCCCCACTCTCCTTCTCCCCTCTCTCCTTCCCCCTTCTTTCCCCCTCCTTCTCCCCTCTCTCCTTCCCCCTTCCTTCCCGTCTCTCATTATTCCTTCCTTCCCCCTCTCTTTCTCCTCTCTCTCCTTCCCGTCTCTCCTTACTCCTTCCTTCCCTCCTCTCCGTCTCCACTCTCTGCTTCCGCCTTCCACCTACCTCCTCCCCTCTCTTGTTCCTCCTGCCTTCCCCTCTCTCCTCCCCCCTCCTTATCCCTTCTCTCCATCCCTCTTCCTTCCCCTCTCTCATTCCTGCCTCTCTCCTTCTCCCCGTTCTCCTTCCCCCTTCCTTTCCCCCCTCCTTCTCCCTTCCCTCCTTCCCCTCTCTCCTTCACCCTTCCTCCCCCTCTTCTTCTCCCAACTCTTCTTATCCACTCTCTCATTCCACATTCCTTCCCCCTCTCTCCTTCCCCCTCTCTCCTTCCCCCCTCTCTTTCCCCCTCTCTCCTTCTCCCCTCTCTCCTTCTCCCCTCTCTCCTTCTTCCCTCTCTCCTTCTCCCTCTCCTTCCCCCCTCTCCTTCACCACTCTCACCTTCCCCCCCTCCTTCCACCGTTTCTCCTTCCCCCCTCGTTCTCCCCTCTCCTTCACCACTCTCTCCTTCTCCCCTCTCTCCTTCCCCCTTCCTTCTCCCCTCTCCTTCTCCCCTCTCTGCTTCCCCATTCTTTCCCCTCTCTCCTTATCCCCTCTCCCCTTCCCCCTTCCTTCTCCCCTCTACTTCTCCCCTCTCTGTTTCCCCATTCTTTCCCCTCTCCTTATCCCCTCTCTCCTTCCCCCTTCCTTCCCCTCTCTCCTTCTCCCACTCTCTCCTTCACCCAACTCTCTCCTTCCCCCCTCTCTCTCTCCTTCCCCATCCTTCCCCTCTCCTTCCCCCTTCCTTCTCCCCTCTCCTTCTCCCCTCTCTCCTTCCCCTCTCTCCTTCTCTCCTGTCTCCTTCACCCTTCCTTCCCCCCCACCTTGCCCCCTCTCCTTCTCCCTCTCCTACCACCTCTCCTTCTCCCCTCTCTCCTTTCCCTTTCCTTCCCGTCTCTCGTGATTCCTTCCTTCCCCCTCTCCTTCTCTACTCTCTCCTGCCCCCTCTCTTCCCCGCCCTCCTTCTACCCTCTGTCCTTCCCAATTCCTTCCCCCTTCCTTCCCCCTCTACTCCCCCCTCTCTCTCCTTCCTCCTTACTTCTCCTCTCTCTTTAACCACTCTCTCCTAACCCCTCTCTCTTTCTCCACCTCTCCTTGCCCCTTCCTTCCCCTCTCTCCTTATCCCATCTCTTTCCCCCTTCCTTCTCCTCTCTCTCCTTCCCCATTCCTTCCCCTCTCTCCTTCTCCCCTCTCTCATTCCCTCCTCCTCTTCCCCTCCTTCTTCCCTCTCTCCTTCTCCCTCTCCTTCCCCCCTCTCCTTCACCACTCTCTCCTTCCCCCCCTCCTTCCACCGTTTCGCCTTCCCCCTCGTTCCCCCCTCTCCTTCACCACTCTCTCCTTATCCCCTCTCTCCTTCCCCATCCTTCCACTCTCCTTCCCCCTTCCTTCTCCCCTCTCCCTCACCCCTCTCTGTTTCCCAATTCTTTCCCCTCTCTCCTTATCCCCTCTCTCCTTCCCCCTTCCTTCCCCTCTCTCCTTCTCCCACTCTCTCCTTCACCCAACTCTATCCTTCCCCCCTCTCTCCTTTTCCCATCCTTCCCCTCTCCATCCCCCTTCCTTCTCCCCTCTCCTTCTCCCCTCTCTCCTTCCCCCTTCCTTACCCCCAACTTCCCCCCTCTCCTTCTCCCTCTCCTACCCCCTCTCCTTCTCCCCTCTCTCCTTTCCCTTTCCTTCCTGTCTCTCGTGATTCCTTCCTTCCCCCCTCTCCTTCTCTACTCTCTCCTGCCCCCTCTCTTCCCCGCCCTCCTTCTACCCTCTGTCCTTCCCAATTCCTTCCCCCTTCCTTCCCCCTCTACTTCTCCCCTCTCTCTCTCCTTCCTCCTTACTTCTCCTCTCTCTTTCACCACTCTCTCCTAACCCCTCTCTCTTTCTCCACCTCTCCTTGCCCCTTCCTCCCCCTCTCTCCTTATCTCATCTCTCTTCCACCTTCCTTCTCCTCTCTCTCCTTCCCCTTCCTTCCCCTATCTCCTTCCCCCGTCTCTCCTTCACCCAACTCTCACCTTCCCCCCCTCCTTTTCCCATCCTTCCCCTCTCCATCCCCCTTCCTTCTCCCCTCTCCTTCTCCCCTTTCTCTTTCCCCTTCTTTCCCCTCTCTCCTTCCCCCTTCCATTCCCTCTCTCCTTCTCCCCTTTCTCCTTCCCCCTTCTTTCCCCTCTCTCCTTCCCCCTCCCTTCCACTCTCCCCTTCTTCCCTGTCTCCTTCCCCGTTCCTTCCACTATCTCACCCAACCTTCTCCCCTTTCCTTCTCCCTCTCCTACAACCTCTCCTTCTCCCCTCTCTCCTTCACCCAACTCTCTCCTTCCCCCCTCTCCTTTTCCCATCCTTCCCCTCTCCTTCCCCCTTCCTTCTCCCCTTCCCCCTTTCATTCCCTCTCTCCTTCTCACCCCTCTCCTTCCCCTTTCTTTCCCCAATCTCCTTCTCCACTCTCTCCTTCCCCCTTCCTTCTTCCACTCTCCTTCTCCCCTGTCTCCTTCCCCCTTCCTTTCCCCCCTCCTACTCCCCTCTCTCCTTCCCCCCTCTCCTTCTCCTCTCTCTCCTTCCCTTCTCTCCTTATTCCTTCCTTCACTCCTCTCCATCTCTACTCTCTCCTTCCGCCTTCCTCCTCCCCTTTCTCCTCCGCCCTTCCTTCCCCTCTCTCTTTCCCCCTCTCCTCCCCCTCTCCTTCTCCCCTCTCTCCTGCTCCCCTCTGTCTTGCCCCCTTCCTTCCCCTCTCTCCTTCTCCACTCTCTCCTTCCCCCTCTCCTCCCCCTCTCATTCTCGTCACACTCCTCCACTCTCTCAATCCCCCCTTCCTTCTCCCCTCTCTCCTTCCCCTTCTCCTTCTCCACTCTCTCCTTCCTGCTACCACCACCCTCTCCTTCTCCCCTCTCTCCTTACCCCTACCATCCCCCTCTCCTTCTCCCCTCTCTCCTTACTCATTCCTTGCTCCTCCTTCCCCCTCTCTCCTTCACCCTCTCCTTCCCCCGTCCTTCCCCCTCTCCTTCACCCAACTCTCTCCTTCCCCCTTCCTTCCCCTCACTCCTTCTCCACTCTCTCCTTCACCCTACCATCCACCCTCTCCTTCTCCCTACTCTCCTTCCCCATTCCTTTCTCCTCCTTCCCCCCTCACCTTCATCACTCTCTCCTTCTCCCCTCTCTCCTTCCCCCTTCCTTCCACACTCTCCTTCCCCCTCTCTCCTTCTCCCCTCTCTCCTCCCCCTCTCTCGTCCTCTCTCTCTCTCCTTCCAGTCTCTCCTTACTCCTTCCTTCCCTCCTCACCTTCATCACTCTCTCCTTCTCCCCTCTCTCCTTCCCCTTTCTTTCCACACTCTCCTTCCCCCTCTCTCCTTCTCCCCTCTCTCCTTCCCCCTCTCCTTTCCCCTCCTTCTCCCCACTCTCCTTCTCCATTCTCTCATTCCACATTCCTTTCCCCCTCTTTATCCCCTCTCTCCTTCCCCCTTCCTTGCCCTCTCTCTCTCCTTCCCCCCCGTCCTTCCCCCCCCTGTCCTTCCCCCCCTCTCCTTCCCCTCTCTCCTTCCCCCTTCCTTCCCCTCTCCGTCCCCCTTCCTTCCCCTCTCTCCTTCTCCCCTCTCTCCTTCCCCCATCCTTCCCCTCTCCTTCCCCCTTCCATTTCCTCTCTCCTTCTCCCCTCTCTCTTTCCCACTTCTTTCCCCTCTCTCCTCCCCTCTCTCCTTCCCCCTTATTTCCCCTGTCTCCTTTCCCCTCCCTTCTTTACCCTTCCTTCCACTCCCCCATCTCCCCTGTCTCCTTCCCCCTTCTTTTTCCCGCTCTGACTTCTCCCCCTCTCCTTCTCCCTCTCCTACCCCCTCTCCTTCCCACTTCCTTCCCCCTTCCTCCCACCCTCCTTCTCCCCCTCTCTCCTTCCCCCTTACTTCCCCTCTTTACTTCACCACTCTCTCCTTTCCCCCCTCTCTTCCTCCCCTCTCTTTCTCCTCTCTCCTTCCCCTTTCCTTCCCGTCTCTCCTTCTCTCCTCTCTCCTTCCCCCCTACTTCCCCTCTCTCTCCTTCCCCCTTCCTTCTTGTCTCTCCTTCTCCCATCTCTACTTCCCCCTCTCCTTCCCCTCTCTCCTTCTCCCCTCTCTCCTTTCCTCTTCCATTCCCTCTCTCCTTTCCCTTTCCTTCCTCCCACTCCTTCTCCCCCACGCCTTCCCCCTACCTTCCCCTCTCTCCTTCACTCCTCTCTCCTTCCCCCTACCTTCCCCTCTCTCCTTCACTCCTCTCTCCTTCCCCCTCCTTCTCTCCTCTCTCCTTCCCCCTCCTTCTCCCCTCTCTCCTTCCCCTTCCTTCCCCTCTCTCCTTCCCCTTCCTTCCCCTCTCTCCTTCCCCCTTCTCTCCTTCCCCCATCGTTCCCCTCCCCTTCCCCCTTCCATTCCCTCTCTCCTTCTCCCCTCTCTCCTTCCCCCTTATTTCCCCTCTCTCCTTTCCCCTCCCTTCTTTACCCTTCCTTCCACTCCCCCCTTCTCCCCTGTCTCCTTCCCCATTCCTTTTCCCGCCCCGCCTTCTCCCCCTCTCCTTCTCCCTCTCCTACCCCCTCTCCTTATCCCCTCTATCCTTCCCACTTCCTTCCCCCTTCCTCCCACCCTCCTTCTCCTCTCTCTCCTTCCCCCTTACTTCCCCTCTTTACTTCACCACTCTCTCCTTCCCCCCTCTCTTCCTCCCCTCTCCTTCTCCTCTCTCTCCTTCCCCCTTCCTTCCCGTCTCTCCTTCTCCCCTCTCTCCTTCCCCCTCTCCTTCTCCCCTCTCTCCTTCCCACTTCCTTCTCGTCTCTCCTTCTCCCATCTCTCCTTCCCCCTCGCCTTCTCCCCTCTCTCCTTTCCTCCTCCATTCCCTCTCTCCTTCCCCCTTCCTTCCTCCCACTCCTTCTCCCCCTCGCCTTCCCCCTTCCTTCCCCTCTCTCCTTCACTCCTCTCTCCTTCCCTGATCCTTCTCCTCTTTCCTTTCCCCCCTCTCCTTCCCCTCTCTCCTTCTCCCCACTCTCCTCCACTCTCACCTTCCCTCATCCTTCCCCCCTCTCCTTCTCCACTCTCTCCTTCCCCCATCCTTCCCCTCTCTCCTTCACTCCTCTCTCCTTCTCCCCTCTCTCCTTCCCCTTCCTTCCCCCTCTCCTTCCTCCTCTCTCCCCCTCTCCTTCTCCCCACTCTCCTTCTCCACTCACATTCCACATTCCTTCCCCCTTCCTTCTCCCCTCTCTCCTTCCCCTTCCTTCCCCTCTCTCCTTCCCACTCTCTCCCCCTCTCCTTCTCCCCACTCTCCTTCTCCCTCTCCTTCCCCCTCTCCTTCACCACTCTCTCCTTCTCCCCCTCTTCTCCTTGCCCAATCCTTCCCCTATCCTTCCACCTTCCTTCTCCCCTCTCTCTTTCCCCATTCCTTCTCCCCCTCTCCTTCTCCCCTCTCCCCTTCTCCCCCTCTCCTTCTCCCTCTCCTTCCCCCTCTCCTTCACCACTCTCTCCTTCTCCCCCTCTACTCCTTGCCCAATCCTTCCCCTATCCTTCCACCTTCCTTCTCCCCTCTCTCTTTTCCCATTCCTTCCCCTCTCTCCTTCTCCCCTCTCTCCTTCCCCTTCATTCCCCCCACTCTCATTCCCCCCCTCTCCTTCCCCCCACTCTATCCATCTCCCCTCTCTCCTCCCCTCTCTCCTTCCCCCTTATTTCCCCTCTCTCCTTTCCCCTCCCTTCTTTACCCTTCCTTCCACTCCCCCTTCTCCCCTGTCTCCTTCCCCATTCCTTTTCCCGCCCCGCCTTCTCCCCCTCTCCTTCTCCCTCTCCTACCCCCTCTCCTTCACCCCTCTCTCCTTCCCACTTCCTTCCCCCTTCCTCCCACCCTCCTTCTCCCCTCTCTCTCCTTCCCCCTTCCTTCCCGTCTCTCCTTCTCCCCTCTCTCCTTCCCCCTCTCCTTCTCCCCTCTCTCCTTCCCACTTCCTTCTCGTCTCTCCTTCTCCCATCTCTCCTTCCCCCTCGCCTTCTCCCATCTCTCCTTTCCTCTTCCATTCCCTCTCTACTTCCCCCTTACTTCCTCCCACTCCTTCTCCCCCTCGCCTTCCCCCTTCCTTCCCCTCTCTCCTTCACTCCTCTCTCCTTCCCTGATCCTTCTCCTCTTTCCTTCCCCCTCTCCTTCCCCTCTCTCCTTCTCCCCACTCTCCTCCACTCTCTCCTTCCCCCCTCTCCTTCTCCACTCTCTCCTTCCCCCATCCTTCCCCTCTCTCCTTCACTCCACTCTCCCCCTCTCCTTCTCCCCTCTCTCCTTCCCCTTCCTTCCCCCTCTCCTTCCTCCTCTCTCCCCCTCTCCTTCTCCCCACTCTCCTTCTCCACTCTCTCATTCCACATTCCTTCCCCCTTCCTTCTCCCCCTCTCCTTCCCCTTCCTTCCCCTCTCTCCTTCCCCCTCTCTCCCCCTCTCCTTCTCCCCACTCTCCTTCTCCCCCTCTCCTTCTCCCCTCTCCCCTTCTCCCCCTCTCCTTCTCCCTCTCCTTCCCCCTCTCCTTCACCACTCTCTCCTTCTCCCCCTCTACTCCTTGCCCAATCCTTCCTCTATCGTTCCACCTTCCTTCTCCCCTCTCTCTTTCCCCATTCCTTCCCCTCTCTCCTTCTCCCCTCTCTCCTTCCCCTTCATTCCCCCCACTCTCATTCCCCCCTCTCTCCTTCTCCCCTCTCTCCTTCTCCCCTCTCTCCTTCCCCCTTATTTCCCCTCTCTCCTTTCCCCTCCCTTCTTTACCCTTCCTTCCACTCCCCCCTTCTCCCCTGTCTCCTTCCCCCTTCCTTTTCCCGCCCCGCCTTCTCCCCTCTCCTTCTCCCTCTCCTACCCCCTCTCCTTCTCCCCTCTCTCCTTCCCACATCCTTCCCCCTTCCTCCCACCCTCCTTCTCCCCTCTCTCTCCTTCCCCCTTACTTCCCCTCTTTACTTCACCACTCTCTCCTTCCCCACTCTCTTCATCCTCACTCCTTCTCCTCTCCCTTCCCACTTCCTTCTCGTCTCTCCTTCTCCCATCTCTCCTTCCCCCTCGCCTTCTCCCCTCTCTCCTTTCCTCTTCCATTCCCTCTCTCCTTCCCCCTTCCTTCCTCCCACTCGCCTTCCCCCAGCCTTCCCCTCTCTCCTTCCCTGATCTTTCTCCTCTTTCCTTCCCCCCTCTCCTTCCCCTCTCTCCTTCTCCCCACTCTCCTCCACTCTCTCCTTCCCCCTTACTTCCCCTCTCTCCTTCACTCCTCTCTCCTTCACCCCTGTCTCCTTCCCCTTCCTTCCCCTCTCCTTCCCCCTCTCTCCACCTCTCCTTCCCCTCTCTCCTTCTCCCGTCTCTCCTTTCCTCTTCCATTCCCTCTCTCCTTTCCCCTTCCTTCCTCCCACTCCTTCTCCCCCACGCCTTCCCCCTACCTTCCCCTCTCTCCTTCACTCCTCTCTCCTTCCCCCTACCTTCCCCTCTCTCCTTCACTCCTCTCTCCTTCCCCCTCCTTCTCTCCTCTCTCCTTCCCCCTCCTTCTCCCCTCTCTCCTTCCCCTTCCTTCCCCTCTCTCCTTCCCCTTCCTTCCCCTCTCTCTTTCCCCCTTCTCTCCTTCCCCCATCGTTCCCCTCCCCTTCCCCCTTCCATTCCCTCTCTCCTTCTCCACTCTCTCTTTCCCACTTATTTCCCCTCTCTCCTTCTCCCCTCTCTCCTTCCCCCTTATTTCCCCTCTCTCCTTTCCCCTCCCTTCTTTACCCTTCCTTCCACTCCCCCCTTCTCCCCTGTCTCCTTCCCCATTCCTTTTCCCGCACCGCCTTCTCCCGCTCTCCTTCTCCCTCTCCTACCCGCTCTCCTTATCCCCTCTATCCTTCCCACTTCCTTCCCCCTTCCTCCCACCCTCCTTCTCCTCTCTCTCTCCTTCCCCCTTACTTCCACTCTTTACTTCACCACTCTCTCCTTCCCCCCTCTCTTCCTCCCCTCTCCTTCTCCTCTCTCCTTCCCCCTTCCTTCCCGTCTCTCCTTCTCCCCTCTCTCCTTCCCCCTCTCCTTCTCCCCTCTCTCCTTCCCACTTCCTTCTCGTCTCTCCTTCTCCCATCTCTCCTTCCCCCTCGCCTTCTCCCCTCTCTCCTTTCCTCTTCCATTCCCTCTCTCCTTCCCCCTTCCTTCCTCCCACTCCTTCTCCCCCTCGCCTTCCCCCTTCCTTCCCCCTCTCCTTCACTCCTCTCTCCTTCCCTGATCCTTCTCCTCTTTCCTTCCCCCCTCTCCTTCCCCTCTCTCCTTCTCCCCACTCTCCTCCACTCTCTCCTTCCCCCATCCTTCCCCCCTCACCTTCTCCACTCTCTCCTTCCCCCATCCTTCCCCTCTCTCCTTCACTCCTCTCTCTCCTTCTCCCCTGTCTCCTTCCCCTTCCTTCCCCCTCTCCTTCCCCCTCTCTCCCCCTCTCCTTCTCCCCACTCTCCTTCTCCACTCACATTCCACATTCCTTCCCCCTTCCTTCTCCCCTCTCTCCTTCCCCTTCATTCACCTCTCTCCTGCCCCCTCTCTCCCCCTCTCCTTCACCCCTCTCCCCTTCTCCCCCCTCTCCTTCTCCCCCTCTCCTGCTCCTCTCTCTCCTTCTCCCCTCTCTCCTTGCCCCTTCCATTCCCCTCTCCTTCTCACCTCTCTCCTTCCCCTTCCTCCCCCTGTCTCCTTCCCCCTTCCTTCCCCTCTCTCTCCTTTCCCTCCTCTCTCCTTCCCACTTCCTTCTCGTCTCTCCTTCTCCCATCTCTCCTTCCCCCTCGCCTTCTCCCCCTCTCCTTTCCTCTTCCATTCCCTCTCTCTTTCCCCCTTCCTTCCTCCCACTCCTTCTCCCCCTCGCCTTCCCCCTTCCTTCCCCTCTCTCCTTCACTCCTCTCTCCTTCCCTGATCCTTCTCCTCATTCCTTCCTCTCTCTCTCCTCCCACCTCTGCTTCCCCCACTCCTTCCCTCTTCCTTTTCCCCTCTCTCTTTCCCCATTCCTTATCCTCTCTCCTTCTCCCTTCCTTCCCCCCTTCTTCCCCCGTCTTCTTCTCCCCACTCTCCTTCCCCCTTCCTTCTCCCCTCTCCTTCTCCCCTCTCTCCTTCCCCCTTCCTTCCCCTCCTCCTTCTCCCCTCTCTCCTCCCTTCCTTCCCCTCTCTCCTTCCCTCCTTGCTCCTTCCACCCCTCTGTCCTTCCCCACTCTCTACATCCCCCTTCTCTACTTCCCCATTGTCTGCTTCCCCCTTCATTCCGGTCTCTCCTTCCCCCTCTCTCCTTCCACTCTCTCTTCTGCCCCCTCTCTCCTTCCCCCTTCTCTCCTTCCTCCTTCTCTCCTTCCCCCTCGCTCCTTCTCCCCTCTCTCCTTCCCCCTCGCTCGTTCCCCCCTCTCCTCCCCCTCTCTCCTTCCCCCTGCCCCTTCCCCCCTTTCTCCTCCCCCTCGCTCCTTCCCCCCTCTCCTTCCCCTTCTCTCCTTCACCCCTCTCCATCCCCCTTCCTCCCGCCCCTCTCCTTCCCCCTCTCATTTTCCACTCTCTCCTTCACCCTTCCATCCCCTCTCTCCTTCTCACCTCACTCCTAACCCATCTTCCTTCATCGCTCTCCTTCTCTCCTCTGTCCTTCCCCCTTCCCTTCACCCTCTCCTTCTCCCCTCTCTCCTTCTCCCCTCTCTCTCCATCCCCCTTCCTTCTCCCTTTCCTTCCCTCTCTCTCCCCCTCTCCTTCTCCCCACTCTCCTTCTCCCCTCTCTCCTTCCCCTTCATTCCCCTCTCTCCTTCCCCCTCTTTCCCCCTCTCCTTCTCCCCTCTCCCCTTCTCCCCCTCTCCTTCTCCCTCTCCTTCCCCCTCTCCTTCACCACTTTCTCCTTCTCCCCCTCTTCTCCTTGCCCAATTCTTCCCCTATCCTTCCACCTTCCTTCTACCCTCTCTCTTTCCCCATTCCTTCCCCTCTCTCCTTCTCCCCTCTCTCCTTCCCCTTCATTCCCCTCTCTCTCCTTCCCCCCTCTCCCTTCCCCCCCACTCTCTCCTTCTCCCCTCTCTCCTTCCACTTCCACCCCCTGTCTCCTTCCCCCTTCCTTCCCCTCTCTCTCCTTTCCCTCCTCTCTACTTCCCCCTCTCCTTCTCCCCTCACTCCTTCCTCATTCCTTCCTCTCTCTCTCCTCCCACCTCTCCTTCCCCCTCTCCTTCCCTCTTCCTATTCCCCTCTCTCTTTCCCCATTCCTTATCCTCTCTCCTTCTCCCTTCCTTCCCCCTTCTTCCCCGCCTTCTTCTCCCCACTCTCCTTCCCCCTTCCTTCTCCCCTCTCCTTCTCCCCTCTCTCCTTCCCCCTTCCTTCCCCTCCTCCTTCTCCCCTCTCTCCTCCCTTCCTTCCCCTCTCTCCTTCCCCCCTTGCTCCTTCCACCCCTCTGTCCTTCCCCACTCTCTACTTCCCCCTTCTCTACTTCCCCACTGTCTGCTTCCCCCTTCATTCCGGTCTCTGCTTCCCCCCCTCTCCTTCCCCTCTCTCTTCTGCCCCCTCTCTCCTTCCCCCTTCTCTCCTCCCCCCTTCTCTCCTTCCCCCCTCTCTCCTTCCCCCTCGCGCGTTCACCCGTCTCCTCGCCCTCTCTCCTCCCCCTGCCCCTTCCCCACTTTCTCCACCCCCTCGCTCCTTCCCCCCTCTCCTTCCCCTTCTCTCCTTCACGCCTCTCCATCCCACTTCCTCCCCCCTCTCCTTCCCCCTCTCCTTTTCCACTCTCTCCTTCAGCCTTCCATCCCCCCTCTCCTTCTCACCTCACTCCTACCCTCCTTCCTTCATCTCTGTCCTTCTCTCCTCTGTCCTTCCCCCTTCCCTTCACCCTCTCTTTCTCCCCTCTCTCCTCCTCCCCTCTCTGCTTCACCCCTCTCTCCATCCCCCTTCCTTCCCATCTCTCTCCTTTCCCTCCTCTCTCCTTCCCACTTCCTTCTCGTCTCTCCTTCTCCCATCTCTCCTTCCCCCTCGCCTTCTCCCCCTCTCCTTTCCTCTTCCATTCCCTCTCTCTTTCCCCCTTCCTTCCTCCCACTCCTTCTCCCCCTCGCCTTCCCCCTTCCTTCCCCTCTCTCCTTCACTCCTCTCTCCTTCCCTGATCCTTCTCCTCATTCCTTCCTCTCTCTCTCTCCTCCCACCTCTCCTTCCCCCACTCCTTCCCTCTTCCTTTTCCCCTCTCTCTTTCCCCATTCCTTATCCTCTCTCCTTCTCCCTTCCTTCCCCCCTTCTTCCCCCGTCTTCTTCTCCCCACTCTCCTTCCCCCTTCCTTCTCCCCTCTCCTTCTCCCCTCTCTCCTTCCCCCTTCCTTCCCCTCCTCCTTCTCCCCTCTCTCCTCCCTTCCTTCCCCTCTCTCCTTCCCTCCTTGCTCCTTCCACCCCTCTGTCCTTCCCCACTCTCTACTTCCCCCTTCTCTACTTCCCCATTGTCTGCTTCCCCCTTCATTCCGGTCTCTCCTTCCCCCTCTCTCCTTCCCCTCTCTCTCTTCTGCCCCCTCTCTCCTTCCCCTTCTCTCCTTCCTCCTTCTCTCCTTCCCCCTCGCTCCTTCTCCCCTCTCTCCTTCCCCCTCGCTCGCCCCCCTCTCCTCCCCCTCTCTCCTTCCCCCTGCCCCTTCCCCCCTTTCTCCTCCCCCTCGCTCCTTCCCCCCTCTCCTTCCCCTTCTCTCCTTCACCCCTCTCCATCCCCCTTCCTCCCGCCCCTCTCCTTCCCCCTCTCATTTTCCACTCTCTCCTTCACCCTTCCATCCCCTCTCTCCTTCTCACCTCACTCCTAACCCATCTTCCTTCATCTCTCTCCTTCTCTCCTCTGTCCTTCCCCCTTCCCTTCACCCTCTCCTTCTCCCCTCTCTCCTTCTCCCCTCTCTCTCCATCCCCCTTCCTTCTCCCTCTCCTTCCCTCTCTCTCCCCCTCTCCTTCTCCCCACTCTCCTTCTCCCCTCTCTCCTTCCCCTTCATTCCCCTCTCTCCTTCCCCCTCTTTCCCCCTCTCCTTCTCCCCTCTCCCCTTCTCCCCCTCTCCTTCTCCCTCTCCTTCCCCCTCTCCTTCACCACTTTCTCCTTCTCCCCCTCTTCTCCTTGCCCAATCCGTCCCCTATCCTTCCACCTTCCTTCTCCCCTCTCTCTTTCCCCATTCCTTCCCCTCTCTCCTTCTCCCCTCTCTCCTTCCCCTTCATTCCCCTCTCTCTCCTTCCCCCCTCTCCCTTCCCCCCCACTCTCTCCTTCTCCCCTCTCTCCTTCCCCTTCCTCCCCTGTCTCCTTCCCCCTTCCTTCCCCTCTCTCTCCTTTTCCTCCTCTCTACTTCCCCCTCTCCTTCTCCCCTCACTCCTTCCTCATTCCTTCTTCTCTCCTCCCACCTCTCCTTCCCCCTCTCCTTCCCTCTTCCTATTCCCCTCTCTCTTTCCCCATTCCTTATCCTCTCTCCTTCTCCCTTCCTTCCCCCTTCTTCCCCGCCTTCTTCTCCCCACTCTCCTTCCCCTTCTTTCTCCCCTCTCCTTCTCCCCTCTCTCCTTCCCCCTTCCTTCCCCTCCTCCTTCTCCCCTCTCTCCTCCCTTCCTTCCCCTCTCTCCTTCCCCCCTTGCTCCTTCCACCCCTCTGTCCTTCCCCACTCTCTACTTCCCCCTTCTCTACTTCCCCACTGTCTGCTTCCCCCTTCATTCCGGTCTCTGCTTCCCCCCCTCTCCTTCCCCCTTCTCTCCTCCCCCCTTCTCTCCTTCCCCCTCGCTCCTTCCCCCCTCTCTCCTTCCCCCTCGCTCCTTCCCCCCTCTCTCCTTCCCCCTCGCTCCTTCCCCCCTCTCTCCTTCCCCCTCGCTCGTTCACCCGTCTCCTCGCCCTCTCTCCATCCCCCTGCCCCTTCCCCACTTTCTCCACCCCCTCGCTCCTTCCCCCCTCTCCTTCCCCTTCTCTCCTTCACGCCTCTCCATTCCCCCTTCCTCCCGCCCCTCTCCTTTCCCCTCTCCTTTTCCACTCTCTCCTTCACCCTTCCATCCCCTCTCTCCTTCTCACCTCACTCCTAACCACCTTCCTTCATCTCTCTCCTTCTCTACTCTGTCCTTCCGCCTTCCCTTCACCCTCTCCTTCTCCCCTCTCTCCTTCTCCCCTCTCTCCTTCCCCTTCCTTCCCCCTCTCCTTCCCCATCTCTCCCCCTCTCCTTCTCCCCACTCTCCTTCTCCCCTCTCTCCTTCCCCTTCATTCCCCTCTCTCCTTCTCCCTCTCTCCCCCTCTCCTTCTCCCCTCTCCCCTTCTCCCCCTCTCCTTCTCCCTCTCCTTCCCCCTCTCCTTCACCACTCTCTCCTTCTCCCCCTCTTCTCCTTGCCCAATCCTTCCCCTATCCTTCCACCTTCCTTCTCCCCTCTCTCTTTCCCCATTCCTTCCCCTCTCTCCTTCTCCCCTCTCTCCTTCCCCTTCATTCCCCTCTCTCTCCTTCCCCCCCTCTCTCTTCCCCCCATTCTCTCCTTCTCCCCTCTCTCCTTCTCCCCTCTCTCCTTCCCCCTTCCTTCCCCCTTCTTCCCCCGTCTTCTTCTCCCCACTCTCCTTCCCCCTTCCTTCTCCCCTCTCCTTCTCCCCTCTCTCCTTCCCCCTTCCTTCCCCTCCTCCTTCTCCCGTCTCTCCTCCCTTCCTTCCCCTCTCTCCTTCCCCCCTTGCTCCTTCCACCCCTCTGTCCTTCCCCACGCTCTACTTCCCCCTTCTCCACTTCCCCACTGTCTGCTTCCCCCTTCATTCAGGTCTCTCCTTCCCCCTCTCTCCTTCCCCTCTCTCTTATGCCCCCTCTCTCCTTCCCCTTCTCTCTCTCCTTCCCCCTTCTCTCCTTCCCCCTCGCACCTCCCCCCCTCTCTCCTTCCCCCTCGCTCGTTCCCCCCTCTCCTCCCCCTCTCTCCTATCCCCTTCCCCTTCCACCCCCTTTCTCCTCCCCCTCGCTCCTTCACCCCTCTCCTTCCTCTTCTCTCCTTCACCCCTCTCCATCCCACTTCCTCCCCCCTCTCCTTCCCCCTCTCCTTTTCCACTCTCTCCTTCAGCCTTCCATCCCCCCTCTCCTTCTCACCTCACTCCTACCCGCCTTCCTTCATCTCTGTCCTTCTCTCCTCTGTCCTTCCCCCTTCCCTTCACCCTCTCCTTCTCCCCTCTCTCCTCCTCCCCTCTCTGCTTCACCCCTCTCTCCATCCCCCTTCCTTCCCATCTCTCCTTTCTCCCCCTCTCCTTCCACCCTCGCTCTTTCTTCTCTCTCCTCACCCCTCTCTCATTGCCCCCTCCCTCCTACCCCACTCTCACCTTCTCTGCTCACTCCTTTCCCCTTCCTTCCCCCTCTTCTTCTCACTTCGCTCCTTCCCCCTTCCTTCCCCTCTCTCTCCTCCCCCTCTCTCCTTCCCCACTTCCTTCCCCCTTCCTTCCCCCCTCTATTCCGCCCCTCCTCCCCCCTCCGTCTCCCCACTCTCCTTCTCCTCCCTCTCCTTCCCCCTTCCTTACCCCTCTCCTTCTCCCCTCTCTCCTTCCCCCTTCCTTCCCTTCGCTCCTTATCTACTTCCTTCCCTCCTCTCCTCCCCCTCTCATTCTCGCCACTCTCCTTCTCCACTCTCTCAATCCCCCTTCCTTCTCCCTTCTGTCCTTCCCCCTTCTCCTTCTCCACTCTCTCCTTCCCGCTACCACCCCCCCCTTCACCTCACTCTCCTTACCCCTACCACCCCCCCTCTCCTTCTCTCCACTCTCCTTACCCATTCTTTGTTCCTCCTTCCCCCTCTCTCCTTCCCCCTCTCTCCTTCCCCCTCTCTCATTCCCCCTCTCTCCTTCCCCACTCCTTTCTCCTCCTTCCCTTGTCTCTTTTCCCCTCTCACCTTCATCACTCTCTCCTTCACCCCTCTCCCCTTCGCCCTCTCTCATTCTCCCTCTCCTTCCCCTCTCTCCTTCACCACTCTCTCCTTCTCCCCTCTCTCCTTCTCCCCTCTCTCCTTCCCCTATTCTTCCCCTCTCCTTCCCCCTTCCTTCCTCTCTCTCCTTCCCCCCACTCTATCCTTCCCCCCACTCTCTCCTTAACCCTTCTCTCCTTCCCCTCTCTGTCCCCCTTCCTTCCCCTCTCTCCTTCCCTCCACTCTCTCCTTCCCCCCACTCTCTCCTTCCCCCTTCTCTCCTTCCCCCATCCTTCCCCTCTCCTTCCCCTCTCCTTCCCCCTTCCATTCCCTCACTCCTTCTCCCCACTCTCCTTCTCCACACTCTCCTTCCCCTATCCTTCCTCCCTCTCCTTCTCCCCTCTCTCCTTCCCCCTACCTTCCCCTCTCTCCTTCACTCCGCTCTCCTTCCCCCTCCTTCTCCCCTCTCTCCTTCCCCTTCCTTCCCCTCTCTCCTTCCCCCTCTCTCCTTCCTCCTCTCTCCTTCCCCACTCCTTTCTCCTCCTTCCCTCGTCTCTCTTTCCCCTCTCACCTTCATCACTCTCTCCTTCACCCCTCTCCCCTTCGCCCTCTCTCATTCTCCCTCTCCTTCCCCTCTCTCCTTCACCACTCTCCTTCTCCCCTCTCTCCTTCCCCCATCCTTCCCCTCTCCTTCCCCCTTCCTTCCTCTCTCTCCTTCCCCCCACTTGCTCCTTAACCCTTCGCTCCTTCCCCTCTCCGTCCCCCTTCCTTTCCCTCTCTCCTTCTCCCCTCTCTTCTTCCCCCATCCTTCCCCTCTCATTCCCCCTTCCTTCCCCTCTCTCCTTCCCTCCACTCTCTCCTTCCCCCTTCTCTCTTTGCCCCATCCTTCCCCTCTCCTTCCCCCTTCCATTCCCTCACTCCTACTCCCCACTCTCCTTCTCCACTCTCTCATTCCCCATCCTTCCCCCCTCTCCTTCTCCCCTCTCTCCTTCCCCCTACCTTCCCCTCTCTCCTTCACTCCTCTCTCCTTCCCCCCTCCTTCTCCCCTCTCTCCTTCCCCTTCCTTCCCATCTCTCCTTCCCCCTCTCTCCCCCTCTCCTTCTCGGCACTCTCCTTCTCCACTCTCTCATTCCACATTCCTTCCCCCCTCCTTCTCCACTCTCTCCTTCCCCCTTCCTTCCCTTCTCTCCTTCTCCCCCTCTCCTTCCACCCTCGCTCCTTCTCCCATCTCTCCTCACCCCTCTCTCATTCCCCCCTCCCTCCTACCCCACTCTCACCTTCTCTGCTCACTCCTTTCCCCTTCCTTCCCCCTCTTCTTCTCACCTCGCTCCTTCCCCCTTCCTTCCACCCTCTATTCCGCCCCTCCTCCCCCTCCGTCTCCCCACTCTCCTTCTCCCCCCTCTCCTTCCCCCTTCCTTACCCCTCTCCTTCTCCCCTCTCTCCTTCCCCTCTCCTTCCCCTCTCTCCTTCACTACTCTCTCCTTCTCCCCTCTCTCCTTCCCCTATTCTTCCCCTCTCCTTCCCCCTTCCTTCCCCTCTCTCCTTCCCCCACTCTCTCCTTCCCCCCACTCTCTCCTTAACCCTTCTCTCCTTCCCCTTTTTGTCCCCCTTCCTTCCCCTCTCTCCTTCCCTCCACTCTCTCCTTCCCCCTTCTCTCCTTCCCCCATCCTTCCCCTCTCCTTCCCCTCTCCTTCCCCCTTCCATTCCCTCACTCCTTCTCCCCACTCTCCTTCTCCACTCTCTCCTTCCCCATCCTTCCTCCCTCTCCTTCTCCCCTCTCTCCTTTCCCCTACCTTCCCCTCTCTCCTTCACTCCGCTCTCCTTTCCCCTCCTTCTCCTCTCTCTCCTTCCCCTTCCTTCCCCTCTCTCCTTCCCCCTCTCTCCTTTTCCTTTCTCCTTCCCCACTCCTTTCTCCTCCTTCCCTCGTCTCTCTTTCCCCTCTCACCTTCATCACTCTCTCCTTCACCCCTCTCCCCTTCGCCCTCTCTCATTCTCCCTCTCCTTCCCCTCTCTCCTTCACCACTCTCCTTCTCCCCTCTCTCCTTCTCCCCATCCTTCCCCTCTCCTTCCCCCTTCCTTCCTCTCTCTCCTTCCCCCCACTCGCTCCTTAACCCTTCTCTCCTTCCCCTCTCCATCCCCCTTCCTTTCCCTCTCTCCTTCTCCCCTCTCTTCTTCCCCCATCCTTCCCCTCTCCTTCCCCCTTCCTTCCCCTCTCTCCTTCCCTCCACTCTCTCCTTCCCCCTTCTCTCTTTGCCCCATCCTTCCCCTCTCCTTCCCCACTCCTTCCCCCTTCGATTCCCTCACTCTTTCTCCCCACTCTCCTTCTCCACTCTCTCCTTCCCCATCCTTCCCCATCCTTCCCCCCTCTCCTTCTCCCCTCTCTCCTTCCCCCTACCTTCCCCTCTCTCCTTCACTCCTCTCTCTCCTTCCCCCCTCCTTCTCCCCTCTCTCCTTCCCCTTCCTTCCCCTCTCTCCTTCCCCCTCTCTCCCCCTCTCCTTCTCCCCACTCTCCTTCTCCACTCTCTCATTCCACATTCCTTCCCCCCTCCTTCTCCCCTCTCTCCTTCTCCCTTCCTTCCCTTTTCTCCTTCTCCCCCTCTCCTTCCCCCTTCCTTCCCCTCTCTCTTCCCCCCTCTCCTTCTCCCCCCTCCTTCCCCTCTCCATCACCACTCTCTCCTTCTCCCCCTCTCCTTGCCCAATCCTTCCCCTATCCTTCCACCTTCCTTCTCCCCTCTCGCCTTCCCCTTCATTCCCCTCTCTCTCCTTCCCCCTCTCTCCTCCCCCCCACTCTCTCTCCTTCTCCCCTCTCTCCTACCCCCCCTCCTTCCCCGATCTCTCGTTCTCTCCTCTCTCCTTCCCCCCCTCTCGTTCTCCCCTCTCTCCTTCCCCCCCTCTCTCCTTCCCGTGCCTCTCTCCTTCCCCCTTCCCCCCACTCTCTCGTTCTCCCCTCTCTCCTTCCCCCCCTCTCCTTTGCCTCTCTCGCCTTCTCTCCTCTCTCCTTTCCCCCCCTCCTTCTCCCCTCTCTCCTTTCCCCCTCTCTCCTTCCCCCTCCCTTCCCCTCTCTCATTACCCCTCTCTCCTTCCACCATCTCTCCTTTTCCCCTCTCTCCTTCCCCCCTCTCCTTTTCCCCTGTCTCCTTCCCCCTTCCTTTGCACCCCTCCTTCTCCCCTCTCTCCTTCCCCCTCTCCTTCTCCCCTCTCTCCTTCCCCCTTCCTTCCCCCTTCCTCCCCCGACTTCTTCTCCCCACTCTCCTTCCCCCTTCCTTCTCCCCTCTCTCCTTCTCCCCTCTCTCCTTCCCCCTTCCTTCCCCTCCTCCTTCTCCCCTCTCTCCTCCCTTCCTTCCCCTCTCTCCTTCCCCCCTTGCTCCTTCCACCCCTCTGTCCTTCCCCACGCTCTACTTCCCCCTTCCCCACTTCCCCACTGTCTTCTTCCCCCTTCATTCAGGTCTCTCCTTCCCCCTCTCTCCTTCCCCTCTCTCTTCTGCCCCCTCTCTCCTTCCCCTTCTCTCCTTCCCCCTTCTCTCCTTCCCCCTCGCTCCTTCCCCCCTCTCTCCTTCCCCCTTCTCTCCTCCCCCCTTCTCTCCTTCCCCCTCGCTCCTTCTCCCCTCTCTCCTTCCCCCTCGCTCGCCCCCCTCTCCTCCCCCTCTCTCCTTCCCCCTGCCCCTTCCCCCTGCCCCTTCCCGCCCTTTCTCCTCCCCCTTGCTCCTTCCCCCTCTCCTTCCTCTTCTCTCCTTCATCCCTCTCCATCCCCCTTCCTCCCCCCCTCTCCTTCCCCCTCTCCTTTTCAACTCTCTCCTTCAGCCTTCCATCCCCCCTCTCCTTCTCACCTCACTCCTACCCGCCTTCCTTCATCTCTGTCCTTCTCTCCTCTGTCCTTCCCCCTTCCCTTCACCCTCTCCTTCTCCCCTCTCTCCTCCTCCCCTCTCTGCTTCTCCCCTCTCTCCATCCCCCTTCCTTCCCATCTCTCCTTTCTTCCCCTCTCCTTCCACCCTCGCTCCTTCCCCTCTCTCTCCTCACCCCTCTCTCATTCCCCCCTCCCTCCTACCCGTCTCTCACCTTCTCTGCTCACTCCTTTCCCCTTCCTTCTCCCTCTTCTTCTCACCTCGCTCCTTCCCCCTTCCTTCCCCTCTCTCTCCTCCCCCTCTCTCCTTCCCCACTTCCTTCCCCCTTCCTTCCCCCCTCTATTCCGCCCCTCCTCCCCCCTCCGTCTCCCCACTCTCCTTCTCCCCTCTCTCCTTCCCCCTTCCTTCCCGTCGCTCCTTATCTACTTCCTTCCCTCCTCTCCTCCCCCTCTCATTCTCGCCACTCTCCTTCTCCACTCTATCAATCCCCCTTCCTTCTCCCTTCTGCCCTTCCCCCTTCTCCTTCTCCACTCTCTCCTTCCCGCTACCACCCCCCCTTCACCCCACTCTCCTTACCCCTACCATCCCCCTCTCCTTCTCTCCACTCTCCTTACCCATTCTTTGTTCCTCCTTCCCCCTCTCTCCTTCCCCCTCTTTCCTTCCCCCTCTCTCATTCTCCCTCTCTCCTTCCCCACTCCTTTCTCCTCCTTCCCTTGTCTCTCTTTCCCCTCTCACCTTCATCACTCTCTCCTTCACCCCTCTCCCCTTCGCCCTCTCTCATTCTCCCTCTCCTTCCCCTCTCTCCTTCACCACTCTCTCCTTCTCCCCTCTCTCCTTCCCCTATTCTTCCCCTCTCCTTCCCCCTTCCATTCCCTCACTCCTTCTCCCCACTCTCCTTCTCCACTCTCTCCTTCCCCATCCTTCCTCCCTCTCCTTCTCCCCTCTCTCCTTCCCCCTACCTTCCCCTCTCTCCTTCACCACTCTCTCCTTCTCCCCTCTCTCCTTCCCCTATTCTTCCCCTCTCCTTCCCCCTTCCATTCCCTCACTCCTTCTCCCCACTCTCCTTCTCCACTCTCTCCTTCCCCATCCTTCCTCCCTCTCCTTCTCCCCTCTCTCCTTCCCCCTACCTCCCCCTCTCTCCTTCACTCCGCTCTCCTTCCCCCTCCTTCTCCCCTCTCTCCTTCCCCTTACTTCCCCTCTCTCCTTCCCCCTCTCTCCTTCCTCCTCTCTCCTTCCCCACTCCTTTCTCCTCCTTCCCTCGTCTCTCTTTCCCCTCTCACCTTCATCACTCTCTCCTTCACCCCTCTCCCCTTCGCCCTCTCTCATTTTCCCTCTCCTTCCCCTCTCTCCTTCACCACTCTCCTTCTCCCCTCTCTCCTTCCCCCATCCTTCCCCTCTCCTTCCCCCTTCCTTCCCCTCTCTCCTTCCCCCCACTCTCTCCTTAACCCTTCTCTCCTTCCCCTCTCCGTCCCCCTTCCTTCCCCTCTCTCCTTCTCCCCTCTCTTCTTCCCCCATCCTTCCCCTCTCCTTCCCCCATCCTTCCCCTCTCCTTCGCCTCTCCTTCCCCCTTCCATTCCCTCACTTCTTCTCCCCACTCTCCTTCTCTACTCTCTCCTTCCCCATCCTTCCCCCCTCTCCTTCTCCCCTCTCTCCTTCCCCCTACCTTCCCCTCTCTCCTTCACTCCTCTCTCCTTCCCCCCTCCTTCTCCCCTCTCTCCTTCCCCTTCCTTCCCCTCTCTCCTTCCCCCTCTCTCCCCCTCTCCTTCTCCCCACTCTCCTTCTCCACTCATTCCACATTCCTTCCCCCCTCCTTCTCCCCTCTCTCCTTCTCCTTTCCTTCCCTTCTCTCCTTCTCCCCCTCTCCTTCCCCCTTCCTTCCCCTCTATCTTCCCCCCCTCTCCTTCTCTCCCTCCTTCCCCCTCTCCATCACCACTCTCTCCTCCCCCTCTCCTTGCCCAATCCTTCCCCTATCCTTCCACCTTCCTTCTCCCCTCTCTCTTTCCCCATTCCTTCCCCTCTCTCCTTCTCCCCTCTCTCCTTCCCCTTCATTCCCCTCTCTCTCCTTCCCCCTCTCTCCTCCCCCCCACTCTCTCCTTCTCCCCTCTCTCCTACCCCCCCTCCTTCCCTGATCTCTCGTTCTCTCCTCTCTCCTTCCCCCCATCTCCTTCTCCCCTCTCTCCTTCCCCCCTCTCTCCTTCCCGTGCCTCTCTCCTTCCCCCCTCCCCCCACTCTCTCCTTCTCCCCTCTCTCCTTACCCCCCTCTCCTTCCCCCCTCTCTCCTTCTCTCCTCTCTCCTTCCCCCCCCTCCTTCTCCCCTCTCTCCTTTCCCCCTCTCTCCTTCCCCCTCCCTTCCCCTCTCTCATTACCCCTCTCTCCTTCCGCCATCTCTCCTTTTCCCCTCTCTCCTTCCCCCCTCTCCTTTTCCCCTGTCTCCTTCCCCCTTCCTTTGCACGCCTCCTTCTCCCCTCTCTCCTTCCCCCTCTCTTTCTCCCCTCTCTCCTTCCCCCTTCCTTCCCCCTTCCTCCCCCGTCTTCTTCTCCCCACTCTCCTTCCCCCTTCCTTCTCCCCGTCCTTCTCCCCTCTCTCATTCCCCCTTCCTTCCCCTCCTCCCCCCTTCCTTCCCCTCCTCCTTCTCCCCTCTCTCCTCCCTTCCTTCCCCTCTCTCCTCCCCCCATTGCTCCTTCCACCCCTCTGTCCTTCCCCACTCTCTACTTCCCCCTTCTCTACTTCCCCACTGTCTGCTTCCCCCTTCATTCCGGTCTCTCCTTCCCCGTCTCTCCTTCCCCTCTCTCTTCTGCCCCCTCTCTCCTCCCCCCTTCTCTCCTTCCCCCTCGCTCCTTCCCCCCTCTCTCCTTCCCCCTGCCCCTTCCCCCCTTTCTCCTCCCCTCGCTCCTTCCCCCTCTCCTTCACCCCTCTCCATCCCCCTTCCTTCCCCGCCTCTCCTTCCCCCTCTCCTTTTCCACTCTCTCCTTCACCGTTCCATCCCCTCTCTCCTTCTCACCTCACTCCTACCCATCTTCCTTCATCTCTGTCCTTCTCTCCTCTGTCCTTCCCCCTTCCCTTCACCGTCCCATTCTCCACTCTCTCCATCCCCGTTCCTTCCCATCTCTCCTTTCTCCTCCTCTCCTTCCCCTCTCTCTCCTCACCCCTCTCTCATTCCCCCCTCCCTCCTACCCCTCTCTCTCTCCTTCTCTGCTCACTCCTTTCCCCTTCCTTCCCCCTCTTCTTCTCACCTCGCTCCTTCCCCCTTCCTTCCCCTCTCTCTCCTCCCCCTCTCTCCTTCCCCACTTCCTCCCCCTTCCTTCCCCCCTCTATTCCGCCCCTCCTCCCCCCTCCGTCTCCCCACTCTCCTTCGCCCCTCTCTCCTTCCCCCTTCCTTCCCCCTCTCCTTCTCCCCTCTCTCCTTCCCCCTTCCTTCCCGTCTCTGCTTCCCCCTTCTCCTTCACCTCACTCTCCTTACCCCTACCATCACCCTTTCCTTCTCTCCACTCTCCTTACCCATTCTTTGCTCCTCCTTCCCCCTCTCTCATTCCCCCTCTCTCCTTCCCCCTCTCTCCTTCCCCACTCCTTTCTCCTCCTTCCCTCGTCTCTCTTTCCCCTCTCACCTTCATCACTCTCTCCTTCACCCCTCTCCCCTTCGCCCTCTCTCATTCTCCCTCTCCTTCCCCTCTCTCCATCACCACTCTCTCCTTCTCCCCTCTCTCCTTCTCCCCTCTCTCCTTCCCCCATCCTTCCCCTCTCCTTCCCCCTTCCTTCCTCTCTCTCCTTCCCCCCACTCTCTCCTTAACCCTTCTCTCCTTCCCCTCTCCGTCCCCCTTCCTTCCCCTCTCTCCTTCTCCCCTCTCTCCTTCCCCCATCCTTCCCCTCTCCTTCCCCCTTCCTTCCCCTCTCTCCATCCCACCACTCTCTCCTTCCCACTTCTCTCCTTCCCCCATCCTTCCCCTCTCCTTCTCCCTCCTTCCCCCTTCCATTCCCTCACTCCTTCTCCCCTCTCTCCTTCCCCCTACCTTCCCATCTCTCCTTCACTCCTCTCTCCTTCCCCCCCTCTTCCGCCCTCTCTCCTTCCCCTTCCTTCCCCTCTCTCCTTCCCCCTCTCTCCCCCTCTCCTTCTCCCCACTCTCCTTCTCCACTCTCTCATTCCACATTCCTTCCCCCCTCCTTCTCCCCTGTCTCCTTCTCCCTTCCTTCCCTTCTCTCCTTCTCCCCTTCTCCTTCCCCCTTCCTTCCCCTCTCTCTTCCCCCTCTCTCATTCTCCCCCCTCCTTCCCCCTCTCCTTCACCACTCTCTCCTTCTCTCCCTCTCCTTGCCCAATCCTTCCCCTATCCTTCCACCTTCCTTCTCCCCTCTCTCTTTCCCCATTCCTTCCCCTCTCTCCTTCTCCCCTCTCTCCTTCCCCTTCATTCCCCTCTCTCTCCTTCCCCCCCTCTCTCTTCCCCCCACTCTCTCCTTCTCCCCTCTCTCCTTCCCCTTCATTCCCCTCTCTCTCCTTCCCCCCTCTCTCCACCGCCTCACTCTCTCTTTCTCCCCTCTCTCCTTCCCCCCCTCTCCTTCTCTCCTCTTTCCTTCTCTCCTCTCTCCTACCCCCCCCTCTCCTTCTCCCCTCTCTCCTTTCCCCTCTCTCCTTCCCGCGCCTCTCTCCTTCCCGCTTCCTTATCCACTCTCTCCTTCCCCCTTCCTTCCCCTCTCTCATTACCCCTCTCTCCTTCCCCCATCTCTCCTTTTCCCCTCTCTACTTCCCCCTCCCTTCCCCTCTCTCATTACCCCTCTCTCCATCCCCCATCTCTCCTTTTCCCCTCTCTCCATCCCCCATCTCTCCTTCCCCCTTCTCTCCTTCCCCCTCTCTCCTTCCCCCCTCTCCATCCCCCTTCTCTCCTTCCCCCTCGCTCCTTCCCCCCTCTCCTCCCCATCTCTCCTTCCCCCTTCTCTCCTTCCCCCTCTCTCCTTCCCCCCTCTCCATCCCCCTTCTCTCCTTCCCCCTCGCTCCTTCCCCCCTCTCCTCCCCCTCTCTCCTTCCCCCACTCTCCTACCCCCATGCCCCTTCCCCCTTTCTCCTTCACCTCTCTCCTTCCCCCTTCCGTCCCCCCTCCTTCCCCCTCTCCTTTTCCACACTCTCCTTCACCCTTCCATCCCCTCTCTCCTCACCTCACTCCTACCCGCCTTCCTTCATCTCTCTCCTTCTCCGCTCTGTCCTTCCCCCTTCCCTTCACCCTCTCCTTCTCCCCTCTCTCCTTCTCCCCTCTCTGCTTCTCCCCCTCTACATCCCCCTTCCTTCCCATCTCTCCTTTCTCCCCCTGTCCTTCCACCTTCGCTCCTTCCCCTCTCTCTCCTCACCCCTCTCTCATTCCCCCCTCTCTCCTACCCATCTCTCCTTCTCACATCACTCCTTTCCCCTTCCTTCCCCCTCTTCTTCTCACCTCGCTCCTTCCCCCTTCCTTCCCCTCTCTCTCCTCCCCCTCTCTCCTTCCCCACTTCCTTCCCCCTTCCTTCCTCTTTCTCATTCCCCCTCTCTCCTAACCCTCTCTCCTTCTCCCCTCTCTCCTTCCCCTTCTTCCCCCTCTCCTTCACCCCTCTCCTTTCCCTCTCTCCTTTCCACACTCCTTCCCCCTCTCCTTCTGCACTCCCTCCTTCTTCACTCTCTCCTTCCTCTCCTTCCCCTTTCCTTTCCCTCTCCTTCCCCTTCCCCCTTCCTTCTCCCCTCTCTCCTTCCCTTTCCTGCCCCCTCTCTCCTTCCCCTTCCTTCCCTCTCTCCTTCTCCCCTCTCTCCTTCCCTTTCCTGCCCCCTCTCTCCTTCCCCCTTCCTTCCCTCTCTCCTTCTCCCCTCTCTCCTTCTCCCCTCTCTCCTTCCCTTTCCTGCCCCCTCTCTCCTTCCCCTTCCTTCCCTCTCTCCTTCTCCCCTCTCTCCTTCACCTTCCTTCCCCCTCTCTCCTTCCCTTTCCTGCCCCCTCTCTCCTTCCCCTTCCTTCCCTCTCTCCTTCTCCCCTCTCTCCTTCCCTTTCCTGCCCCCTCTCTCCTTCCCCCTTCCTTCCCTCTCTCCTTCTCCCCTCTCTCCTTCTCCCCTCTCTCCTTCCCTTTCCTGCCCCCTCTCTCCTTCCCCTTCCTTCCCTCTCTCCTTCTCCCCTCTCTCCTTCCCTTTCCTGCCCCCTCTCTCCTTCCCCCTTCCTTCCCTCTCTCCTTCTCCCCTCTCTCCTTCCCTTTCCTGCCCCCTCTCTCCTTCTCCCCTCTCTCCTTCTCCCCTCTCTCCTTCCCTTTCCTGCCCCCTCTCTCCTTCCCCTTCCTTCCCTCTCTCCTTCTCCCCTCTCTCCTTCCCTTTCCTGCCCCCTCTCTCCTTCCCCTTCCTTCCCTCTCTCCTTCTCCCCTCTCTCCTTCCATTTCCTGCCCCCTCTCTCCTTCCCCCTTCCTTCCCTCTCTCCTTCTCCCCTCTCCTTCCCTTTCCTGCCCCCTCTCTCCTTCCCCCTTCCTTCCCTCTCTCCTTCTCCCCTCTCTCCTTCCCTTTCCTGCCCCCTCTCTCCTTCCCCTTCCTTCCCTCTCTCCTTCCTTCCCTCTCTCCTTCCCTTTCCTGCCCCCTCTCTCCTTCCCCCTTCCTTCCCTCTCTCCTTCTCCCCTCTCTCCTTCCCCCTTCCTTCCCCCTCTCTCCTTCCCCCACTCTCCTTCCCCTCTCCCCTTTCCTCTCCTCTCATTCGCTCCCATCTCCTTCTCCCCTCGCTCTTTCCATCCCTCTGTCCTTCCCCCCTCTCTCCTTCCCCCATCCTTCCCCCCATCCTTCTCCCCTCTCTCCTTCCTCCTTCCTTCCACCCTCTCCTTATCCCCTCTCTCCATCCCTCTCTCCTTCTCTCCTCTCTCCTTCCCCTTCCTTCCCCCTCTCCTTCACCCCTCTCCTTTCCCCCTCTGCTTTCCACACTCCTTTCCCCTCTCCTTCTGCACTGTCTCCTTCTTCACACTCTCCTTCTCCCCTCTCTCCTTCCCTCTTCCTTTCTCTCTCTCCTTCCCCCTTCCCCCTTCCTTCTCCCCTCTCTCCTTCCCTTTACTGCCCCTCTCTCTCCTTCTCCCCTCTCTCCTTCCCCCTTCCTTCCCTCTCTCCTTCCCCCTCTCTCCTTCCCCCACTCTCCTTCCCCTCTCCCCTTCCCTCTCCTCTCATTCGCTCCCATCTCATTCTCCCCTCGCTCCTTCCACCCCTCTGTCCTTCCCCACTGTCTCCTTGCCCCCTCTCTCCTTCCTCCACCTCTCCTTCTCCCCTCTCTTTTCCCCTTCTCTCCTTCCCCTCTCCCTTTCCCTCCTTTCTCTTTCGCCCTTGTCTCCTTCTCCCCTCTCTCCTTCCCCCTCTCCTTCCCCTCTACCCTTTACCCCTCTCACCTACCCTCCCCTCTCTCATTCCTCCTTCCTTCCCCTCTCTCCTTACCCCTTCTCCCCTTCCACCCTCTCTCCTTCTCTACTCACTCCTTCCCCCTTCCGTCCCGCTATCCTTCTCCCCTCTCTCCTTCCCCCTTCTTTGCTCCTCCTTCCCCTATCTCTTTCCCCCTCTCCTTCCCTCACTCTCCTTCACCACTCTCTACCTTCTCCCCTCTATCCTTCCCCCCCTCCTTCTCCCCCTCTCCTTTTCCCCTCTCTCCTTCCCCCTTCTTTCCTTCCCCCTTCCTTCTGCGCTCTCCTTCTCCCCTTTCTCCATCCCCCTTCCTTACCCTCTCTCCTTCCCCCTCTCTCCTTCCCCCCTCACCTTCTCGCTTCTCTACTACACCCCTCTCCTTCACCACTCTCTCCTCCCCTCTTTCCTTCCACGATCCTTCCCCTCTCCTTCCCCCTTCCTTTTCCCATCTCCTTCTCCCCTGTCCCCTTTCACCATTCCTTCCCCACTCTCCTTCCCCCATCCTTCCCCTCTCCACTTCCCCCCTCTCGCCTTCCCGCTTCCAACCAGTCTCTCCTTCTCCTCCTTCCCCCCATCCTTCTCCCCTCTCTCCTTCCTCCTTCCTTCCACCCTATCCTTATCCCCTCTCTCCATCCCCCTCTCCTTCTCCCCTCACTCCTACCCCCTACCTTCCCCTCTCTCTCCTCCCCCTCTCACCTTCCCTCTCTCTCCTTCCCCCCCTCTCCTTCCCCCTCTCTCCTTCCCCCTCTCTCCTGCCCCCTCTCTCTTGCCCCCTCTCTCCTGCCCCCTTTCTCCTGCCCACTCACTCCTGACACCTCTCTCATTGCCCCCTCTCTCATTGCCCCCTCTCTCCTACCTCTCTCTCTACTTCTCCCCTCTCTCCTGCCCCCTCCCTTCCCCTGTATCCTTCTCTCCTCTCTCCTTCCCCCTCTCCTGCCCCCTCTCCTTCTCCGCGCTCTCCTTCCCCCTTCCTTGCTCCTTCTTCCCTCCACTCTCCTTCCAACTCTCCTTCCCCCTCTCACTTCTCCACTTTCACTTCTCCATTCTCTCCTTCCACCTTCCTTCCCCTCTCTCCTTCTCCCCTCTCTCCTTCCCCCTTCCTTCCCCTCTCTCCTTCTACCCTCTCTCCTCCCACCTTCCTTCCCCCCTCTCCTTCCCCCCTCTCTCCTTCTCCGCTCTCTCCTCTCCCTTCCTTCCTCTCTCTCCCTCCCTCCTCTCCCCTTCCCACCTCTCTCCTTCCCCCTCTCTCATTCCCCCTCTCTCCTTCCCCCTTCTCCTTCCCCCTTCCTTTCCCTCTCTCATTGCCCCCTCTCTCCTACCTCTCTCTCTACTTCTCCCCTCTCTCCTGCCCCCTGCCTTCCCCTGTATCCTTCTCTCCTCTCTCCTTCCCCCTCTCCTGCCCCCTCACCTTCTCCGCGCTGTCTTTCACCCTTCCTTGCTCCTACTTCCCTCCTCTCTCCTTCCATCTCTCCTTCCCCCACTCCTTCCCCCCTCTCTCCTTCCCCCTTCCTTCCCCTCTCTCCTTCTCCCTTCTCTCTTTCCCCCTTCCTTCCCCTCTTTGTCCTTCTCCCCTCTCTCCTTCCCCCTTCCTTCCCCTCTCTCCTTCCCTCTTCTCTCTCCTCCCACCTTTCTTCCCCCCTCTCCTTCCCCCCTCTCCTTCTCCCCTCTCTCCTCCCTCTTCATTCCTCTCTCCTTCCCTCTTCTCTCCTTCTCCACTCTCTCCTCCCCCTTCCTTCCCCCTCTCCTTCGGCCCTCTCTCCTCCCGCCACTTCCTTCACCTCTCTCTCCTTCTTCCCTCTCTCCTTCTCCCCTCTCTCCTTCCCCCTTCCTTCCCCTCTCTCCTTTCCGCCCTCTCTCTTCCGCCTCTCCTTCTACCCTCGCTCCTTCCCCTCTCGCTCTTCCCCCTCTCTCCTTCTCCCCTCTCTCCTTCCCCCTTCCTTACCCTCTCACATTGCCCCTCTCTCCTAACCCTCTCTCTCCTTCTCTCCTCTCTCCTGTCCCCTTCTTTCCCTCCTCTCCTTCACCCCTCTCTCCTTCCCGCACCCCTTACCCTCTCTCCTTCTCAGCTCACTCCTCCCCCCTTCCTTCACCTCTCTCTTCCTCCCCTCTCTCCTTCCCACTTCCCTCCTCCCCTTCCTTCTCCCCTCTCTCCTTCTCCTCTCTCTCCTTCCCCCTTCCTTCCCCCTCTCCTTTCCCCCCACTCTTCTTTCCCCCATCTCTTTCTCCCATCGCTCCTTCCATTATCTCTCTTCCATCTCTCACTCCTTCCCCCTCTCTCTTTCTCCTCTCTCCTTTCCCCTTCCTTACCCTCTATCATTCCCCCTCTCTCCTACCCCTCTCTCTCCTTCTGCCCTCCCTCCGTTCACCTTCCTTTCTCCCTCTCCTTCTCCCCTCTCTCCTTCCCCTCTCTCTCCTTTCCCCTCTCTCTTTCTACACCTCTCCTTCCCCTTCCTTCCCCTCTCTCCTTCTCCCCTCTCTCCTCCCACCTTCCTTCACCCCTCTCCTTTTGCCGTCTCTCCTTCTCCCCTCTCTCCTCCCTATTCCTTCCTCTCTCCTTCCCTCTTCCCTCCTTCTCCCCTCTCTCCTCCCCCTTCCTTACCCCCTCTCCTTCGGCCCTCTCTCCTCCCCCCACTTCCTTCATCTCTCTCCTTCTTCTCCCTCTCCTTCTCCCCTCTCTCCTTCTACTCTCTCTCCTTCCCCCTTCCTTCCCCTCTCTCCTTTCCGCCCTCTCTCTTCCCCTCTCCTTCTACTCTCGCTCCTTCCCCCTCTCGCCTTCTCCCCTCTCTCCTTCCCCCTTCCTTACCCTCTCACATTCCCCCTCTCTCCTACCCCTCTCTCTGCTTCTCTCCTCTCTCCTGTCCCCTTCTTTCCCTCCTCTCCTTCACCCCTCTCTCCTTCCCCCTCTCCTTATCCTCTCGCCTTCTCACCTCACTCGTCCCCCCTTCCTTCATCTCTCTCTTCCTCCCCTCACTCCTTCCCACTTCCCTTCTCCCTCTCCTTCTCCCCTCTCTCCTTCTCCTCTCTCTCCTTCCCCCTTCCTTCCCCTCTCTCCTTTCCCCCCCACTCTCCTTTCCCCCATCTCTTTCTCCCCTCGCTCCTTCCACCCTCTCTTCCCCCTCACTCCTTCCCCCTCTCTCTTCCCCCTCTCTCCTTCCCCCTTCCTTACCCTCTCTCATTCCCCCTCTCTCCTACCCCTCTCTCTCCTTCTGCCCTCTCTCCATCCCCTTGCTCCTACTTCCCTCCTCTCTCCTTCCTCTCTCCTTCCCCCTCTCTCTCCTTCTCCCCTCTCTCCTTCCCCTTCCTTCCCCTCTCTCCTTCTCCCCTCTCTCCTCCCCCCTTCCTTCCCCCCTCTCTCCTTCTCCGCGCTCTCCTCCCCCTTCCTTCCTCTCTCTCCTTCCCTCCCCTCTCCTTCCCACCTCTCTCCTTCCCCCTCTCTCCTTCCCCCTTCCTTACCCTCTCTCATTGCCCCCACTCTCCTACCTCTCTCTCCTCTTCTCCCCTCT
Organism: Chiloscyllium plagiosum; assembly: GCF_037043375.1. Taxonomy (NCBI): domain Eukaryota; kingdom Metazoa; phylum Chordata; class Chondrichthyes; order Orectolobiformes; family Hemiscylliidae; genus Chiloscyllium; species Chiloscyllium plagiosum. Next base: position 53,103,839 of record NW_028270180.1, read on the forward strand.
CTCCTGCCCCCTGCATTCCCCTGGATCCTTCTCTCCCCTCTCGTTCCCCCTCTCCTGCCCCCCTCTCCTTCTCCGCGCTCTCCTTCCCCTTGCTTGCTCCTACTTCCGTCCTCTTTCCTTCCATCTCTCCTTCTCCCCTCTCTCCTTCTACTCTCTCTCCTTCCACCTTCCTTCCCCTCTCTCCTTTCCCCCCACTCTCCTTTCCCCCATCTCTTTCTCCCCTCGCTCCTTCCACTCTCTCTCTCTTCCCCCTCTCACTCCTTCCCCCTCTCTCATTCCCCCTCTCTCCTACCCCTCTCTCTCCTTCTCCCCTCTCTCCTTCCCCCTTCCTTCCCCCTCTCCTTCTCCCCTCTCTCCTTCCCCCTTCCTTCCCCTCTCTCCTTCTCCCCTCTCTCCTCCCACCTTCCTTCCCCCCTTCCTTCCCCCCTCTCTCCTTCTCCGCTCTCTCCTCCCCTTCCTTCCTCTCTCTCCTTCCCTCCCCTCTCCTTCCCCCCTCTCTCCTTCTCCCCTCTCTCCTCCCCCTTCCTTCCTCTCTCTCCTTCCCTCCCCTCTCCTTCCCCCTCTCTCCTACCTCTCTCTCCTCTTCTCCCCTCTCTCCTGCCCCCTGCCTTCCCCTGGATCCTTCTCTCCCCTCTCGTTCCCCCTCTCCTGCCCCCCTCTCCTTCTCCGCGCTCTCCTTCCCCGTGCTTGCTCCTACTTCCGTCCACTCTCCTTCCATCTCTCCTTCCCCTCTCTCCTTCTCCCCTCTCTCCTTCCCCCTTCCTTCCCCTCTCTCCTTCTCCCATCTCTCCTTCCCCCTTCCTTGCTCCTACTTCCCTCCTCTCTCCTTCCATCTCTCCTTCCCCCTCTCCTTCTCCCCTCTCTCCATCCCCCTTCTTTCCCCTCTCTCCTTTTCCCCTCTCTCCTCCCTCTTCCTTCCTCTCTCCTTCCCTCTTCTCTCCTTCTCCCCTCTCTCCTCCCCCTTCCTTCCCCCCTCTCCTTTGGCCCTCTCTCTTCCCCCCACTTCCTTCACCTCTCTCCTTCTTCCCTCTCTCCTTCTCCCCTCTCTCCTTCCCCCTTCCTTGCCCTCTCACATTCCCCCTCTCTCCTACCCCTCTCTCTCCTTCTCTCCTCTCTCCTGTCCCCTTCTTTCCCTCCTCTCCTTCACTCCTCTCTCCTTCCCCCCTCTCCTTACCCTCTCGCCTTCTCACCTCACTCCTCCCCCCTTCCTTCATCTCTCTCTTCCTCCCCTCTCTCCTTCCCACTTCCCTTCTCCCTCTCCTTCTCCCCTCTCTCCTTCTCCTCTCTCTCCTTCCACCTTCCTTCCCCTCTCTCCTTTCCCCCCACTCTCCTTTCCCCCATCTCTTTCTCCCCTCGCTCCTTCCACTCTCTCTCTTCCCCCTCTCACTCCTTCCCCCTCTCTCTTTCTCCTCTCTCCTTCCCCCTTACTTACCCTCTCTCATTCCCCCTCTCTCCTACCCCTCTCTCTCCTTCTGCCCTCTCTCCTTCCCCCCTCCTTGCTTCTACTTCCCTCTCACTCCTTCCCCCTCTCTCTTTCTCCTCTCTCCTTCCCCCTTCCTTACCCTCTCACATTCCCGCTCTCTCCTACTCCTCTCTCTCCTTCTCTCCTCTCTCCTTCCCCGGTCCTTCCCCTCTTTCCTTCCCCTCTCTCTCTTTCCCCATTCTTTCCCCACTCTTCTTCTCCCCTCTCTCCTCCCCCTTCCATCCTCTCTCTCTCCTTCCCTCCACTCTCCTTCTCCCCCTCTCCTTCCCCTTCCTTCCCCTCTCTCCTCCACCTTCTCTTTCTCCCCTCTCCCCTACCCCCTTCCTTCCCCTCTCTCCTTCCCCCTTCCTTCCCCTCTCTCCTTCTCACCTCTCTCCTTTCCTCTCTCTCCTTCCCCCTTTCTTCCCCTCTCTCCTTTCCCCTCTCCTTCCCCCCTCCTTCTCCCCTCGCTCCTTCCCCTCTCTCTCCTTCTCCCTCTCTCTTTCTCCTCTCTCCTTCCCTCTTCCTTCCCCCTCCCCTTCCCCCTCTCTCCTTCTGCCTCCCCTATCCCCTCTCTCTCCTTCCCCTCTCTCCTTCCCCCTCTCTCCTTCCCCCTCTCTCCTTCCCCCCCTCGCTCCTTCCCCATTCTTTGCCCTCTCTCTCCTCCCCATCTCTCCTTCCCCCTCTCCTTCCCTCTTCCTTCTCCCCTCTCTCTTTCCCCATTCCTTATCCTCTCTCCGTCCCCCTTCCTTCCCCCTCTCCTTCCCCCCTGTCTCCTTCTCCCCTTTCTCTTCTCCCCTCTCTCGTTCCCCTTTCCTTCCCCTCTCTCCTTCCCTCCTCTCTCCTTCTCCCCTCTGTCCTTCCCCCTTCCTTGCTCCTTCTTCCCCCCTCTCCTTCTCCCCTCTCTCCTTCCCCCATCCTTCCCCTTTCTTCCCCCCTTCCTTCTCCCCTCTCTCTTTCTCCCCTCCTCCTCTCCTTCCCCTCTAGCTCCATCTCCTCTCTCTCCTTCCCTCTCTGCATCCCTCCTCTCTCCTTCCCCCTCACTCTTTCCCCCTTCCTTCCCCTCTCCCTTTCTCCCACTCTCCTACACCTCTCTCTCCTTCTCGCCTCTCCTTCCCCCTTCCTTCCCCCCTCCTTCTACCCTCTCTCCTTTCCCCACTCTCTCCTACCTCTCTCTCTCCTTCTCTCCTCACTCCTTCCCCCTTCCTTCCCCCGTCCTTCTTCCCTCTCTCCTTTCCCCCTCTCTGCTTCCCCCTATCCTTTGCCCTTCCTTCTCCCCTCTCCTTCTCCCCTCTCTTTCTCCACCTCTCCTTCCCCCTTCCTTTCCCTCTCTCCTTAACCCATCTCTCTTTCCTACCTTTTCTTCTCCCCTCTCTCCTTCCCCCTTCCTTCCACCCTCTCCGCCACCCTTCTCTACTTCCCGTTCTCCTTACCCTCTCTCCTTCTCCCCTCTTTCCTTCCTCCTTCCATCTCCATTCTCCTTCTCCCCTCGCTCTCCTTCCCCCTTCCTTTCCCCTCTCCTTCTACCCCTCCTTCTCCCCTCTCTCCTTCCCCCCCCTCCTTCTCCCCTTGCTCCTTCCCCTCTCTCTCCTTCTCCCTCTCTCCTTCCCCCTCTCTCCTTCCCCCTCTCTCTTTCTCCTCTCTCCTTCCCCCTTCCTTCCCCCTTCCTTCCCCTCTCTCCATCCCCGCGCTCTCCTTCTCCACTTTCTCCTACCCTCTTCCTTCCCCTCTCTCCTTCCCCCCTCTCTCCTTCTCCACTCTCTCCTACCCCCTTCCTTCCCCTCTCTCCTTTCCCGCCTCTCTCCTTCCCCTCTCCGTCTCCCCTCTCTCCTTCCCCATTCCTTACCGTCTCTCCATCCCCCTCTCCTTCCCTCTTCCTTCTCCCCTCTCTCGTTCCCCCTTCCTTCCCCTCCTCCTCCCCTCTCTCCTCCCTTCCCTTCACCCTCTCCTTCTTCCCTCTCTCCTTCTCCCCTCTCTCTATCCCCCTTCCTTCCTTCCCCTCTCTCCTTTCTCCCCCTCTCCTTCCCCCCTCGCTTCTTCCCCTCTCTCTGCTCCCCCTCTCTGCTCCCTCCTCTCTCCTTCCCCCTCACTCTTTCCCACGTCCTTCCCCTCTCTCATTACTCCTCTCTCCTACCCCTATCTCTCCTTCTCTCCTCACTCCTTCCCCCTTCCTTCCCCTCTCTCCTTCTCGCCTCTCCTTCCCCCTTTCTTCGTCCCTCCTTCTCCCCTCTCTCCTCTCTCCCCTCTCTGCTTCCCCCCATCCTTCCCCCTTCCTTATCCCCTCTCCGCTCTCTCCTTCCCCCTTCCTTCCCTCCTCTCCTTCATCCCTCTCTCCTTCCCCCTTCCTTCCCCCTCTCCTTCTCCCATCTCTCCTTCCCCTCTTCCTTGCTCCTTCTTCCCGCCTCTCTCCTTCTCCCCTGTCTCCGCCCCCTTCCTTCCCCCCCTCTCCTTCTCCCCTCTCTCTTTCTCCCCCCTCCTCCTCCTCTCCTTCTCCCCTCTTTCCTTCCCATCTCTCTCCTCCCCTCTCTCCTTCCCCCTCTACTTCTCCACTCTCCTTCCCCCTCTCCTTCTCCCCTCTCTCCTTCCCCCTCTCCTTCTCCCCTCTCTCCTTCCCCCTCTCCTTCTCCCCTCTCTCTTTCCCCATTCCTTATCCTCTCTCGTTCCCCCTTCCTTCCCCCCTCCTTCTCCCCTCTCTCCTTCTCCCCTCTCTCCATCCCCCTTCCTTCCCCTCTCTCATTTCCTCTCTCTCCTACCCCTCTCTCTCTCCTTCTCTCCTCACTCCTTCCCCCTTCCTTCCCCTCTCTCCTTCTCGCCTCTCCTTCCCCCTTTCTTCGTCCCTCCTTCTCCCCTCTGTCCTCTCTCCCCTCTCTGCTTCCCCCATTTTTCCCCCTTCCTTATCCCCTCTCCTCCTCTGCGCTCTCCTTCCCCCTTCCTTCCCTCCTCTCCTTCATCCCTCTCTCCTTCCCCCTTCCTTTCCCCTCTCCTTCTCCCATCTCTCCTTCCCGTCTTCCTTGCTCCTTCTTCCCACCTCTCTCCTTCTCCCCTGTCTCCTCCTTCCTTCCTTCCCCCCTCTCCTTCTCCCCTCTCCTTCCCCCCTCTCCTTCTCCCCTCTCTCCTTCCCCCTCTCTCTTTTCCCATTCCTTATCCTCTCTCGTTCCCCCTTCCTTCCCCCCTCCTTCTCCCCTCTCTCCTTCTCCCCTCTCTCCATCCCCTTCCTTTCCCTCTCTCCTTTCTCCCCCTCTCCTTCCCCCCTCGCTCCTTCCGCGCTCTCTCTCCTCCCCCTCTCTGTTTCCCCCTCTCTCCTTCTTCCTCACTCTTTCCCATTCCTTCCCCTCTCTCATTCCCCTCTCTCTCCTTCTATCCTCACCCCTTCCCCCTTCCTTCCCCCCTCTCCCATCTCTCCTTTTCCCCCTCTCTGCTTCCCCCCTATCCTTCCCCCTTCCTTCTCCCCTCTCCTTCTCCCCTCTCTCTTTCCCCAATCCTTATCCTCTCTCGTTCCCCCTTCCATCCCCTCCTCCTTCTCTCCTCTCTCCTCCCTTCCTTTCCCCTCCTTCTTCCCTCACTCCTTCCCCCTTCCCTTCACCCTCTACTTCTCCCCTCTCTCCTTCTCAGCTCTCTCCAAGCCCCTTCCTTCCACCTCTCCTTTCTCCCCCACTCATTCCCCCCTCGCTCCTTCCCCTCTCTCTTCTCCCCCCTCTCTGCTTGCCCCTCTCTCCTTCTCCCTCACTCTTTCCCCCTTCCTTCCCCTCTCTCATTCCCCCCTCTCATTCCCCCCTCTCTCCTACCCCTCTCTCCTTCTCATCACTCCTTCCCCCTTCCTTCCCCTCTCTCCTTCTCACCTCTCCTTCCCCCTTCCTTCTCCCCTCTCTCCTTCCCCCTTCCTTCCCTCCTCTCCTTCATCCCTCTCTCCTTCCCCATTCCTTCCCTCTTCTCCTACTCCCATCTCTCCTTCCCCCCTTCCTTGCTCCTTCTTCCCACCTCTCTCCTTCTCCCCTGTCTCCTCCCCCTTCCTTCCCCCTCTCCTTCTCCCCTCTCTCTTTCTCCCCCTCCTCCTCTCCTCCTCCCCTCTTTCCTTCCCCTCTCTCTCTCTCCTTTCCCCTTCCTTCCGCACTGTCCTTCTCCCCTCTACCCTCCCCCTTCCTTTCCCCCTCTCATTCTCCCCTCCCTCCTTCTCCCCCTCCTCCCCCTCTCCTTCTCCCCTCTCTCTTTCTCCCCTCTCTCCTTCCCCCTTCCTAACACTCTCTACTTCTCCCCTGTCTCCTTCCCCCTTCCATTCCTCCCTCCTTCCCACCTCTCCTTCTCCCCTCTCTCCTTCCCCCTTCCTTCCCGTCTCTCCTTCTCCCCTCTCTCCTTCCCCCTTCCTTCCCACCTCTCCTTCTCCCCTCTCTCCTTTCCCCTTCCTTCCCACCTCTCCTTCTCCCCTCTCTCCTTCCCCCTTCCTTCCCACCTCTCCTTCTCCCCTCTCTCCTTCCCCCTTCCTTCCCACCTCTCCTTCTCCCCTCTCTCCTTCCCCCTTCCTTCCCACCTCTCCTTCTCCCCTCTCTCCTTCCCCCTTCCTTCCCACCTCTCCTTCTCCCCTCTCTCCTTCCCCCTTCCTTCCCACCTCTCCTTCTCCCCTCTCTCCTTCCCCCTTCCTTCCCCTCTCTCCTTTCCCCCCCACTCTCCTTTCCCCCATCTCTTTCTCCCCTCGCTCCTTCCACCCTCTCTTCCCCCTCACTCCTTCCCCCTCTCTCTTCCCCCTCTCTCCTTCCCCCTTCCTTACCCTCTCTCATTCCCCCTCTCTCCTACCCCTCTCTCTCCTTCTGCCCTCTCTCCATCCCCTTGCTCCTACTTCCCTCCTCTCTCCTTCCTCTCTCCTTCCCCCTCTCTCTCCTTCTCCCCTCTCTCCTTCCCCCTTCCTTCCCCTCTCTCCTTCTCCCCTCTCTCCTCCCCCCTTCCTTCCCCCCTCTCTCCTTCTCCGCGCTCTCCTCCCCCTTCCTTCCTCTCTCTCCTTCCCTCCCCTCTCCTTCCCACCTCTCTCCTTCCCCCTCTCTCCTTCCCCCTTCCTTACCCTCTCTCATTGCCCCCACTCTCCTACCTCTCTCTCCTCTTCTCCCCTCTCTCCTGCCCCCTGCATTCCCCTGGATCCTTCTCTCCCCTCTCGTTCCCCCTCTCCTGCCCCCCTCTCCTTCTCCGCGCTCTCCTTCCCCTTGCTTGCTCCTACTTCCGTCCTCTTTCCTTCCATCTCTCCTTCTCCCCTCTCTCCTTCTACTCTCTCTCCTTCCACCTTCCTTCCCCTCTCTCCTTTCCCCCCACTCTCCTTTCCCCCATCTCTTTCTCCCCTCGCTCCTTCCACTCTCTCTCTCTTCCCCCTCTCACTCCTTCCCCCTCTCTCATTCCCCCTCTCTCCTACCCCTCTCTCTCCTTCTCCCCTCTCTCCTTCCCCCTTCCTTCCCCCTCTCCTTCTCCCCTCTCTCCTTCCCCCTTCCTTCCCCTCTCTCCTTCTCCCCTCTCTCCTCCCACCTTCCTTCCCCCCTTCCTTCCCCCCTCTCTCCTTCTCCGCTCTCTCCTCCCCTTCCTTCCTCTCTCTCCTTCCCTCCCCTCTCCTTCCCCCCTCTCTCCTTCTCCCCTCTCTCCTCCCCCTTCCTTCCTCTCTCTCCTTCCCTCCCCTCTCCTTCCCCCTCTCTCCTACCTCTCTCTCCTCTTCTCCCCTCTCTCCTGCCCCCTGCCTTCCCCTGGATCCTTCTCTCCCCTCTCGTTCCCCCTCTCCTGCCCCCCTCTCCTTCTCCGCGCTCTCCTTCCCCGTGCTTGCTCCTACTTCCGTCCACTCTCCTTCCATCTCTCCTTCCCCTCTCTCCTTCTCCCCTCTCTCCTTCCCCCTTCCTTCCCCTCTCTCCTTCTCCCATCTCTCCTTCCCCCTTCCTTGCTCCTACTTCCCTCCTCTCTCCTTCCATCTCTCCTTCCCCCTCTCCTTCTCCCCTCTCTCCATCCCCCTTCTTTCCCCTCTCTCCTTTTCCCCTCTCTCCTCCCTCTTCCTTCCTCTCTCCTTCCCTCTTCTCTCCTTCTCCCCTCTCTCCTCCCCCTTCCTTCCCCCCTCTCCTTTGGCCCTCTCTCTTCCCCCCACTTCCTTCACCTCTCTCCTTCTTCCCTCTCTCCTTCTCCCCTCTCTCCTTCCCCCTTCCTTGCCCTCTCACATTCCCCCTCTCTCCTACCCCTCTCTCTCCTTCTCTCCTCTCTCCTGTCCCCTTCTTTCCCTCCTCTCCTTCACTCCTCTCTCCTTCCCCCCTCTCCTTACCCTCTCGCCTTCTCACCTCACTCCTCCCCCCTTCCTTCATCTCTCTCTTCCTCCCCTCTCTCCTTCCCACTTCCCTTCTCCCTCTCCTTCTCCCCTCTCTCCTTCTCCTCTCTCTCCTTCCACCTTCCTTCCCCTCTCTCCTTTCCCCCCACTCTCCTTTCCCCCATCTCTTTCTCCCCTCGCTCCTTCCACTCTCTCTCTTCCCCCTCTCACTCCTTCCCCCTCTCTCTTTCTCCTCTCTCCTTCCCCCTTACTTACCCTCTCTCATTCCCCCTCTCTCCTACCCCTCTCTCTCCTTCTGCCCTCTCTCCTTCCCCCCTCCTTGCTTCTACTTCCCTCTCACTCCTTCCCCCTCTCTCTTTCTCCTCTCTCCTTCCCCCTTCCTTACCCTCTCACATTCCCGCTCTCTCCTACTCCTCTCTCTCCTTCTCTCCTCTCTCCTTCCCCGGTCCTTCCCCTCTTTCCTTCCCCTCTCTCTCTTTCCCCATTCTTTCCCCACTCTTCTTCTCCCCTCTCTCCTCCCCCTTCCATCCTCTCTCTCTCCTTCCCTCCACTCTCCTTCTCCCCCTCTCCTTCCCCTTCCTTCCCCTCTCTCCTCCACCTTCTCTTTCTCCCCTCTCCCCTACCCCCTTCCTTCCCCTCTCTCCTTCCCCCTTCCTTCCCCTCTCTCCTTCTCACCTCTCTCCTTTCCTCTCTCTCCTTCCCCCTTTCTTCCCCTCTCTCCTTTCCCCTCTCCTTCCCCCCTCCTTCTCCCCTCGCTCCTTCCCCTCTCTCTCCTTCTCCCTCTCTCTTTCTCCTCTCTCCTTCCCTCTTCCTTCCCCCTCCCCTTCCCCCTCTCTCCTTCTGCCTCCCCTATCCCCTCTCTCTCCTTCCCCCCTCTCCTTCCCCCTCTCTCCTTCCCCCTCTCTCCTTCCCCCCTCGCTCCTTCCCCATTCTTTGCCCTCTCTCTCCTCCCCATCTCTCCTTCCCCCTCTCCTTCCCTCTTCCTTCTCCCCTCTCTCTTTCCCCATTCCTTATCCTCTCTCCGTCCCCCTTCCTTCCCCCTCTCCTTCCCCCCTGTCTCCTTCTCCCCTTTCTCTTCTCCCCTCTCTCGTTCCCCTTTCCTTCCCCTCTCTCCTTCCCTCCTCTCTCCTTCTCCCCTCTGTCCTTCCCCCTTCCTTGCTCCTTCTTCCCCCCTCTCCTTCTCCCCTCTCTCCTTCCCCCATCCTTCCCCTTTCTTCCCCCCTTCCTTCTCCCCTCTCTCTTTCTCCCCTCCTCCTCTCCTTCCCCTCTAGCTCCATCTCCTCTCTCTCCTTCCCTCTCTGCATCCCTCCTCTCTCCTTCCCCCTCACTCTTTCCCCCTTCCTTCCCCTCTCCCTTTCTCCCACTCTCCTACACCTCTCTCTCCTTCTCGCCTCTCCTTCCCCCTTCCTTCCCCCCTCCTTCTACCCTCTCTCCTTTCCCCACTCTCTCCTACCTCTCTCTCTCCTTCTCTCCTCACTCCTTCCCCCTTCCTTCCCCCGTCCTTCTTCCCTCTCTCCTTTCCCCCTCTCTGCTTCCCCCTATCCTTTGCCCTTCCTTCTCCCCTCTCCTTCTCCCCTCTCTTTCTCCACCTCTCCTTCCCCCTTCCTTTCCCTCTCTCCTTAACCCATCTCTCTTTCCTACCTTTTCTTCTCCCCTCTCTCCTTCCCCCTTCCTTCCACCCTCTCCGCCACCCTTCTCTACTTCCCGTTCTCCTTACCCTCTCTCCTTCTCCCCTCTTTCCTTCCTCCTTCCATCTCCATTCTCCTTCTCCCCTCGCTCTCCTTCCCCCTTCCTTTCCCCTCTCCTTCTACCCCTCCTTCTCCCCTCTCTCCTTCCCCCCCCTCCTTCTCCCCTTGCTCCTTCCCCTCTCTCTCCTTCTCCCTCTCTCCTTCCCCCTCTCTCCTTCCCCCTCTCTCTTTCTCCTCTCTCCTTCCCCCTTCCTTCCCCCTTCCTTCCCCTCTCTCCATCCCCGCGCTCTCCTTCTCCACTTTCTCCTACCCTCTTCCTTCCCCTCTCTCCTTCCCCCCTCTCTCCTTCTCCACTCTCTCCTACCCCCTTCCTTCCCCTCTCTCCTTTCCCGCCTCTCTCCTTCCCCTCTCCGTCTCCCCTCTCTCCTTCCCCATTCCTTACCGTCTCTCCATCCCCCTCTCCTTCCCTCTTCCTTCTCCCCTCTCTCGTTCCCCCTTCCTTCCCCTCCTCCTCCCCTCTCTCCTCCCTTCCCTTCACCCTCTCCTTCTTCCCTCTCTCCTTCTCCCCTCTCTCTATCCCCCTTCCTTCCTTCCCCTCTCTCCTTTCTCCCCCTCTCCTTCCCCCCTCGCTTCTTCCCCTCTCTCTGCTCCCCCTCTCTGCTCCCTCCTCTCTCCTTCCCCCTCACTCTTTCCCACGTCCTTCCCCTCTCTCATTACTCCTCTCTCCTACCCCTATCTCTCCTTCTCTCCTCACTCCTTCCCCCTTCCTTCCCCTCTCTCCTTCTCGCCTCTCCTTCCCCCTTTCTTCGTCCCTCCTTCTCCCCTCTCTCCTCTCTCCCCTCTCTGCTTCCCCCCATCCTTCCCCCTTCCTTATCCCCTCTCCGCTCTCTCCTTCCCCCTTCCTTCCCTCCTCTCCTTCATCCCTCTCTCCTTCCCCCTTCCTTCCCCCTCTCCTTCTCCCATCTCTCCTTCCCCTCTTCCTTGCTCCTTCTTCCCGCCTCTCTCCTTCTCCCCTGTCTCCGCCCCCTTCCTTCCCCCCCTCTCCTTCTCCCCTCTCTCTTTCTCCCCCCTCCTCCTCCTCTCCTTCTCCCCTCTTTCCTTCCCATCTCTCTCCTCCCCTCTCTCCTTCCCCCTCTACTTCTCCACTCTCCTTCCCCCTCTCCTTCTCCCCTCTCTCCTTCCCCCTCTCCTTCTCCCCTCTCTCCTTCCCCCTCTCCTTCTCCCCTCTCTCTTTCCCCATTCCTTATCCTCTCTCGTTCCCCCTTCCTTCCCCCCTCCTTCTCCCCTCTCTCCTTCTCCCCTCTCTCCATCCCCCTTCCTTCCCCTCTCTCATTTCCTCTCTCTCCTACCCCTCTCTCTCTCCTTCTCTCCTCACTCCTTCCCCCTTCCTTCCCCTCTCTCCTTCTCGCCTCTCCTTCCCCCTTTCTTCGTCCCTCCTTCTCCCCTCTGTCCTCTCTCCCCTCTCTGCTTCCCCCATTTTTCCCCCTTCCTTATCCCCTCTCCTCCTCTGCGCTCTCCTTCCCCCTTCCTTCCCTCCTCTCCTTCATCCCTCTCTCCTTCCCCCTTCCTTTCCCCTCTCCTTCTCCCATCTCTCCTTCCCGTCTTCCTTGCTCCTTCTTCCCACCTCTCTCCTTCTCCCCTGTCTCCTCCTTCCTTCCTTCCCCCCTCTCCTTCTCCCCTCTCCTTCCCCCCTCTCCTTCTCCCCTCTCTCCTTCCCCCTCTCTCTTTTCCCATTCCTTATCCTCTCTCGTTCCCCCTTCCTTCCCCCCTCCTTCCCCCCTCTCTCCTTCTCCCCTCTCTCCATCCCCTTCCTTCCCCTCTCTCCTTTCTCCCCCTCTCCTTCCCCCCTCGCTCCTTCCGCGCTCTCTCTCCTCCCCCTCTCTGCTTCCCCCTCTCTCCTTCTTCCTCACTCTTTCCCATTCCTTCCCCTCTCTCATTCCCCTCTCTCTCCTTCTATCCTCACCCCTTCCCCCTTCCTTCCCCCTCTCCCATCTCTCCTTTCCCCCCTCTCTGCTTCCCCCCTATCCTTCCCCCTTCCTTCTCCCCTCTCCTTCTCCCCTCTCTCTTTCCCCAATCCTTATCCTCTCTCGTTCCCCCTTCCATCCCCTCCTCCTTCTCTCCTCTCTCCTCCCTTCCTTTCCCCTCCTTCTTCCCTCACTCCTTCCCCCTTCCCTTCACCCTCTACTTCTCCCCTCTCTCCTTCTCAGCTCTCTCCAACCCCCTTCCTTCCACCTCTCCTTTCTCCCCCACTCATTCCCCCCTCGCTCCTTCCCCTCTCTCTTCTCCCCCCTCTCTGCTTGCCCCTCTCTCCTTCTCCCTCACTCTTTCCCCCTTCCTTCCCCTCTCTCATTCCCCCCTCTCATTCCCCCCTCTCTCCTACCCCTCTCTCCTTCTCATCACTCCTTCCCCCTTCCTTCCCCTCTCTCCTTCTCACCTCTCCTTCCCCCTTCCTTCTCCCCTCTCTCCTTCCCCCTTCCTTCCCTCCTCTCCTTCATCCCTCTCTCCTTCCCCATTCCTTCCCTCTTCTCCTACTCCCATCTCTCCTTCCCCCCTTCCTTGCTCCTTCTTCCCACCTCTCTCCTTCTCCCCTGTCTCCTCCCCCTTCCTTCCCCCTCTCCTTCTCCCCTCTCTCTTTCTCCCCCTCCTCCTCTCCTCCTCCCCTCTTTCCTTCCCCTCTCTCTCTCTCCTTTCCCCTTCCTTCCGCACTGTCCTTCTCCCCTCTACCCTCCCCCTTCCTTCCTCCCTCTCCTTCTCCCCTCTCTGCTTCCCCCTTCCTTTCCCCCTCTCATTCTCCCCTCCCTCCTTCTCCCCCCTCCTCCCCCTCTCCTTCTCCCCTCTCTCTTTCTCCCCTCTCTCCTTCCCCCTTCCTAACACTCTCTACTTCTCCCCTGTCTCCTTCCCCCTTCCATTCCTCCCTCCTTCCCACCTCTCCTTCTCCCCTCTCTCCTTCCCCCTTCCTTCCCGTCTCTCCTTCTCCCCTCTCTCCTTCCCCCTTCCTTCCCACCTCTCCTTCTCCCCTCTCTCCTTCCCCCTTCCTTCCCACCTCTCCTTCTCCCCTCTCTCCTTCCCCCTTCCTTCCCACCTCTCCTTCTCCCCTCTCTCCTTCCCCCTTCCTTCCCACCTCTCCTTCTCCCCTCTCTCCTTCCCCCTTCCTTCCCACCTCTCCTTCTCCCCTCTCTCCTTCCCCCTTCCTTCCCATCTCTCCTTCTCCCCTCTCTCCTTTCCCCTTCCTTCCCATCTCTCCTTCTCCCCTCTCTCCTTCCCCCTTCCCACCTCTCCTTCTCCCCTCTCTCCTTCCCCCTTCCTTCCCATCTCTCCTTCTCCCCTCTCTCCTTCCCCCTTCCTTCCCCTCTCTCCTTCTCCCCTCTCTCCTTCCCCCTTCCTTCCCATCTCTCCTTCTCCCCTCTCTCCTTCCCCCTTCCTTCCCATCTCTCCTTCTCCCCTCTCTCCTTTCCCCTTCCTTCTGCTCTCTCCTTCTCCCTTCTACTCACCCCCTTCCTTTCCCCCCTCCTTCTCCCCTCTCCTTCTCCCTTCTCTCCTTCCCCCTTCCTTCCTCTCTCTTCTCCCCCTCTCTCCTTCCCCCCACTCCTTCCCCCTCTCTCCTTTCCCTCTCTCCTTCCCTCTCCTCTCATTCGCCCCCGTCTCCTTCCCCCCTCGCTCCTTCCACCCCTCTGTCCTTTCCCACTCTCTCCTTCCCCCTCTCTCTTCCCCCTCTCTCCATTCCCCTTCTCTCCATCCCCCTCGCTCCTTTCCCCCTCTCCTCCCCCTCTCACCTTCCCCCTCTCTCCTTGCCCCCTCTCTTCTTCCCCCCTCGCTCCTTCCCCCCTCGCTCCTTCCCCCCTCGCTCCTCCCCCTCGCTCCTTCCCCTTCTCTCCTTCCCCCATCGCTCCTTCCCCCCTCGCTCCTTCCCCCCTCGCTCCTCCCCCTCGCTCCTTCCCCTTCTCTCCTTCCCCTCTCGCTCCTTCCCCCCTCGCTCCTTCCCCCCTCGCTCCTTCCACCCCTGTCCTTCCACCCTCGCTCCTTCCCCTTCGCTCCTTTCCCCCTCTCCTCCCCCTCTCTCCTTCCCCCCTCTCTCCTTGCCCCTCTCTCCTTGCCCCCTCTCTCCTTGCCCCCCTCTCCTCCCCCTCTCTCCTTCCCCCCTCTCTCCTTGCCCCTCTCGCCTTGCCCCCTCTCTCCTTGCCCCCCTCTCCTCCCCCCTCTCCTTCCCCCCTCTCTCCTTGCCCCTCTCTCCTTGCCCCCTCTCTCCTTGCCCCCTCTCTCCTTCCCCTTCTCTCCTTCCCCTTCGCTCCTTTCCCCCTCTCCTCCCCTCTCTCCTTCCCCCCCCTCTCCTCCCCCTCTCTCCTTGCCCCCTCTCTCCTTGCCCCCTCTCTCCTTCCCCTTCTCTCCTTTCCCTTCGCTCCTTTCCCCCTCTCCTCTCCCTCTCTCCTTCCCCCCTCTCTCCTTGCCCCCTCTCTTCTTGCCCCCCTCTCCTTGCCCCTTCTCTCCTTCCCCCCTCGCTCCTTCCCCCCTCTCCTCCCCCTCTCTCCTTCCCCCCTCTCCTTCCCCTCTCTCCTTCCCCCCCTCTCCTTCCCCCCCTCTCCTTCCCCGCTCGATCCTTCGCCCTCTCTTCTTCCCTTTCTCTCCTTCCCCCCTCGCTCCTTCCTCCCTCTCTCCTTGCCCCCTCTCTCCTTCCCCCTTCTCTCCTTTCCCCCTCGCTCCTTTCCCCCTCTCCTCCCCCTATCCTTCCCCCCTCTCTCCTTCCCCCCCTCTCCTTTCCCCCTCCTCCCCCTCTCTCCTTCCCCCTCGCTCCTTCCCCCCTCTCCTCCCCCTCTCTCCTTCCCCCCCTCGCTCCTTCCCCCTCGCTCCTTCCCCTTCTCTCCTCCCCCCCTCGCTCCTTCCCCCCTCTCCTCCCCCTCTCTCCTCCCCCCCTCGCTCCTACCCCCTTCTCTCCTCCCCCCCTCGCTCCTACCCGCTTCTCTCCTTCCCCCCTCGATCCTCCCCCCTCTCCTCTCTCTCTCTCTCCGTCCCCCCTCACTCCTTCCCCTTCTCTCCTTCCCCCCTCGCTCCTTCCCCCCTCGCTCCTTCCCCCTCGTTCCTTCCCCCCTCTCTCCTTCCCCCCTCGCTCCTTCCTCCCCTGTCCTTCCACCCTCGCTCCTTCCCCTTCGCTCCTTTACCCCTCTCCTCCCCCTCTCTCCTGCCCCCTCTCTCCTTGCCCACTCTCTCCTTGCCCCCCCTCTCCTCCCCCTCTCTCCTTCCCCCCTCTCTCCTTGCCCCTCTCTCCTTGCCCCCTCTCTCCTTGCCCCCTCTCTCCTTCCCCTTCTCTCCTTTCCCCCTCGCTCCTTTCCCCCTCTCCTCCCCCTCTCTCCTTCCCCCCTCTCTCCTTCCCCCTTCTCTCCTTTCCCCCTCGCTCCTTTCCCCCTCTCCTCCCCCTCTCTCCTTCCCCCCTCTCTCCTTCCCCCTTCTCTCCTTTCCCCCTCGCTCCTTTCCCCCTCTCCTCTCCCTCTCTCCTTCCCCCCCCTCTCCTTGCCCCCTCTCTCCTTCCCCCTCGCTCTTTCCCCCTCTCCTCCCCCTCTCTCCTTGCCCCCTCTCTCCATCCCCCCTCGCTCCTTCCCCCCTCTCCTCCTCCTCTCTCCTTCCCCCCCTCTCCTCCCCCTCTCTCCTTCCCCCCCTCTTCTTCCCCCCTAGCTCCTTCCCCTTCTCTCCTTCCCCCCTCGCTACTTCCCCCCTCTCCTCCCCCTCTCTCCTTCCCCCCCTCTTCTTCCCCCCTAGCTCCTTCCCCTTCTCTCCTTCCCCCCTCGCTCCTTCCCCCCTCGCTCCTTCCCCTTTTCTCCTTCCCCCCTCGCTCCTTCCCCCCTCGCTCCTTCCCCTTTTCTCCTTCCCCCCTCGCTCCTTCCCACCCTCTCCTTCCCCCTCGCTCCTACCCCCTTGCTCCTCCCCCCTCGCTCCTTCCCCTTCTCTCCTTCCCCTCTCGCTCCTTCCCCCCTCTCTCCTTCCCCCCTCGCTCCTTCCTCCCCTCTTCTTCCACCCTCGCTCCTTCCCCTTCGCTCCTTTCCCCCTCTCCTCCCCCTCTCTCCTTCCCCCCTCTCTCCTTGCCCCCTCTCTCCTTCCCTCTTCTCTCCTTTCCCCCTCGCTCCTTTCCCCCTCTCCTCCCCCTATCCTTCCCCCCTCTCTCCTTCCCCCCCTCCTCCCCCTCTCTCCTTCCCCCCCTCTACTTCCACCCTCGCTCCTTCCCCTTCGCTCCTTTCCCCCTCTCCTCCCCCTTTCTCCTTCCCCGTCTCTCCTTCCCCCTTCTCTCCTTGCTCCCTCTCTCCTTCCCCCCTCGCTCCTTCCCCCCTCTCCTCCCCCTCTCTCCTTCCCACCCTCTCCTTCCCCTCTCTCCTTCCCCCCCCTACTTCCACCCTCGCTCCTTCCCCCTCGCTCCTTTCCCCCTCTCCTCCCCCTCTCTCCTTCCCCCCTCTCTCCTTCCCCCTTCTCTCCTTGCCCCCTCGCTTCTTTCCCCCTCTCCTCTCCCTCTCTCCTTCCCCTTCTCTCCTTGCCCCCTCTCTCCTTCTCCCCTCTCTCCTTCCCCTTCTCTCCTTCCCCCCTCGCTCCTACCCCCTTCTCTCCTTCCCCCCTCGATCCTCCCCCCTCCTCCCTCTCTCTCCTTCCCCCCTCGCTCCTTGCCCGCCTCTCCTCCCCCTCCTTCCCCCCTCGCTTCTTCCCCCCCTCTCTTTCCCCCCTCGCTCCTTCCCCCCTCCCCTTCACCCTCTCCTTTTCCACTCTCTCCTTCACCCTTCCATCCCCACTCTCCTTCTCACCTCACTCCTCCCGTCTTCCTTCAGCTCTCTCCTTCACCCCTCTCCTTTCACCCCTCTCCTTCCTCCACTCCTCCCCCCTCTCCTTCTCCACTCTCTCCTTCTTCACTCTCTCCTTCTCCCCTCTCTCCTTCCCCTTACTTCCCCCTCTCCTTCTCCTATCACTCCTTCCCCCTTCCTTCCCTCTCTCCTTCCACCTCTCTCCTTCCCCCACTCTCCTTCCAGCTCTCTCCTTCCCTCTTCTCTCATTCGCCCCCTTCTCCTTCCCCCCTCTCTCCTTCCCCCTTCTCTCCTTCCTAACTCTCCTTCCTCCCCTCTCTTTCACCCCCTTCTCCTTCCCCCCTCGCTCTTCCACCTCTCTTCTTCTCTCCTCTCTCCTTCCCACTTCTCTCCTTCCCAACTCCCCTTCCTCCCCTCTCTTTCGGCCCCATCTCCTTCCCCCCTCGCTCCTTTCACCCCTCTGTCCTTCCCCACTCTCTACTTCTCTCTCTCCTTCCACCCTCTCCTTCCCCACATTTATGTTTCGCCCTCTCCTTCACCCCCCTTCACTCTATCTCCTTCCGACAATCCTCCTCCCCCTCTCTTTCACTCCCTGTCCATCCGCCCTTCACCCCTCTCCTTCCACCCTTCCCCCTCTCCTTACCACACTCTTTCCCTCACTCTTTCCCCCTCTCTCCTTCCCCCCTCAACATCTCCTCCCTCCCTTCCCGCTCCTTTCCCCTCTCTCCTTCCCCCAACTCGTTCTGTCATCTCTCCTCTCCACTCTCTGCCTCCGTCTCTTGCCCCTCTCCTTCCCCCCTCCTTCTCCCTCTACTTCCCCCCCTTTCCCCCACTAACCTTCGCCCCCTTCCCCCTCTCCTTCCCCTCTCTCCTTCCCCCGCTCTCCTTCCCCTCTCTCCTTCCCCCTCTCTCCTTCCCCCCTCTCTCCTTCCCCCCTCTCTCCTTCCCCCCTCTCCTGCCCCCCTCTCCAACCCCTCTCTCCTTCTCCCCTCTCTCCTTCTCCTCTCTCCCCTCCCACCTTCCTTCCCACCTCTCTCCTTCTCCCCTCTCACCTTGGCCGTTCCTTGCCCTCTCTCCTTCTCACCTCACTCGCCCCCTTCCTTCCCCTCTCTCCTTCTCCCCTCTCTCCTTCCCCCTTCCTTCCTCTCTCTTCTCCCCCTCTCTCCTTCCCCCCTCTCCTTCCCCCTCTCTCCTTTCCCTCTCTCCTTCCCTCTCCTCTCATTCGCCCCCGTCTCCTTCCCCACTCGCTCCTTCCACCCCTCTGTCATTTCCCACTCTCTCCTTCCCCCTCTCTCTTCCCTCTCTCTCCTTCCCCCTTCTCTCCATCCCCCTCGCTCCTTTCCCCCTCTCCTCCCCCTCTCTTCTTCCCCCTCTCTCCTTGCCCCCTCTCTCCTTGCCCCCTCTCGCCTTCGCCCCGCGCTCCTTCCCCTTCTCTCCTTCCCTCCTCGCTCCTTCCCGCCTCGCTCCTTTCCCTTCTCTCCTTCCACCCTCGCTCCTTCCCCCCTCTCCTTCCCCCCTTGCTCCTTCCCCCCCTCTCCTTCCACCCTCGCTTCTTCCCCTTCACTCCTTTCACCCTCTCCTCCCCCTCTCTCCTTCCCCCCTCTCTCCTTGCCCCTCTCTCCTTGCCCCCTCTTTCCTTGCCCCCTCTCTCCTTGCCCCTCTCTCCTTTCCCCCTCGCTCCTTTCCCCCTCTCCTCCCCCTATCCTTCCCCCCTCTCTCCTTCCCCCCTCTCCTTCCCCCCTCGCTCTTTCCCCCCGCTCCTCCCCCTCTCTCCTCTCCCCCTCTCTCCTTCCCCCTTCTCTCCTTTCCCCCTCGCTCCTTTCCCCCTCTCCTCTCCCTCTCTCCTTGCCCCCTCTCTCCTTGCCCCCCTCTCCTTGTCCCCTCTCTCCTTCCCCCCTCGCTCCTTCCCCCCTCTCCTCCCCCTCTCTCCTTCCCCCCCTCTCCTTCCCCCCTCGCTCCTTCCCCTTCTCTCCTTCCCCCCTCGCTCCTCCCCCCTCTCCTTGCCGCCTCTCTCCTTCCCCCCTCGCTCCTTCCCCCTTCTCTCCTTCCCCCCTCGCTCCTTCCCCCTTCTCTCCTTCCCCCCTCGATCCTCCCCCCTTTCCTCCCACTCTCTCCTTCCCCCCTCGCTCCTTCCCCACCTCTCCTCCCCCCTCCTTCCCACCTTTCCTTCCCCACTCTCCTTCCCCACTCTCCTTTTCTACTCTCTCCTTCACCCTTCCATCCCCTCTCTCCTTCTCACCTCACTCCTCCCGCCTTCCCTCATCTCTCTCCTTCTCCCCTCTGTCCTTCCCCCTTCCCTTCACCTCCCCTCTCTCCTTCTCCCCTCTCTCCATCCCCCTTCCTTCCTCTCTCTCCTTTCTCCACCTCTCATTCCCCCCTCGTTCCTACCCCTCTCCTTCTCTCCTCACTCCTTCCCCCTTCCTTCTACCCTCTCCTTCTCCCTCTCTCCTTCTCACCTCTCTCCTTCCCCCTTCCTCCCCCGTCTCCTCCCACTTCCTTCCCCTCTCTCTCCTTCTCCCCTCCTTCTCCCCTCGCTAGTTCCCCCTTCCTCCCCCTGTCTTCTCCCCCCTCTCCTTCCCCCTTCCTTCTCCCTTCCTTCCTCTTTCTCATTCCTCCCTCTCTCCTAACCCTCTCTCCTTCTCCCCTCTCTCCTTCACCCCTCTCCTTTCACCCCTCTCCTTCCTCCACTCCTCCCCCCTCTCCTTCTCCCCTCTCTCCTTCTTCACTCGCTCCTTCTCCACTCTCTCCTTCCCCTTACTTCCCCCTCTCCTTCTCCTATCTCTCCTTCCCCCTTCCTTCCCTCTCTCCTTCCACCTCTCTCCTTCCCCCACTCTCCTTTCAGCTCTCTCCTTCCCTCTTCTCTCATTCGCCTCCTTCTCCTTCCCCCCTCGCTCCTTCCACCTATCTTCTTCTCCCCTCTCTCCTTCCCCCTTCTCTCCTTCCCAACTCCCCCTCCTCCCCTCTCTTTCGACCCCTTCTCCTTCCCCCCTCGCTCCTTCCACCTCTCTTCTTCTCCCCTCTCTCCTTCCCCCTTCTCTCCTTCCCAACTCCCCTTCCTCCCCTCTCTTTCGCCCCTCTCTCCTTCCCCCTTCTCTCCTTTCCCCCTCGCTCCTTTCCCCCTCTCCTCTCCCTCTCTCCTTCCCCCCTCTCTACTTGCCCCCCTCTCCTTGTCCCCTCTCTCCTTCCCCTTCTCTCCTTCCCCCCTCTCCTCCCCCTCTCTCCTTCCCCCCTCGCTCCTTCCCCTTCTCTCCTTCCCCCCTCACTCCTTCCCCTTCTCTCCTTCCCCCCTCGCTCCTTCCCCTTTTCTCCTTCCCCCCTCGCTCCTTCCCCTTCTCTCCTTCCCCCCTCGCTCCTTCCCCGTCGCTCCTTCCCCCCTCGCTCCTTACCCCACTCTCCTTCCCCCCTAGCTCCTTCCCCCCTCTCCTTCCTCCCTCGCTCCTCCCCCCTCTCCTTGCCGCCTCTCTCCTTCCCCCCTCGCTCCTTCCACTTCTCTCCTTCCCACCTCGCTCCTTCCCCCTTCTCTCCTTCCCCTTCTCGCCTTCCCCCCTCTCCTCCCCCTCTCTCCTTCCCCCCTCGCTCCTTCCCCTTCTCTCCTTCCCCCCTCACTCCTTCCCCTTTTCTCCTTCCCCCCTCGCTTCTTCCCCCCCTCTCTTTCCCCCCTCGCTCCTTCCCACCTCTCCTTCCCCCCTCTCCTTTTCTACTCTCTCCTTCACCCTTCCATCCCCTCTCTCCTTCTCACCTCACTCCTCCCGCCTTCCCTCATCTCTCTCCTTCTCCCCTCTGTCCTTCCCCCTTCCCTTCACCCTCTCCTTCTCCCCTCTCTCCTTCTCCCCTCTCTCCATCCCCCTTCCTTCCCCTCTCTCCTTTCTCCCCCTCTCAGTCCCCCCTGGTTCCTACCCCTCTCTCTCCTTCTCACCTCTCTCCTTCCCCCTTCCTCCCTCTGTCTCCTCCCACTTCCTTCCCCTCTCTCTCTTCCCCCCTCCTTCTCCCCTCGCTAGTTCCCCCTTCCTCCCCCTGTCTTCTCCCCCTCTCTCCTTTCCCCTTTCTTCCTCTTTCTCATTCCTCCCTCTCTCCTAACCCTCTCTCCTTCTCCCCTCTCTCCTTCACCCCTCTCCTTTCACCTCTCTCATTCTTCACTCGCTCTTTCTCCCCTCTCTCCTTCCCCCTTCCTTCCCTCTCTCCTTCCACATCTCTCCTTCCCCCACTCTCCTTCCAGCTCTCTCCTTCCCTCTTCTCTCATTCGCCCCCTTCTCCTTCCCCCCTCGCTCCTTCCACCTCTCTTCTTCTCCCCTCTCTCCTTCCCCCTTCTCTCCTTCCCAACTTCCCTTCCTCCCCTCTCTTTCGCCCCTCTCTCCTTCCCCCTTCTCTCCTTTCCCCCTCGCTCCTTTCCCCCTCTCCTCTCCCTCTCTCCTTCCCCCCTCTCTCCTTGCCCCCCTCTCCTTGTCCCCTCTATCCTTCCCCCCTCGCTCTTCCCCCTCTCTCCTTCCCCCCCTCTCCTTCCCCCCTCACTCCTTCCCCTTCTCTCCTTCCCCCCTCGCTCCTCCCCCCTCTCCTTGCCGCCTCTCTCTTCCCCCCTCGCTCCTTCCACTTCTCTCCTTCCCCCCTCGCTCCTTCCCCCTTCTCTCCTTCCCCCCTCGATCCTCCCCCCTCTCCTCCCACTCTCTCCTTCCCCCCTCGCTCCTTCCCCACCTCTCCTCCCCCCCTCCTTCCCCCCTCGCTTCTTCCCCCCCTCTCTTTCCCCTCTCGCTCCTTCCCCCCTCTCCTTCCCCCTCTCCTTTTCTACTCTCTCCTTCACCCTTCCATCCCCTCTCTCCTTCTCACCTCACTCCTCCCGCCTTCCTTCATCTCTCTCCTTCTCCCCTCTGTCCTTCCCCCTTCCCTTCACCCTCTCCTTCTCCCCTCTCTCCTTCTCCCCTCTCTCCATCCCCCTTCCTTCCCCTCTCTCCTTTCTCCCCCTCTCATTCCCCCCTCGTTCCTACCCCTCTCCCGCCTTCTCTCCTCACTCCTTCCCCCTTCCTTCTCCCCTCTCCTTCTCCCTCTCTCCTTCTCACCTCTCTCCTTCCCCCTTCCTCCCCCTGTCTCCTCCCACTTCCTTCCCCTCTCTCTCTTCCCCCCTCCTTCTCCCCTCGCTAGATCCCCCTTCCTCCCCCTGTCTTCTTCCCCCTCTCTCCTTCCCCCTTCCTTCTCCCTTCCTTCCTCTTTCTCATTCCTCCCTCTCTCCTAACCCTCTCTCCTTCTCCCCTCTCTCCTTCACCCCTCTCCTTTCACCTCTCTCCTTCTTCACTCGCTCCTTCTCCCCTCTCTCCTTCCCCCTTCCTTCCCTCTCTCCTTCCACGTCTCTCCTTCCCCCACTCTCCTTCCAGCTCTCTCCTTCCCTCTTCTCTCATTCGCCCCCTTCTCCTTCCCCCTTCGCTCCTTCCACCTCTCTTCTTCTCCCCTCTCTCCTTCCCCCTTCTCTCCTTCCCAACTCCCCCTCCTCCCCTCTCTTTCGCCCCCATCTCCTTCCCCCCTCGCTCCTTTCACCCCTCTGTCCTTCCCCACTCTCGACTTCCCCCTCTCTCCTTCCACCCTCTCCTTCCCCACATTTATGTTTCGCCCTCTCCTTCACCCCCCTTCACTCTATCTCCTTCCGACAACCCTCCTCCCCCTCTCTTTCACTCCCTGTCCATCCGCCCTTCACCCCTCTCCTTCCACCCTTCCCCCTCTCCTTACCACACTCTTTCCCTCACTCTTTCTCCCTCTCTCCTTCCCCCCTCAACATCCCCTCCCTCCCTTCCCGCTCCTTTCCCCTCTCTCCTTCCCCCAACTCCGTTCTGTCATCTCTCCTCTCCACTCTCTGCCTCCGTCTCTTGCCCCTCTCCTTCCCCCCTCCTTCTCCCTCTACTTCCCCCCCTTTCCCCCACTAACCTTCGCCCCCTTCCCCCTCTTCTTCCCCTCTCTCCTTCCCCCGCTCTCCTTCCCCCCACTCTCAACCCCCTCTCTCTCCTTCAACCCCTCCCCCTCTCCTTCCCATCTCTTCTTCCCCCTCTCCTTACCCTGTCTCTACTTTCACCCTCTCTCTGTCCGCCCCCTTCCCCCACTCTCCTTCCCCCCCTCTTTCCCTCCCTCTCCTTCCCCCCTCTGCTTCTCCCTCACCTTAACCCGTCTCTACTTTCATCCCCTCTCCTTCCCCCTTTCCTTCCCCCCCTCTCCTCACCCCCTCTCCATCTTATCCCTCTATCCCTCCCTCCTTCCCACACTCTCTGTCTGTATCTTGTATATTTTTTACCCCCTTGTCACGAAAACAATCACCGTGTGCTGCAAAATATTTCCATCTCCCCCACTTCAAATACCCACGAGTCACATTGCTGTGTGTGGGAGGGTTTTATTTGTTTAAAATATCAACAAAAGAAGCTGGAGAGGGTGTGAGAGAGGGGACAGAGAGAGAGAGAGAGAGAGAGAGAGATCCCTCCCAGATACTCAGGGATTGGGCCAACCTGGGCCTTATTTATGTGATTATCACATTTGGTCACCCTTGCTGCAATGTAGGCCACTCTGCAGGTGGTTTGAGACACAGCAAGATCCCACAAGTAGTATTATTCTGATATTAGAACAAGTCATTAGATTAGATTACATTTTAGTGTGGAAACAGGCCCTTCAGCCCAACTAGTCCACACCGACCTACCGAAGCGTAACCCACCCATACCCCTACCCCTACATTTACCCCTTACCTAACACTACGGGCAATTTAGCATGGCCAACTCACCTGACCTGCACATCTTTGGACTGTGGGAGGAAACCGGAGGAAACCCACGCAGACACGGGGAGAATGTGCAAACTCCACACAGTCAGTCGCCTGAGGCGGGAATTGAACCCGGGTTTCTGGCGCTGTGAGGCAGCAGTGCTAACCATTGGGCCACCGTGCCGTCCACCCCAAACCCCAAACTTCAAACCTGTTTTAATAAAAACAGGGCCCCAGTTAACCAGATGCTGCTAAAACCCAGGGTCCCCCAGACGAGATTAAACCTCGAGGTAAATAAACACACAAACCACGTGAGCCACCACAGCGTGCAGCCTGTCGACCAGGCCTCAGGCCTCAGGCCCATGTCCCCTCTGGAGAAAGTTCTTGTTCAAAGGTCTCCTGATCCTAAAGTTTCTCTCTTTGAATCTTCAAGTGGCCTGTGGGAGGAAAGAGACAGCATTAGTTGAAAGGCAAAAGAGGAAAATCATTACAGAATGATTGCACAGCAAGATCCCAGGTATTTCCTCTTTCAGTGACACAGATAATCTCTCAGCAACATCCAAACACAAACATATCGGGCGATGAGCTGAGTTTGCATGCTAAATCCTTGGAAAAACTTTGAAATGCCGGATTAGCTGATTAAAACACTTACTGCCTGCAGTGACAGCATTGGGACAGCTGGTGCACAGCAAGATCCCACATGCAACAATGCAGCAGCAGCTAATTACTCTGATCATTTCTCCCCTCTGTGATGCTGCTTCAGTTTAATTATTTCCTGTCACCCCAGAATCAAACATTGCAGCAATTTCACAATCTCAAAATGCCTCTCCCTCTTGATCCCCTTCTGTTTCCCCAGCTCTTTCAACTTTTTAAACCTTTCTCTCACTCTCTTGCTCTCACTGTCGAATTTTCTCAGCCTGCACTCCCTATAACCCACATTACTCTGACTTTATGACAAGTCTTTAGAGAGTCTCACAGCACTTGAGTTTTAATTTTCCCCTCAGGGAGTCCTGCCTCTCAGATCCTGGGAATTGACAAAGTTTAGCCCCAGGCTTCAAACTGTTTAAAAAAACAACAGGGTCCCAATCTGACAGGAGCCAGTTAACCAGAGGCCCCCAGAGGAGATTAAACCTCGAGGTAAATAAACACACAAACCACGTGAGCCACTACAGGGTGCAGCCTGTCGACCAGGCCTCAGGCCTCAGGCCCGTGCTCCCCCTCTGGAGGTTGTTCTTTCCTGGCCTCGAACATTTTGGATCTTCATGTTGCAGCTTTCCAAACAAAAGTTCTTCAGTATAAAAGAGAGAAAAGATTTGTTGAAAGGAGGAGCGAGAGCATTTTGAAGGCAAGTTACACAGCAAGATCCCAGGTTTAAAAGCACACCCTGCCCATCCCCAATGTATTAATGTATCTAACACAGTCAGTAGTTAGGATGGAACATGGTGTGGGAGGAGATCTTACCAGGGATTGGAGGGGGATAGTGAGGGAAAGGCATCAGATCATTACACTCTGCAGTGACCTGGGACCAATTGCCTTTTACTGAAAACAGTCCCCAACTTGTATGTGCCTGTAGCTCCCTCCAGTCTGAAACCCCCATTACCCTCTATCCTGTCTCTTGTCCCTGAGCTAATGGTGTCTTCATTCTGTTATTGACCCTTCAGTCCCACGGGCACCAATTTTCCTCACAATTCCAACTGGAGACCTTCTCTCATCCACGTGAAGGAATTGGACCCTGACAATTCCATTTACAGTGTCTCCCATCAATCTTCATAGGATCCATATCACAGAGGTTAGACAGTGTTCCCAGCAAACACTCCCAGGGCAGAGGGAGCACAGGGTTCCATACAAAATAAAGCTCCCATTAAATTCTACCCATTTAAATCTCCAGGGCGGGTAGTGAATGGGGTCAGAAACAGAGTAAACCTCTCTCCACACTGCAGCATTTCAAATTCCCAGGCCATGTTCAGCGTGGCGTTAGGTACTGATTAAACCTCCCACTTCCCCCATCCTGTTCACATCAAACTCAATCAGGACAGCTCCATCACTGGGTGAGATACAGAGGATGGGTATGTTTTGATTTCAGCCCCAATCCAATTGGTGATGATCACGGCCTTGTTAAGTGTGTTTGGGAATGGGGAGGGAGCTGCTAGCAGGGTGATGGTTGGATAGTGGTGAGCATAGCTGCCTTCCAAGCAGTTGTCCTGGGTGTGATTCCCGGCCATCGCAGTGTTGTGGTATGTAAACAGCCTTTTAAAGGGAAGGCACTGGGATAAATCGAGGAAATAAATCTTTCATTCTGTGGTAAACTGGATCTGTCAGATTGCTCCTTGCTTTTCCTGGCGATGGTTCCTGTGAATTGCAGTGTGGAACCGGGCAGCATTGCTCGGCATCTCGGAAGCTTTCCCCTCTGCTGCTTCCCATTTCTTATTGAAATATTGGTTGCAGCACAAGGATGGGTTTGTTTTGTTCGGAAAGTGAGAGACTGCTCCCGTCAGGAACCTGAAATAATTACAGAAGCCGCTGGAAACTCTGAACAGTTCCAACAGCTTCTGTAGTGGTGGGGAGGGAGGGTTAATGTGTCAAATCTACACAAGGATAAAATAAACTCCAGTCTCAAACTGATCAGAAATCCTCACTCAGCAAACATCCTTGTAAATCTTTTCTGAATCTTCACAAGTTTCACACCATTCTCCCGATAGCAGAAAGACCAGAATTGTGTGGTTTATGGAATGTTACTATATCCGAACAGTTGCTGTTTATAGTTAAATAATGTTCATTTAGTTAAGGTTTCCAATCGAGTTCAGTTTGTCCAATCTTTCTTTCTTATGTTTGTGTTACAACGATAGTGTGGAGTAAAGTGTGTTTTGATTCAAGCCTGGCAGTTTGACCAATCGCATTGTAACGCCTTACACTTGCCTTCAGGAAATCAGGAAAAGGGGTCTAGGCCATTTTCTTAAGGCAGAGGAGTTTGGTCTGGTTCATAACATCCTCAATGTCATCAATACATGTCCCTACAGCCCTGAGCAATGATGTCTACAGATTAATGGAGAATACACAGACACATTAATCGGTATTATCTTGGACAGGAGTCATTTGGGAATGATATTCCTCAGACCATCAACTCTCAGCTCGGCCAAGGATAAAGACCAGGAATCCAGCACAATTGGGAAACAGCCCATTTCCCGGGAGACTGAGAGGTCACTAACAGAGCGGGAGCTGGAGAGTCAGGAACAGAATAACAGGGACAGTCCGCTCTGTTCACTGACCCTTCACCCCTCAGTGAATCCAGTGCCAGGAATGACTGCTATTAGTCAGACTGACAGAATGTGATCAGATGCACACACTGTCCTTCCACATCATCAATATCGCCCAGCTCCCACCCTGTCTCAGCCCATCTGCCCCTCTGCCATCTTCAATATTATAATCGGGGCAGCATTAAGTGCCATGCTTTGAGCTGAGCTGTCTTACCTTCTGTACTCTCTCTCTAAATGGCTCCAATCCCCCTGATCCCTCTCCGGTTTAAGATGCTCCTTGACATCTGCCCCAATGAATGAGGTAGACCTTCACCTGACCCAATATCCCCTTCGGTTCCCCAACATCCCCTTCCCCTTCAACATCGACTGTATTTAAAACAAGGAACTGCAGATCCTGGAGAGCTGACAGATAACACAGAAATTCCTGGCGGGATTTAGTAGGAGGGGCATCATTTGTGGGGAGAAACCCGAGTGAACCTCTTGAGTCCAGGGATTGTTATTCAGGACTGAAGGGATCTGATGCTGATGCTGTCAGACCTGCTGAGCTCCCCCAGCAGTTTCTGTTTGTATTTCAGTCCCAATCCAATTGGTTGAAACTTTATTGCTGGAACAGCACAGCAGGTCAGGCAGCATCCAGGGAACAGGAGATTCGACGTTTCGGGGCACAGGCCCTTCTTCAGGTTCCTGAAGAAGGGCCTGTGCCCGAAACGTCGAATCTCCTGTTCCCTGGATGCTGCCTGACCTGCTGTGCTGTTCCAGCAATAAAGTTTCAACTTTGATCTCCAGCATCTGCAGACCTCACTTTCTCCTCGAAGATTCCAATCCAATTGGTCCTGATCACGGCCTCGGGAATAGCTTGCCAATTACTGGGAAAGGGTTGGACATGTCTCCTTCCCAGCAGTTAACCCGGGCTCCAACCCCTGCCATCGCACTGTTGCACTTTGAAAGCAATCTTAAACAGGGAAAAAGGCCGAGATGGAATGAATGAGATTGGACTCTCTGAGGTTTCCCAAACATGGCCACATTAGGAGGGCAGGGTGGGTCCCACCTGCTATTACATTCTCAGAGCTGGGGAAAGGAGGTTTAAACACTCTGGGGGACCATATCAATCATCATTTGAATATGGATTGATTAACCACAGGCCAGAGAGCATGGATTTATTCAGGGAAAAACGTGTATGATGATCTTGACAGATGCTCTCCAAAGGAAGGTGATGACCGATGGAAGGAGTCCTTGTGATGTAGATCAACTGGATTACAGGATTAGTGCTCATGTGCCTGACTGGGATAGTTCAGCTGAGACAAGATGCTCTGGAGAAATCCCCCAAGGTTCCTTCCAGAGCAGCTTCCAGACCCACGGCACTATCATGTGGAATGCTGAGCACAGCAGATTTACGGGAACACCACCAGTTGGCAATTCCACATCAAGCCACTCCCCACCCTGGCTTGGAAAAACATCTCAGTCCCACAAGTGCCATTGGATGGAAATCCTGGAGCTCCCTCCCTTACATCATTGTGGGTTTATCTGCCCCAAATAAATGGCAGCAGTTCAAGGCAATAACTCACCGTCACCTTCACCAGAGCAATTATATCTGAGCAACCCGTGGTGACCCTGCGGCAATGACCCAAACACATTAATGAGTCACAAAATAAAGCTCAGTATTTGGGACCCGTGTGCTCCAGTGCTGAGCTTCTGAATAAACTGGGTGGATATTGTAGAAAATTGAAAGACGATTTCATTGGAATGTATCAGATTGTGACGAGGCTTGAGAGGGTAGATGCTGAGAAATTAATCCTGTGGGTCTGGGAATCTGAAACACAATAACACAGTCTCAGGAGTTGCCGGAAAAGCTCAGCAGGTCAGGCAGCATCTGTGCAGAGAAATCAGCGTTAATGTTACAGCATCCACAGTTCATTCGGGTTTGATTGCCACCCTCTCAGGTAAGGGGCAGGTTATTTGGGACTGAGATGAGGAGACAGCGCTTCACTCTAAGGCCTCTGAGTCTTTAATATTCTCTCTCCCTGAGGATTGTGGATGCTCCCTCACTGAGTACATTTCAGATTGGAATAGACAGATTGCCGGGGTCTCAGGGAGTCACGGGATATGGGGAGTGGGTAGGAAACCGGATTTGAAATCTCAAACCAGCTCTGATTGGATTGACTGCCAGAACAGACTGAACAGTTTAAACAGGCTGTATAGTCTCCTCCTGCTCACATTTCCCGAGCTCTTAGATGTTTACTGAACCAACTCCCAATTCCTTTCGATTTGGTTCGGAACTGAAGGCTTCTGATTAGATTAGATGAGATTCCCTACAGTGTGGAAACAGGCCCTTTAGCCCAACCAGTCCACACCGACCCTCCGAAGAGTAACTCTCCCAGACCCATTTCCCTCTGACTAATCACTATGGACAATTTAGCAAGGCCAATTCACCTAACCTGCACATTTTTAGACTGTGGCAGGAAGCCGGAGCACACGGAAGAAACCCGCACAAACATGGGGAGAATGTGCAAACCCCACACAGACAGTCGCCCGAGGCTGGAATTGAACCTGTGACCCTGGTGCTAACCACTGAGCCACCTTGTCGCCCAAATCCTGGTGCTGTCAGACCTGCTGAGCTTCCCCAGCAATTTCTTGTTTGGATTTCAGCCCCAATCCAGTTGGTGATGATCACGGCCTTGTTAAGTGTGTTTGGGAATGGGGAGGGTGCTGCTAGCAGGGTGATGGTGGGATAGTGGGGAGCAGAGCTGCCTTCCAACAGTTGACCCGGGTTCGATTCCCGGCCATCGCAGTGTTGTGGTTTTTAAATCGATTTTTAAAGGAAGGCCACCGGGATAAAATCGGATCTGTCAGATTGTTCCTTGCTTTTCCTGGCGATGGTTTCCTGTGAATTGCAGTGTGGAACCGGGCAGCATTGCTCGGCATCTCGGAAGCTTTCCCCTCTGCTGCTTCCCATTTCTTATTGAAATATTGGGTGCAGCACAAGGATGGGTTTGTTTTGTTCGAAAAGTGAGAGACTGCTCCCGTCAGGAACCTGAAATAATTACAGAAGCCGCTGGAAACTCTGAACAGTTCCAACAGCTTCTGTAGTGGTGGGGAGGGAGGGTTAATGTGTCATATCTATACAAGGATAAAATAAACTCCAGCCACAAAACAGTCAGAGTTCCTAAGTTTTACAAACATCCGTATAACATTATTCTGAACCATCAATTCCCCTTAAACCCTTCCAATGTGGAATAGCATCTTTCTGATTCTCACTTTGAGAGATGTCCCTCAGTGAGCTCCTCCACCATTCTTTCCATTTCACTGGGGACCCACTATCCACAGTCTCCAATCAAATGACCTGAACTCAGACACACAGAGATCTTAAAGAGTGACACAATGCAGATAGGAAGTTGATTTCATTTCTGTTTCTGAGTCCAACCTTCACTCAGTGAGACAGAGTCAGGTATTCAAGGGTCCAACAAGAGCTGGATTCTGCTTCTGGTGATTGTCTTCATTCAGTGAGAAGGAGGGCCGTGGGCCGGAAGGAGCTCATCATTGTGCTTCGGGTTGTCCTGCTCAGTCTGCAGCATTGCAGGCCGTGGGAGCAGGGCAGTGGGAAAGGTACCTCGTGTGGACTGCAATAGGACTTTCCACACATTGTTCCAGGGCAGTGACAGAGCTCCAGGAATTCTGAATGAGGATCTGAAAAATGCATTGATTGAAGGAGGAGGATCAGGAAAACAGGATAAAGCTGATGAGATCAGCAGGATTTCTCGGTCTAACTCTGTACCATACTTTATTTTCTGCTTCATAAATCTACAATCCGGAGCTCAACCCACTCAGAGCAATATAAGCTCAGAAACAAATCATTCAGTCCAACACATCCATGCTGAACTGATATCCGATGTCAATCTCGTCCTATTTGTCAGAATCTGGCCCATGTTCCTCTGAACCCTTTTTAATTCCTACACCCACCCAGACACCTTTTAAATGTTATAATTGTACCAGCCTCCACTACTTCCTCTGGCAGCTCATGCACACAGTGCCCTCTGCGTGAAAAATGTTCCCCTTCGGTCCCTTTTATGTTTCCCCTCTCAACTTTAACACATGCCACCTGCTTCTGGACTCCCCCACCACAGGGAAATCACCTTGACCTTTTACCCTATTGAGGGTCCTTCATGGTTTTGGGAGCCTCTATAAGGTTACCCCTCAGCCACTGACGCTCCAGGGGTAATAGTCTCAACCTATACAGTTTTACCCTCCAGCACAAACCCTCCAACCTTGGCAACATCCTTCTAAATCTTTTCTGAACCCTTTCAAGTTTCACAACACCCTTCCTATAGGAGGGAGTCCAGAATTGCACATTATATACCAAAAGTGGCCGAACCCATACCGCAACATGACCTCCCAACTCCTTTACACAATTAACTGAGCAATAAAGACAAAAATGCCAAACGCCTTCTTCACTCTCCTATCGAAATGTTAGTCCACCTTCAACGATCTATGAAGCTGCACTCCAGGTCGATTTGTTTAGCAACACCCCAGTACCTTGTGAATAAATCAATGAATAAGTGCATAAGTCCTGCTCTCTTTTGCCTTTCCAAAGTGCAACACCTCACATTTATCCAAATTAATCTCCACCTGCCACTCCTCAGCCCATTGGCCCATCTGATCAAGATCCCGTTGTCCTCTGAGGTAACCATCTTCACTGTCCTCCACACCTCCAATTTTACTGTCATTTGCAAACTTACGAACCATTCGTCCTATGGTCACATCCAAATCATTTATATAAATGACAAAACATCAGTGGACCCAGCACCGATCCTTGTGGCACACCGCTGGTCACAGGCCTCCAGTCTGAAAAGCAACCCCTCCCCCACCACCCTCTGTCTTCTACCTTCGAGCCAGTTCTCTACCCAAAGGGTAATTCTACTACCACAACAGACAAATTTGAAATTATGACACCAGCCAACACAGTCAGTGCCCTAACCTGAGGAGACACTAAATCTCCTGATTATGCTGCCTGTTGGGTGGATAAATATATACAACCAGGAGATTTAGAGTCTCCTCATTTTGAGGCACTGACTCTGTGCTGGCTGACTAAATAAATATACATAACCAGGAGATTTAGAGGCTGTTTATTATAGGGCACTGACTCTGGGCTGGCTGGTTAAGTAAAAACATATAACCAGGAGATTTAGAGTCTCCTCAGCTTAGGGCACTGACTGTGGGCTGGTGGGTTAAATATATTTATAGAACTAGGTGATTTATAGTTTCCTCAGTTTAGGGCTCAGACTATGTGCTGTATAGATACATAACCAGGCGATTTAGAGTCTCCTCAGTTAAGGGCATTGACTCTGTGCTGCTGTTTAAATATATACAACCAGGAGATTCAGAGTCTCCTCAGTTTAGGGTTACTGACTCTATATATTTATTTAACCAGGCAGCATAGAGTCAGTGCCCTAAACTGAGGAGACTCTGAATCTCCTGGTTGTATATATTTAAACAGTAGCACAGAGTCTATGCTGCCTGGCTATCCTATCCAGGCACTGACTCTATGCTATCCTATCTATGCTATCCAGGCACTGACTCTATGCTGCCTGGTTAAACAAATATATAGAGTCAGTAACCCTAAACTGAGGCACTCTGAATCTCCTGGTTTTATATATATGTATATTATTCTCTACAGCACATAGTCTGAGTCCTAAACTGAGGAAACTGTAAATCTCCTAGTTATATAAATTTATTTAATCGGCCAGCCCACAGTCAGTGGCCTAATCTGAGGAGTCTATAAATATCCTGGTTGTATATATTTAACCAGCCCTTAACTGAGGAGTCTATAAATCTCCTGGTTACATATAACCAGCCAGCACAGAGTCAGTGCCCTAACATGAGCAGACTCTAAATGCGCTGATTACATATATTTATTTAACTCACCAGCAGAAATTCAATGCCCTAAAGTTAGAAATCTCCTGGTTATATATATTAAACCAGCCAACACACTGTCAGTGCCCTAAACTGGAGACTCTACATCTCCTGGTTGAGTCTATTTATTTAACTAGCCAGCACAGAGTCTGTGCCCCAAACTGAGGAGACTAAATATTCTCGTTATAAAAAATTTATCCAGCCATCATACAATCAGTGCCCTAAACTAAGGAGACTCTAAATCTCCTGGTTATTAATACCTATGTTTCAATTCTGCACGTAGTCTGAGCCCTAAAGTGAGGAGAATCTAAATCTCCTGGTTATATATATTTATTAAACCATCCAGCACAGAGTCAGTGCTCTAGACTGAGGAGAATCTGAATCTTGTGGTTTGACATATTTATTTAACTAGCCAGTAGAAAGTCAGTGCCCTAAACTGAGGAGACTCTAAATCTCCTAGTTATATCTGTTTTTTTAACCAGCCAGCCCAGAGTCAGTGCCCCAAACTGAAGAGACTCTAAATACTCTGGTTATAAAAGTTATAACCAGCAGCCACCACAGTCAGTTCCCGAAAATGAGGAGACTCTAAATCTCCTGGTTATATTTAATTAACCAGCTCGTTATATATATTGAACAGACAGAACAGAGTCAGTGCCCATAACTGAGTAGAGTCTAAATCTCCTGGTTATGTATATTTAAATACACAGCACAGAGTCAGTGCCCTAGAATGAGCAGACTCTTAATCTCCTGGTTATATATATTAGACCAGCCAGCACAGTGTCAGTGCCGTAATCTGAGGAGACTTTAAATCTCCTGGATATACATGTTTATTTAACCAGCCAGCACAGAGTCTGTGCCATAGACTGTGGAGAATCTGAATCTTCTGGTTATATATATTTAAACAGACAGCACAGAGTCAGTGCCCTTGACTGAGGAGACACTAAAAGTCCTGGTTACATATATTTATTTAACCAGAGTGTAGATTTGCTCACTGAGTTGCAGGATTGATATCCAGATGTTTCATTGCATAGCTGGTTAACATGATCTGTGGTGACCTTCAAGTGAAGTGAAGCTGTTGCCTCCTGCCTTCTATTTATATCTTTCTCCTGGATGGGTTTCCTGGGGTTTGTGGTGATGTCATTTCCTGTTCGTTTTCTGAGGGGTTGATAGAAGGTATCTAGATCTATGTGGAAAAAGTGAGGACTGCAGATGCTGGAGATCAGAGCTTAAAAATGTGTTGCTGGAAAAGTGCAGCAGGTCAGGTCAGGGAGGAGGGACTTGGGGAAGGGGCGCTGGGAATACGATAGGTGGAAAGAGATTGAGGTGAGTGTGATAGGCCGGAGAGGGGGTGGGGGCGGAGAGGTCGGGAAGAAGATTGAAGGTCAAGAAGGTGGTGCTGAGTCTGAGGGTTGGGACTGAGAAAGGATGGGGGGAGGGGAAATGAGAAAGCTGGAGAAATCAGCATTCATCCCTTGTGGTTGGAGGGTTCCTAGGCGGAAGATGAGGTGCTCTTCCTCCAGGCATCGTGTTTGCCATGGTCTGGCGATGGAGGAGGCCAAGGACCTGCATGTCCTTGGCGGAGTGGGAGGGGGAGTTAAAGTGTTCAGCCACGGGGCGGTTGGGTTGGTTGGTGCGGGTGTCCCAGAGGTGTTCCCTGAAACGTTCCGCAAGTAGATGGCCTGTCTCCCCAATGTATAGGAGGCCACATCGCGTGCAGTAAGTGATGTGTGTGGAGGTGCAGGTGAATTTCTGATGGATATGGAAGGATCCCTTGGGGCCTTGGAGGGAAGTAAGGGGGGAGGTGTGGGTGCAAGTTTTGCATTTCTTGCGGTTGCAGGGGAAGGTGCCGGGAGTGGAGGTTGGGTTGGTGGGGGGTGTGGATCTGACGAGGGAGTCGCGGAGGGAGTGGTCATTCCGGAACCCTGATAGGGGTGGGGAGGGAAATATATCCTTGGTAGTGGGGTCTGTTTGGAGGTGGCGGAAATAGATCTATGTGTTTGTTTATAGCGTTGTGGTTGGAGTGCCAGGCCTCTAGGAATTCTCTGACATGTCTGTGCTTAGCCTGTCCCAGGATAGATGTGTTGTCCCAGTCGAAATGGTGTTTTTTTTCATCCGTGTGTAAGGCTACGAGGGAGAGAGGGTCGTGTCTTTTTGTGGCTAGCTGGTGTTCGTGTACCCTGGTGGCTAACTTTCTTCCTGTTTGTCCTACGTAGTGTTTGTGGCAGTCCTTGCATGGGATTTTGTAGACGACGTTGGTTTTGTCCATGGGTTGTACTGGGTCTTTTAAGTTTGTTAGTTTTTGTTTGAGAGTGTTGGTGGGTTTGTGTGCTACTCGGATTCTGAGGGGTCTTAGTAGTCTGGCTATCATTTATTTAACCAGACAGCACAGAGTCAGTGCCCTAAACTGAGGAAACTGTAAATCTACTAGGTATATAAATTTATTTAACCCACCAGCCCACAGTCAGTGCCCTAATCTGATGAGTCTATAAATATCCTGGTTATATATATTGAAGCAGACATCACAGAATCAGTGCCCTGAACTGAGGAGACTCTAAATGTCCTGGTTACATATATTTATTTAATTCACCAGCAGAAAGTCAGTGCCCTAAACTGAGAAGACTCTAAATCTCCTCGTTGTATATATTTATTTAACCAGCCAGCACAGAGTCAGTGCCCAAACTGAGGAGACTCTAAATATTCTCGTTATAAACAATTTAATGAACCACCATACAATCAGTGCCCTAACCTGAGGAGACTCTAAATCTCCTAGTTATGTATATTTATTTAACCAGCCAGCACAGTGTCAGTGCTCCGGACTGAGGACACTCTAAATCTCCTAGTTATGTATATTTATTTAACCAGCCAGCACAGTGTCAGTGCTCCGGACTGAGGAGACTCTAAATCTCCTAGTTATGTATATTTATTTAACCAGCCAGCACAGTGTCAGTGCTCCGGACTGAGGAGACTCTAAATCTCCTAGTTATGTATATTTATTTAACCAGCCAGCACAGTGTCAGTGCTCCGGACTGAGGAGACTCTAAATCTCCTAGTTATGTATATTTATTTAACCAGCCAGCACAGTGTCAGTGCTCCGGACTGAGGAGACTCTAAATCTCCTAGTTATGTATATTTATTTAACCAGCCAGCACAGTGTCAGTGCTCCGGACTGAGGAGACTCTAAATCTCCTAGTTATGTATATTTATTTAACCAGCCAGCACAGTGTCAGTGCTCCGGACTGAGGAGACTCTAAATCTCCTAGTTATGTATATTTATTTAACCAGCCAGCACAGTGTCAGTGCTCCGGACTGAGGAGACTCTAAATCTCCTAGTTATGTATATTTATTTAACCAGCCAGCACAGTGTCAGTGCTCCGGACTGAGGAGACTCTAAATCTCCTAGTTATGTATATTTATTTAACCAGCCAGCACAGTGTCAGTGCTCTGGACTGAGGAGACTCTAAATCTCCTAGTTATGTATATTTATTTAACCAGCCAGCACAGTGTCAGTGCTCTGGACTGAGGAGAATCTGAATCTCGTGGTTTTACATATTTATTTAACTAGCCAGTAGAAAGTCAGTGCCCTAAACTGAGGAGACTCTAAATACTCTGGTTATAATAGTTTTAACCAGCCGCCACCACAGTCAGTTCCCGAAAATGAGGAGACTCTAATTCTCCTGGTTATATTTTATTAAACAAATTACAAAACAGTTTACAAAAAACATTGACAGCTGTACACAAAAGACAGCAGTTTTACAAGGGAGAGGAGCAGCAAAGCCAGGCCCCGAACCCTACCATTCAACCATTTTACAGGGAGAGGAGGACAAACCTCAAATCCCAGTTCCACATATGACAAGACAGTGACAATGACATTTGTACATTAGACAATACCGTTACATACAAAAGTGCAGACAATACAGACCCAACAAGCCCCCGCCCCTCCCACCTTCCGACCACTCTAAGGCAGCCCGCCCCTACCCACCTTCCGGTTCTCGGTCCACCCCATGCCCCTTCCAGTTCTCGGTCCGCCCTGACACACCTTTCGACCACCTCTAGGACAGCCCGCCCCGGTACCCGCCCAGGGTGACAGCAGTCAGGACGGCCTACCCACCTTCCGGCTTCACTAACCACCCTCAGCACCTTTCGACCACCTCTGGGACAGCCCGCCCCGGTACCTGCCCGGGGTGACAGCGCCGAGGACGGCTACCCGCCTTCTGGCTCTCGGTCTGCCCCTACGTACCATTGGGCTCTCACCCACCCCGTTGCACCTCCGACCAGTGGGCTATCCTGGCACACCTTTCGGCCACCTCTAGGACAGCCCGTCCCCTTCCCTGGGACGACAGCGTGTAGGGTAGCCCACAAGCCTTCTGGATTTCAGCCAGCCCCTACGTGCCTTCTGGCTCTCGGCTGCTCTGACACCTTTCGACCACCTCTAGGACAGCCCGTCCCGATTACCCCTTATCGGGACGACAGTGCTCAGAACAGCCTACCCACCATCTAGTTCTCGGGGTGACTGGCATCAGGGTGGCCTACCCACCCTCCGGCTTTAGGACAGCCTACCAACCTTCAGATTCACAGCATGGCCTACCCACCCTCCGGCTCTCGGGGTGACAGCTTTCAGGACAACCCATGAGCCTCCCAGCTCACAGCAAGGCCTGCCAGACCCAGGGACACGCAAGACAGTGCGGGTGATAGACCCAGGAAACACCACAATACAGTTAGTTACCCAAAAAAAAAAACTCCCTTCTGGTACATAGTCCAAATTTATACAGTCTTCAAGATATGGAATCCATTTCCAGGAAGAGTCCACTCCAGTATACAATGTGCAATGTCAGAATTAGAGGCCGCTCCAAACTGCAGAATCCGTTGTTAAAAGACGGTCCACAATCAATGGCAGAGTCCACTCCTGGAGGCAGCAAATGCACACCCCACAGTTCAGTCTCAACGGAGTCCTGGTCCAGCCTTGGAGAGCCAGGCCGACTCGCAAGAACACAGTACATAGTACAGGTGCAGTTAACTCACAGGGGTTTGGTCCACTCCTGAAGGAAAGGTCTTCTCCCAAACTCCAGGATACAGCAACTGCTCACCTCCCAGCACACATACAGGTGTTCAATCTTCAGAGGCCCAGTCCAGGGCTAGGCCTCCCCACAGGAACAGCTCCTCTGGTAAAATGCATGTCTTCCACAGGACTCAGTCCAAAACACCAATAAAAAGTGAAGACACATACAAAAACAAAGAAAACTACAGTCCAAGGCCTAAGCCCTACCATAAATTAACATTGTCCTTTTCTCAGAAAGAGGAGAGAGTAACACACAGGCTGTCTTCTCCTGGTTATATATAATTAACCAGCTCGTTACATATGTTAAACAGACAGAACAGAGTCAGTGCCCTTAACTGAGGAGACTTTAAATCTCCTGGTAGTTTATATGTATTTATAAATTCAGCACATAGTCTGAGCCCTAAACCGAGGTGACAGTAAGTCTCCTTGTTATATATATTTATTTAACCCGCCAGCCTCAGCCACTGCCCGAAACTAAGGAGACTCTAAATATCTTGGTTATATGTTTTTATTTAACCAGCCAGCCCAGAGTCAGTGCCCTACAATAAGCAGCCTCTAAATCTCCTGGTTACGTTTATTTATTTAGTCAGTCAGCACAGAGTCAATGCCACAAAATGAGGAGAGTCTAAATCTGCTGGTTATTAATATCTATTTATCCATCTTGCACGTAGTCTGAGCCTAAACTGAGGAGAATCTAAATCTCCTGGTTATATATTTGTTTAACCAGCCAGCACAGAGTCAGTGCACTATTTTGTGGAGAATTTCAATCTCCTGGTTGTACATGTTTATTTAACCATCCAGCACAGAGTCAGTGCTCTAGACTTAGCAGATTCTGAATCTCGTGGTTTTACATATTTATTTAACTAGCCAGTGGAAAGTCAGTGCCCTAAACTGAGGAGACTCTAAATCTCCTGGTTATGTATATTTAAATACACAGCACAGAGTCAGTGCCCTAGAATGAGCAGACTCGAAATCCCTTGGTTATATATTTATTTAATCAGCCAGCATAGAATCAGTGCCCTAAACTGAGGAGACTCTAAATCTCCTGGTTATATTTAATTAACCAGCTCGTTATATATATTAAACAGACAGAACAGAGTCAGTACCCATAACTGAGTAGACTCTAAATCTCCTGGTTATGCATATTTAAATACACAGCACAGAGTCAGTGCCCTAAACTGAGGAGATTCTAAATCTCCTGATTATATATATTTATTTAACCAGCCAGAACAATGTCAGTGCCCTAACGTGTGGGGAATTTAAATCTCCTGTATTTGCATGTTTATTTAACCATCCTGCACAGAGTCTCTGCCTTGACTGAGGAGAATCTGAATCTCGTGGTTATATATGGTTTTACATATATTTATTAAACCATCCAGCACAGAGTCAATCCCCAGACTGAGGAGACTCTAAATATCCTCGTTATATATATTTAAACGAACAGCATAGAGTCAGTGCACTAAACTGAGGAGACACTAAATCCCCTGGATGTAAACATGTATTTAACCAGCCAGCACAGAGATAGTGCTCTATAATGAGCAGACTCTACATCTCCTGGTTACATATATTCATTTAATCAGCCAACCCAGAGTCAGTCACCTAAACATGATGAGACCCTAAATCTTCTGAGTATATATTTTATTTAACCACCCATCACAAAGTCAATGCCCTAAACTGAGGAGAATCTGAATCAGCTGGCTTTATATATATATATTCCACCAGCCAGCAGAAACCCAGTCCCTTTCAATGACGAGGCTCTGAATCTCCAGGTTATTTATATTTAACCAGCAAACAGAGTCAGTGCCCTAAACTGAGGAGACTCTACATTTCCTCGTTATATATATTTATTAAAAGCAGAGTTGAGTCAGTGCCCAGAATTAGGGAAACCCTAAATATGCTGGTTTTATATATATATTAAAACAGCAGGCACAGAGTCAATGCCCTTAACTGAGGAGACTCTACGTTTCCTCGTTATATATATTTATTAAAATGTAGAGTTGAGAGTCAATGCCCAGAACTAGGGAAACCCTAAATATCCTGGTTTTATATATATATATTAAAACAGCAGGCACAGAGTCAGTGCCCTAAACTGAGGAGACTCTAAATCACCTGGTTATATATATTTAACCAGCCAGCACAGAGTTAATGCCCTTAACTGAGGATACTCTAAATATCCTGGTTATATTTCTGTATTTAACCAGCCAGCACAGAGTCAATGCCCTAAACATGCTCTAAATCTCCTGTTTATCTATATTTATTTAATTAACCAGCACAGTCTCAGTGCCCTGTAATGCGCAGACTCTAAATTTTTGGTCATATTTATTGATCCATCCAGCATAGAGTCAGTGCCCTAGACTGAGAACATTCTGAATCTCCTAGTTAGATATGCTTATTTAACTAGCCAGCCAAAAGTCAGTGCCCGAAACTGAGGAGACTCTAAATATACCGGTTATATATATTTAAAAAGACAGCACAGTCAGTGCCTTAAACTGAGAAGATTCGAAATTTCCTAGTTATATATGTTTAAACAGACAGCACAGAGTCAGTGTCCCAAACTGAGGAGATTCTAATGTATATATATTTATCGATCCAGCACATAATCTGAGCCCGAAACTGAGGGGACTTGAAATCTCCTAGTTATATATATTTATTTAACTCGCCAGCCCACAGTCAGTGCCCCAAAATGAGGATAATCTAAATCGACCTGGTTATATATATTTAACCAGATAGCGCAGAGTCAGTGCATTAACTGAGGAGATTCTAAATCTCCTGGTTACATATATTTATTTAATCAGTCAGCACAGAGTCAGTGCCCAAAATTGAGGAGACTCTAAATATCCTGGTTATATATATTTAAATGGACAGCATTGAGCCAGTGCCATAAACTGAGAGAACCTCCGGGTTATATATATATTTATTTACGCAGCCAGCCCAGAGTCAGTCCCCTTAACTGACGAGACTCTAAATCTCCAGGTAATATATATTCAACCAGCCAGCCCAGACTCAGTGCCCTAAACTGAGGAGACTCTAAATCTCCTCGTTATATATATTTAAACAAACAGCACAGAGTTAATGCCTTTAACAGAGGAGACTCAAAGTTTCCTGTGTTTTTATATTTATATATATATATATATATATATATATATATATAAACAGACAGTACAGAGTCAGTGCCTTTAACTGAGGAGACTCTAAATCTCCTGGTCATATTTCTGTATTTAACCAGCTAGCAGAAAGTCAGTGCCCTAAACTGAGGAGACTATAATTCTCCTGCTTCTATATATTTAACCAGCCAACAATGAGTCAGTGCCCTAAACTGAGGAGAATCTGAATCTAATGGTAACATATATTTATTTAACCAGCCAGCAGAATGTCAATGCCATAACCTGAGGAGATTCTAAATCTTCGAGGAGAAAGTGAGGTCTGCAGATGCTGGAGATCAAAGTTGAAACTTTATTGCTGGAACAGCACAGCAGGTCAGGCAGCATCCAGGGAACAGGAGATTCGACGTTTCGAGCACAGGCCCTTCTTCAGGAATGAGCAGAGAGTGCTCAGCAGGAGAAGATAAAAGGTAGGGAGGAGGGACTTGGAGGAGGGGAGTTGGAAATGTGATAGGTGGAAAGAGGTCAAGGTGAGGGTGATAGGTCGGAGTAGGATAGAGGCGGAGAGGTCAAGAAGAAGACTGCAGGTCAGGAAGGCGGTGCCGGGCTGGAGGGATCCAGCTGAGACAAGGTGGGGGGAGGGGGGATGAAGAAACTGGTGAAGTCCAAGTTCATCCCCTGCGGTTGGAGGGTTCCCAGTCGGAAGATAAGACGCTCCTCCTCCGACCGTCGGGTTGTTGTGGTTTGGCGGTGGATGAGTCCAATGACCTGCATATCCTCGGTGGAGTGGGAGGGGGAGTTGAAATGCTGTGCCACAGGTTGGTTGGGTTGGTTCGTCCGGGTGGCCCAGAGGTGCTCTCTGAATCACTCCGCAAGTAGGCGGCCTGTCTCCCCAATATAGAGGAGGCCACACCGGCTGCAGCGGATGCAGTAGATGATGTGGGTGGAGGTGCAGGTGAATCTGTGGCGGATATGGAAGTTTCCCTTGGGGCCTTGGAGAGAAGTGAGGGGGGAGGTGTGGGCGCAAGTGTTGCACCTCCTGCGGTTGCAAGGGAAGGTGCCGGGAGTGGTGGTTGGGTCGGTGGGGGGTGTGGATCTGACAAGGGAGTCGCGGAGGGAGTGGTCTCTACGGAAAGCTGATAGGGGAGGGGAGGGAAATATATCCTTGGTGCTGGGGTCTGTTTGGAGGTGGCGGAAGTGACGGCGGATGATGCGCTGTACATGGAGATTGGTGGGGTGGTAGGTGAGGACCAGTGGGGTTCTGTCCTGGTGGCGGTTGGAGGGGCGGGGCTCAAGGGCGGAGGAGCGGGAAGTGGAGGAGATGCGGTGGAGGGCACCGTCGACCACGTCGGGGGGGAAATTGCGGTCCTTGAAGAAGGAGGCCATCTGTGTTGTACGTATTTTGAACTGGTCCTCCTGGGAGCAGATACGTATTTTGAACTGGTCCTCCTGGGAGCAGATACGTATTTTGAACTGGTCCTCCTGGGAGCAGAACGTATTTTGAACTGGTCCTCCTGGGAGCAGAGCGTATATAAACAGGAGATTCTAAATCTCCTGTTTATATACATTTATTTAACTAACCAGCACAGACTCAATGCCCCCTAATGAGCAGACTATAAATTATTGGTAATATATATTTAACCAGCCAGCACAGAGTCAGTGCTCTAAACTGAACAGACTCTAAATCTCCTGGTTTTATATATATTTATTAAACTGGCCAGCACAGAGTCAGTGCCCGAGACTGAGGAGATTCTGAATCTCCTGGTTATAGCTATTTATTTAACTAGCCAGCAAAAAGTCAGTGCCCCAAACAGAGGAGACTCTAAATCTCCTGGTTATAAATATTTATTTTACCAGCCAGCAGAGAGTCAGTGCCCAAGAATGAGCCGGCTTTAAATCTCCTGGTTATGTAGATTTATTTAATCAGCCAGCATAGAATCAGTGCCCGAACACGAGCCGACTCCATATCCCGTGGTTATATATCTTTAACCAGCCAGCACAGAGTCAATGCCCTAAGCTGAAGAGACCCTAAATCTCCTGGATGTATCCATTTATTTAACCAGCCACCACACAGTCAGTGCCCTAAACTGAGGAGACCTTTCTTTCGACTGTGACGTCCAGGAATGGACAACGGAGAACTACAAACCTGCGTATACAGAAAACCGACAAACACTGACCAAATACTTAACTACACCAGCAACCATCCCAACACACACAAACAAAGCTGTATCAGAACACTATTCCAAAGAGCCACCACACACTGCAGCACAGACGAACTTCGGAAAACAGAGGAGAACCACCTATACAACGTATTCAAGAAGAACGGATACTCAAATAATACAGTGCGCAGATTCCTCAAGAACAAACCACGACAAGCAGACCAAACACAGCCAGAAACCCTAACCACCTTACCATACATCAAAGAAGTTTCAGAAATGACAGCCAGACTACTAAGACCCCTCGGAATCCTAGTAGCACACAAACCCACCAACACTCTCAAACAAAAACTAACAAACTTAAAAGACCCAGTACATCCCATGGACAAAACCAACGTCACCTACAAAATCCCATGCAAGGACTGCCACAAACACAACGTAGGACAAACAGGAAGAAAGTTAGCCACCAGGATACACGAACACCAGCTATCCACAAAAAGACACGACCCTCTCTACCTCGTAGCCCTACACACGGATGAAAAAAACCACCATTTCGACTGGGACAACACATCTGTCCTGGGACAGGCTAAGCAAAGACATGCCAGAGAATTCCTAGAGGCCTGGCACTCCAACCACAACGCCATAAACAAACACATCGATCTCGATACCATCTATCAGCCCCTCAGAAAACGAACAGGAAATGACATCAGCACAAACCCCAGGAACCCCATCCAGGAGAAAGATATAAATAGAAAGCAGGAGACAACAGCCTCGCTTCACTTGGAGGTTTGCTTCACTGATGATGTTACCGAGCC
Source organism: Chiloscyllium plagiosum (assembly GCF_037043375.1). NCBI lineage: Eukaryota > Metazoa > Chordata > Chondrichthyes > Orectolobiformes > Hemiscylliidae > Chiloscyllium > Chiloscyllium plagiosum. The sequence goes on from NW_028270180.1 coordinate 53,147,049, forward strand.
AGGTAATGAAACGTCTGGATATCAAACCTACAGCTTAGCGAGCAAATCTACATCCTAAACCTCAAGCTGAGCTGCAAACCTTCACAAACCTTGCATATAACAAGCTGGTTAATTAAATATAACCAGGAGATTTAGAGTTTTCTCATTTTCAGGAACTGACTGCGTGGTGGATGGTTAAAACTTTTATAACCAGAGTATTTAGAGTCTCCTCAGTTTGGGGCAATGACTCTGTGCTGGCTGGTTAAAAAAAATACAGATATAACTTGGAGATTTAGAGTCCCCTCAGTTTAGGGCACTAACTTTCTATTGGCTCGTTAAATAAATATGTAAAACCACGGGTTTCAGATTCTCCTCAATCTAGAGCACTGACTCTGTGCTGGATGGTTAAATAAACATGTATATCCAGGAGATTTAAATTCTCCATAATTAAGGGCACTGATACTGTGCTGGCTGGTTAAATAAATATACATAACTAGAAGATTTAGATTCTCCTCAGTTTAGGTTAAAATTGTATGGTGGCTGGTTAAATTTTTTTATAATGATAATATTTAGAGTCTCCTCAGTTTAGGGCACTGACTGTGTGTTATATATATAACCAGGAGATATAGAGTCTCTAGTGTAGGGCACTGACTTTCTGCTGGTGAGTTAAATAAATATATGTAACCAGGACATTTACAGTCTGTTCATTTTAGGGCACTGACTCTGTGCTGGCCGGTTAAATATATATAACCAGAATATCTGTCGACTCCTCAGATTAGGGCACTGACTGTGGGCTGGCAGATTAAATAAATTTATATATCTAGTAGATTTACAGTTTCCTCAGTTTAGGGCTCAGACTATGTGCTGTATAGATAAATATCCATATAAAAACAGGAGATTTAGAGTCTCCTTAGTTTAGGGCACTGACTCTATGCTGTCTGGTTAACTATATATATATATATATATGACAAGGAGATTCAGAGTCTCCTCAGTTTAGGGCACTGACTCTATGCTGCCTGGTTAAATAAATGACAGCCAGACTACTAAGACACCTCGGAATCCTAGTAGCACACAAACCCACCCAAAACAAAACTAACAAACTTAAAAGACCCAGTACAACCCATGGACAAAACCAATGTCGTCTACAAAATCCCATGCAAGGACTGCCACAAACACTACGTTGGATAAACAGGAAGAAAGTTAGCCACAGGATACACAAACACCAGCTAGCCACAAAAAGACACGACCCTCTCTCCCTCGTAACCCTACACACGGATGAATAAAAAACACCATTTCGACTGGGACAACACATCTATCCTGGGACAGGCTAAGCATAGACATGTCAGAGAATTCCTAGAAGCCTGGCACTCCAACCACAACGCCATAAACAAACACATAGATCTATTTCCGCCACCTCCAAACAGACCCCACCACCAAGGATATATTTCCCTCCCCACCCCTATCAGTGTTCCGGAAAGACCACTCCCTCTGTGACTCCCTCGTCAGGTCCAAACCCCCCACCAACCCAACCTCCACTCCCGGCACCTTCCCCTGCAACCGCAAGAAATGCAAAACTTGCGCCCACACCTCCCCCCTCACTTTCCTCCAAGGCCCCAAGGGATCCTTCCATATCCATCAGAAATTCATCTGCACCTCCACATACATCATTTACTGTATCCGCTGCGCCCAATGTGGCCTCCTATACATTGGGGAGACAGGCTGTCTACTTGCGGAACGTTTCAGAGAACACCTCTGGGACACCCGCACCAACCAACCCAACCCCCCTGTGGCTGAACACTTTAACTCCCCCTCCCACTCCGCCAAGGACATGCAGGTCCTTGGCCTCCTCCATAGCCAGACCATGGCAAACATGACGCCTGGAGGAAGAGCGCCTCTTCTTCCGCCTAGGAACCCTCCAACCACAAGGGATGAATGCAGATTTCTCCAGCTTTCTCATTTCCCGTACCCCCACCTTTTCACAGTCCCAACCCTCAGACTCAGCACCGCCTTCTTGACCTGCAATCTTCTTCCCGACCTCTCCGCCCCCAACCCCTCTCCGGCCTATCACCCTCACCTTGACCTCCTTCCACCTATCGTATTCCAAGCGCCCCTTCCCCAAGTCCCTCCTACCTACCTTTTATCTTAGCCTGCTTGGGACACCCTCCTCATTCCTGAAGAGGGGCTTATGACGGAAACGTCGATTCTCCTGCTCCTTTGATGCTGCCTGACCTGCTGTGCATTTCCAGCAACACATTTTTAAGCTCTGATCTCCAGAATCTGCAGTCCTCACTTTTTCCACATAGATCTAGATACCTTCTATCAACCCCTCAGAAAAAAAAACAGGAAATGACATCATCAGGAATCCCATCCAGGACAAACATATAAATAGAAAGCAGTAGACAACAGCTTCGCTCCACTTGGAGGTCGCCACTGATGATGTTACCGAGCCAGGTAATGAAACATCTGGATATCAAACCTACAGCTCAGCGAGCAAATCTACACCCTGGTTAAATAAATATATGTAACCAGGACTTTTAGAGTCTCCTCAATCAAGGGCACTAACTCTGTGCTGGATGGTTAAATAAACATGTATATCGAGGAGATTTAAATTCTCCACAGTTTAGGGCACCAACTCTGTGCTGGCTGGTTAAATAAATATATATAACCAGGAGATTTAGAGTCTGCTCATTCTAGGGCAATGACTCTGTGCTGTGTATTTAAATATACATAACCAGGAGATTTAGAGTCTGCTCATTCTCGGGCACTGACTCTGTGCTGTGTATTTAAATATACATAACCAGGAGATTTAGAGTCTACTCAGTTATGGGCACTGACTTTGTTCTGTCTGTTTAATATATATAACGAGCTGGTTAATTAAATCTAACCAGGAGATTTAGAGTCTCCTCATTTTTGGGAACTGACTGTGTGGTGGCTGGTTGAAACTTTTATAACCAGGATATTTAGAGTCTCCTCAGTTTTGGGCACTGACTCTTTGGTGGCTGGTTAAATAAATAGATACCACCAGGTGATTTAGAGTCTGACTGTGTGTTGGCTGGCTTAATACATATAACCAGGATATTTTGAGTCTCCTTAGTTTAGAGTCTGACTCTGTGTTGGCTGGTTAAATGAATGTATATAACCATGACATTTACAGTCTGCTCATTATACAGCACTGACTTTGGGCTTGCAGATTAAAAACATATATATAAAACTAGGAGATTTACATTCTCACCAGTTTAGGGCTCAGAGTATGTGCTGGATGGATAAGTACATATATATAACCAGGATATTTAGAGTCTCCTCAGTTTGGGGCACTTACTCTGTGCTGGCAGATTAAATAAATATATACAACCATGAGATTTAGATTCTGCGCATTTTCGGGCACTGACTCTGTGCTGGTTGGTTAAATAAATATATAAAACCAAGAGATTTATATTCTCCTGATTTAAGGGCACTGACTCTGCGCTGTCCATTTACATATATATAACCAGTAGATTTATAGTCTCCTCAGCTTAGGACACTGACTGTGGGCTGTCGGGTAAAAAACATTTATATAACTAGGAGATTTACAGTTTCCTCTTTTTAGGGCTCAGACTATGTGCTGGATGGATAAATATATAAATATATAAAACCAGGAGTATTAGAGTCTCCTCCGTTTAGGACGCTGACTCTATTCTGCCTGGTTAAATAAATATATAATCAGAAGATTTAGTGTCTCCTCAGGTTAGGGCACTGACTCTGTGTGGGCTGGTCTAATATATATAACCAGGAGATTTAGAGTCGACTCAGTTATGGGCACTGACTCTGTTCTGTCTGTTTAATATATATAAATATGTCAAACCACGAGATTCAGATTCTCCACAGTCTAGAGCACTGACTCTGTGCCGGATGGTTAAACAAACATGTATATACAAGAGATTTAAATTCTCCACAATTTAGGGCACTGACACTGTGCTGGCTGGTTAAATAAATATACATAACTAGGAGATTTAGAATCTCCTCAGTTTTGGGGCGCTGATTGTATGATTTAGCGTCTCCTCAGTTTGAGGCACTGACTCTGTGCTGCCTGGTTAAATAAATATATAATCAGGAGATTTAGTGTCTCCTCAGTTTGGGGCACTGACTCTGTGCTGGGTATTTAAATAAATAGATACAAGCAGGAGATTTAGAGTCTCTAGTTTAGGGCACTGACTGTGTGTTGGCTGGTTTAATATATATAGCCAGGAGATTTAGAGTCTTCTCAGTTTAGGGTACTGACTTTCTGCTGGTGAGTTAAATAAATATATGTAACCAGGAGATTTAGAGTCTCCTCAGTTAAGGGCACTGATTCTGTGATGTCTGGTTAAATACAAAAAACAAGGATATTTATAGACTCCTCAGATTAGGGCACTGAATCTATGCTGCCTGGTTATATACATATATAGAATCAGGAGATTTAGTGTCTCCTCAGTTTAGGGCACTGATCCTATGATGGCTGATTAAATAAATATATATAACCAGGAGATTTAGAGTCTGCTCATTCTAGGGCACCGACTCTGCTGTGTATTTAAATATACATAACCAGGAGATTTAGAGTCTACTCAGTTATGGGCACTGACTCTGTTCTGTCTGTTTAATATATATAACGAGCTGGTTAATTAAATATAACCAGGAGATTTACTGTCTCCTCATTTTTGGGAACTGACTGTGTGGTGGCTGGGTAAAACTTTTATAACCACAGTATTTAGAGTCTCCTCAGTTTAGGACACTGACTGTGATGTGGCTGGTTCAAATTTGTAGAACCAGGATATTTAGACTCTCCTCAGTTTGGGGCACTGCCTCTGGGATGGCTGGTTAAAAAAACAGATATAACTCGGTGATTTAGAGTCTCCTTAGTTCAGGGCACTGACTTTCTACTGTCCAGTTAAATAAATATGTACAACCACGAGATTCTGATTCTCCTCAGTCTAGTACGTCTTGGAGATTGAAATTCTCCACAATTTAGGGCACTGACATTGTGCTGGCTGGTTAAATAAATATATAAAACCAGGAGATTTAGAATCTCCTCATTCTGGGGCACTGACTCTGTGCTGTGTATTTAAATATACGTAACCAGGAGAATTATACTCTACTCAGTTATGGGCACTGACTTTGTTCTGTCTGTTTAATATGTGTAATGAGCTGGTTAATTAAATATAACCAGGCAATTTAGAATCTCCTCAGTTAAGGGCATTGACTCTGTCCTGCTGTTTAAATATATACAACCAGGAGATTCAGAGTCTCCTTAGTTTAGGGCACTGACTCTATGCTGCCTGGTTAAATAAATATATAATCAGGAGAATTAGTGTCTCCTCAGGTTAGGGCACTGACTGTGTTGGCTGGTTAAATATATACAACTAGGAGATTTAGAGTCTCCTCATTTTGGGGCACTGACTCTGTGCTAGCTGACTCAATAAATATACAGAACCAGGAGATTTAAAGGCTGCTTATTGTAGGGCACTGACTCTGGGCTGGCTGGTTAAGTAAAAACATCTAACCAGGATATTTAGAGTCTCCTTAGTTTCGGGCATTGACTGAGGCTGGCGGGTTAAATAAATATATATAACCAGGAGATTTAGAGTCTGAGCCCTAAACTGAGGTGACTATGAGATGGATGAATAAATACATATATATAACCAGGAGAAAGTCAGTGCCCGAAACTGAGGAGACTCTAAATCTGCTGGTTATATATAATTAACCAGACAGCACAGAGTCAGTGCCCGAAAATGAGCAGACACTAAATCCCCTACAGAGTCAGTGCCCTAAAATGAGTAGATTAGATTACTATTTCGTTGTTACATTTAGATTAGATTAGATTACTTACAGTGTGGAAACAGTCCCTTCGGCCCAACAAGTCCACACCGCCCCGCCGAAGTGCAACCCACCCATACCCCTACATTTACCCCTTACCTAACACTACGGGCAATTTAGCATGGGCAATTCACCTAACCTGCACATCTTTGGACTCTAAATCTCCTGTTACGTATATTTAAATACACAGCACAGAGTCAGTGCCCCAGAATGAGCAGACTCTAAATCTCCTGGTTATATATATTAGACCAGCCAGCACAGAGTCAGTGCCCTAACCTGAGGAGACACTAAATCTCCTGATTATATATTTATTTAACCAGGCAGCACAGAGTCAGTGCCTCAAACTGAGGAGACGCTAAATCGCCTGATTATATGTATTTATTTAACCAGCCAGCACAGAGTCAGTGCCCTAAATTGTGGAGAATTTAAATCTCCTGGATATGCATGTTTATTTAACCATCCAGCACAGAGTCTCTGCCTTGACTGAGGAGAATCTGAATCTCGTGCTTATATATATTTCAACAGACAGCACAGAGTCAGTGCCCTTAACTGAGGAGACTCTAAATTTCCAGATTATATATATATTTAAACAGCCAGCACAGAGTCAGTGCCCTAAACTGAGGAGACTCTAAATCTCCTGGATATGTCTATTTATTTAATCAGTCAGATCTGAGAGAGTGCTCAAAACTGACGAGACGCTAAATATACTGGTTTTATGTATTTAACCAGAAGGCACAGAGTCAGTGCCCTAAACTGAACAGGTTCTAAATCTCCTGGTTATATCTATTCATTTAACTAGCCAGCCCAGAGTCAGTGCCCCAAACTGTGGAGACTCTAAATATCCTGGTTATAAAAGTTTTAACCAGCCACCACACAGTACGTACTCAAAGTTTGTGAGAAGATTTGTAGCTCGGGTGGTCGTTGCTGTGGTTCTGTTCGCTGAGCTGGAAGTTTTTGTTGCAAACGTTTCGTCCCCTGTCTCGGTGACATCCTCAGTGCTTGGGAGCCTCCTGTGAAGCGCTTCTGTGGTGTTTCCTCCGGCATTTATAGTGGCCTGTTCCTGCCGCTTCCGGTTGTCAGTTTCAGCTGTCCGTTGTAGTGGCCGGTATATTGGGTCCAGGTCGATGTGTTTGTTGATGGAGTTTGTGGATGAGTGCCATGATTCTAGGAATTCCATGGCTGTTCTTTGTTTGGCTTGCCCTATAATGGTAGTGTTGTCGCAGTCAAATTCATGTTGCTTGTCGTCTACGTGTGTGGCTACTAGGGATAGCTGGTCGTGTTGTTTCGTGGCTAGTTGATGTTCGTGGATGCGGATCGTTAGCTGTCTTCCTGTTTGTCCTATATAGTGTTTTGTGCAGTCCTTGCATGGGATTTTGTACACTACATTAGTTTTGCTCATGCTGGGTATCGGGTCCTTCGTTCTGGTGAGTTGTCTGAGAGTAGCTGTTGGTTTGTGTGCTGTTATAAGTCCTTGTGGTCGCAGTAGTCTGGCTGTCATTTCAGAGATGTTCTTGATGTATGGAAGTGTAGCTAGTCCTTTGGGTTGCGGCATGTCCTCGTTCCATTGTCTTTCTCTTAGGCATCTGTTGATGAAATTGCGAGGATATCCGTTTTTGGCGAATACCTTGTACAGGTGTTCCTCTTCCTCTTTTTGCAGTTCTGGTGTACTGCAGTGTGTTGTGGCCCTTTTGAATAGTGTCCTGATGCAGCTTCGTTTGTGTGTATTGGGGTGGTTACTTTCATAGTTCAGGACTTGGTCTGTGTGTGTGGCTTTCCTGTGTACCTTAGTGGTGAATTCTCCGTTCGGTGTTCTCTGTGCCCTCACGTCTAGGAATGGGAGTTGGTTGTCCTTTTCTTCCTCTCTCGTGAATCGGATTCCTGTGAGTGTGGAGTTGATGATCCGGTGTGTTTTCTCTATTTCTGTGTGTTTAATGATTACAAACGTGTCATCAACGTATCTGACCCAGAGTTTGGGTTGAATTTGTGGTAAGACTGTTTGTTCTAACCTTTGCATTACTGCTTCTGCTATGAGTCCCGAGATCGGTGAGCCCATGGGTGTTCCGTTGATTCGTTTGTATATCTGGTTGTTGAATGTGAAGTGTGTTGTGAGGCACAAGTCCAGTAGTTTAAGTATGCCGTCTTTGTTGATGGGTTCAACGTTCTGTTGTCTGAACAAATCAACGTTTCGTCCCCTGTCTAGGGAATTTGTGTTGCAGACGTTTCGTCCCCTGTCTAGGTGACATCCTCAGTGCTTGGGAGCCTCCTGTGAAGCACTTCTGTGGTGTTTCCTCCGGCATTTATAGTGGTTTGTCTCTGCCGCTTCCGGTTGTCAGTTCCAGCTGTCCGCTGCATTGGCCGGTATATTGGGTCCAGGTCGATGTGCGATTGAATCTGTGGATGAATGCCATTCCTCTAGGAATTCCCTGGCTGTTCTCTGTTTGGCTTGCCCTATGATAGTAGTGTTGTCCCAGTCAAACTCATGTTGCTTGTTATCTGCGTGTGTGGCTATTAAGGATAGCTGGTCGTGTCGTTTCGTGGCTATTGGTGTTCATGGATGCGAATCGTTAGCTGTCTTCCTGTTTGTCCTAGTGTTTTGTACAGTCCTTGCATGGGATTTTGTACACTACGTTGGTTTTGCTCATGCTGGATATGGGGTCCTTTGCCCTGGTGAGTTGTTGAGAGTGGCTGTTGGTTTGTGTGCTGTTATGAGTCCTAGTGGTCGTAGTAGTCTGGCTGTCAGTTCAGAAATGTTCTTGATGGATGGTAACGTGGCTAGTCCTTTGGGTTCTGGCATGTCCTCATTCCGTTGTCTTTCCCTTAGGCATCTGTTGATGAAATTGCAGGGGTATCCGTTTTTGGCGAATACATTGTAGAAATGTTGCAAGCATTGGTAAATTGGAGATTCAGTTTAGTGCATCACTACATGAACAAATAAAATCAGCAGGGCATCCGTACGTGGAAGATCAGAGAACAACTAAATGGAAGGAATTGATGCAGAGCAACAATAATTGGAGAATTTATGCAGGTGCCGTTAAATTCTAAGTGGGAGGACTGGGGCAGGATAACCTCAATGGGTGAGTTGGTGAAATTCCCGACTTAGTGCAGGATTGGTAAATGGGAGAATTGGTGCAGGGAAGCGGAGCACTAATTACAGCCTTAGAGATGTACAGCACGGAAACAGACCCTTCAGTCCAACTTGTCCACACCTAAATTTAAGAATTCTGGCAGCTCTCCACTAAAGTGGAGAATCGTTGCAAGGAACTACTAAATGGAAAAATTGGGAAAGGGCTTATCGAAATGTGAGAATTGCTAACAGGGCATCAGATAATGGGAGAACTAATGCAGTTCAGCACTAAATGGGTGAGTTATGCTGTGTTGCACTAAATGGGAGAATTGGGACAGTACAATTCATTTTGGGAGATTTATAGTAGGGCACCCCTAAATTGGGCGAGGGCATCAGTCAGTATGGGGACTGGTGTAAGGCAACACTGAGTGGAGAACTGGTTCAGGACATCAGTAATTGGGGGAAATGGTGCTAACCAACACTGAATTAGAGAATTGGTGTGGGGTATCAGTAAATGAAAGACCTGGTGCAGGGTGCTGATAACTTCGAGAATTGGAGCAAATGGGAGAACACGGGCAGTGAATCAGTAAATAGGACAAATGTTGCATAGGATTCGTCGTGGAGATACAACACAGTGCACCACGAAATGGGAGTATTGGTGCAGTTCAAGATATGTGTCGGATCGGCAATTTGGAGATTTCATGCAGGGATCGCAAGATTAGAGAATTCTGGCAGCAGACTACTAAATGGGAGAATTGTTGCAGGGAAAGACTGAATGGAAGAACTGGTGCACAGTGGAGCTAAATTAGAGAATGGGTGCACGGCACCAGGAAATGGGATAATTAGAGTAGCGCACCCTTAAATGATAGAATCAGCTAGGGCGTCAGTAAGTGGAATAATTAGTACAGGGATATGAGTACAGGGAGATTTGGTGGGAATCAATAAATGGGAGATTCGGTGCACAGTGCCATTACACTGGAAAACTGGTGTGAGTGTCAATATATTAGAAAATTCAAGCAAAGCATTTCGAAATTGGGGAATAGGGGCCAGGGAATCAACAAAAAGAAATTGGAGATTCAGATCAGTGCACTACTAAATGAAAACAATTCAGCAGGGCACCAGAACGTGGAAGAAGTGGTTCAGGGAACAATTAAATGGAAGGAATTGATGCAGGGCATCAATAATTGGAGAATTCATGCAGGTGCCTTTAAATTGAGCAGAACAACAACAATAATAACAATGGGAGAGTTGGTGCAGTTCCAGGCTTTGTGCAGGATTGGGAAATGGGAGAATTGTTTGCGAGCAGTGGAGCCATAAGTAGAGTCATACAGTCATAGAGGTGTACAACATGGAAACAGACACTTCAGTCCAACTTATTCTGGCAGCACTCCACGAAAGTGGTGAATCATTCCAAGGAACTATTAAATGGAAGAGTTGGGAAAGGGCTTATCGAAATAAGAGAATTTGGAAATGGACATCTAATAGCTGGAGAACTGATGCAGTGAGCACCAAATGGGAAAATTGGGGCCGGAGAATACTTGATGTGGGAATGAGAGTAGGGCACCCCCTAAATTGGGTGAGGGCATCAGTCAGTATGAGGATTGGTGTAAGACAAAACTGAATGGAGAATATGTTCAGGACATCAGTAATTGGGGAAAAGGTGCTAAGCAACACTGAATTGGAGAATTGGTGCGGGCCATCAGCAAACGAGAGACCTCTTGCACAGAGGAGCTAAATTAGAGAATTGGTGCATGGCAACAGGAAATGGAAGGATTAGTACAGGGATATGAATAAATGGGTGATTTTTTGGAATCAATAAATTGGAGATCTGGTGCACAGTGCCGTTACATTAGAAAATTTGTGGAAGTGCCAATCTATTGGAAAATTGGAGCACATCATGTCTAAATAGGGGAATAGGGGCAGGGAATCAATAAAAAGAAGAAATGTTGCAAGCATTGGTAAATTGGAGGTTAAGTTTAGTGCATCACTCAATGAAGAACAAATTCAGCAGGGCACCCGTACGTGGAAGATGTGTTTCAGGGAACAACTAACTGGAAGGAATTGATACAGGGCAACAATAATTGGAGAATTCATGCAGGTGCCATTAAATTCTTAGTGGGAGGACTGGGGCAGGATAACCTCAATGGGTGAGTTGGTGAAATTCCCGACTTAGTGCAGGATTGGTAAATGGGAGAATTGGTGCAGGGAAGCGCGACACTAATTACAGCCTTAGAGATGTACAGCACGGAAACAGACCCTTCAGTCCAACTTGTCCATGCCTAAACTTAAGAATTACATAGAACATAGAACATAGGAGAATACAGTGCAGTACAGGCCCTTTGGCACTCGATGTTGCGCCGATCCAAGCCCACCTAACCTACACTAGCCCACTATCCTCCACATGCCTATCCAATGCCCGCTTAAATGCCCATAAAGAGGGAGAGTCCACCACTGCTACTGGCAGGGCATTCCATGAACTCACGACTCGCTGAATAAAGAACCTACCACTAACATCTGTCCTATATCTACCACCCCTTAATTTAAAGCTATGCCCCCTCCACAGATTCTATCAACAAACACATCGACCTGGACCCAATATACCGGACACTGCAGCGGACAGCTGGAACTGACAACCGGAAGCGGCAGATACAAATCACTATAAATGCCGGAGGAAAGATCACAGAAGCACTTCAAAGGAGGATCCCAAGCACTGAGGATGTCACCTAGACAGGGGACGAAACGTCTGTAACACAAATTCCCAGCTCGGCGAACAGAACAACAACAACGAGCACCCGAGCTACAAATCTTCTCCCAAAAATTGGAGAAATCATGCAGGTGCCATTAAATTCGAAGTGGGAGAACTGGGTTAGGATAACACTCAATGGGAGTATTGGTGCAGTTCCAGGATTTGTGCAGGATTGGTAAATGGGAGAAATAGCCATAAATAGACTAATACAATTATAGAGATTTACAACACACAAACAGATCCTTCGGTCTAACTTGCCCATGCCACAATTTAAGAATTCTGGCAGCGCTCCACTAAATTGGACAAACACTGCAAGGAACTACTTAATGGGAGAAATGGGCGAGGGATTATCGAAATGTGAGAAATGTAACAGGGCATCAGATAATGGGAGATTTGGTGCAGTGTAACACTAAATGGGAGAATTGGGGCAGGACAATACTTGATGGGAGATTTAGAGTAGGGCACCCAAAAAGCTTTCGAGGGCCTCAGTCAATATGAGGATTGGTGTAACGCAGCACAGTGAGGAGAACTGGTTCAGGACTTGCAATAATTGGGGAAAGTGGTGCTCAGCAACACTGAATTGGAGAATTGGTGTGGGGTATCAGTAAATGAGAGATCTGGTGCAGGGTGCTGATAACTTCGAGAATTGGAGCAAATGAGAGAACACGGGCAGTGAATCAGTAAATAGGGCAAATGTTGCAAAAGATTAGTGGTCCAGATTCAGTACGGTGCACCACGAAATGGGGGAGTTGGCGCAGTTTGCCACTAAAGGGAGGATAATGTGTAGGATCGGTAATTTGGAGATTTGATGCAGGGATCTCCAAGATTAGATAATTCTGGCAGCGAACTACTAAATGAGAGAATTGTTGCAGGGAAATACTGAATGGAAGACCTGGTGCACAGTGGAGCTAAATTAGAGAATGGGTGCATGGCACCAGGAAATGGGAGAATTAGAGTAGCGCACCCTTAATTGGTAGAATCGGGCTCGGGCATCAGTAAATGGAAGGATTAGTACAGGGATATGAGTAACTGGGAGATTTGGTGGGAATCAATAAATGGGAGATTCGGTGCACGGTGCCATTACATTGGAAAACTGGTGTGAGTGTCAATATATTAGAAAGGTGGAGCAGGGCATGTCTAAATTGGGGAATGGGGCCAGGGAATCAATAAAAAGAAGAAATGTTGCAAGCATCAGTAAATTGGAGATTCAGTTCAGTGTATCACTAAATGAAAACAGTTCAGCAGGGCACCTGTACGTGGAAGAAGTGTTTCATGGAACAATTAAATGGAAGGAATTGATGCAGGGCATGAATAATTGGAGAATTCATGCAGGTGCCTTTCAATTGAGCAGAACAATAATAATAATAATGGGAGAGTTGGTGAAGTTTCAGAATTTGTGCAGGATTGGTAAATGGGAGAAATGGTGGGCGGCACGGTGGCACAGTGGTTAGCACTGCTGCCTCACAGCGCCAGAGACCCGGGTTCAATTCCCGACTCAGGTGACTGACTGTGTGGAGTTTGCACATTCTCCCCGTGTCTGTGTGGGTTTCCTCCGGGTGCTCCGGTTTCCTCCCACAGTCCAAAGATGTGCAGGTCAGGTGAATTGGCCATGCTAAATTGCCCGTAGTGTTAGGTAAAAAGGGGTACATGTAGGGGTATGGGTGGGTTGCGCTTCGGCGGGTCGGTGTGGACTTGTTGGGCTGAAGGGCCTGTTTCCACACTGTAAGTAATCTAATCTAATCTAATCTAAAAAAATGTTTGGAGCCATAAGTAAAGTCATACAATCATAGAGATGTACAACATGGAAACAGACACTTCGGTCCAAATTGTCTATGTCTCAATTTTCGATTTCTGGCAGCATTCCACGAACGTGGAGAATCATTCCAATGAACCACTGAATGGAAAAGTTGGGCAAGGGCTTATCGAAACAAGAGAATTTGGAAAAGGACATCTGATAGCTGGAGAATTGATGCAGTTAGCACCAAATGGGAAAATTGGGACAGGACAGTACTTGATGCGGGAATGAGAGTAGGGCACCCCCTAAATTGGGTGAGGGCATCAGTCAATAAGAGGATTGGTGAAAGACAAAACTGAATGGAGAACGTATTCAGGACATCAGTAATTGGGGAAAAAGTGCTAAGCAACACTGAATTGGAGAATTGGTGTGGACCATCAATAAATGAGAGACCTGGTGCAGGATGGAGCTAAATTAGAGAATTGGTGCATGGCAACAGTAAATGGGAGAATTAGAGTAGCGCACCCTTAAATGGTAGAATCAGGCTCAGGCATCAGTAAATGGAAGAATTAGTACTGGGATATGAGTAAATGTGAGGTTTGGTGGAATCGATAAATGGGAGATCTGCTGCACAGTGCCATTACATTAGAAAATTGGTAGGAGTGCCAATATATTGGAAAATTGGAGCAGAGCATGTCTAAATTGGGGGATAGGGGCAGGGAATCAATAAAAAGAAGAAATGTTGCCAGAATTGGGAAATTGGAGATTCAGTTCCGTGCATCACTAAATGAAAAACACATTCAGCAGGACAGTAGTGTGAGGTAAGGGGTAAATGTATGGGTGGGTTGCGCTTCGGCGGGGCGGTGTGGACTTGTTGGGCTGAAGGGCCTGTTTCCACACTGTAAGTAATCTAATCTAATCTAATCTGTACGTGGAAGAGGTGTTTCGAAGAACAACTAACTGGAAGGAATCGAGGCAAACCAACAATAATTGGAGAATTCATGCAGGTGCCGTTAAATTCTAAGTGGGAGGACTGGGGCAGGATAACCTCAATGGGTGAGTTGGTGAAATTCCCGACTTAGTGCAGGATTGGTAAATGGGAGAATTGGTGCAGGGAAGCGGGACACTAATTACAGCCTTAGAGATGTGCAGCACGGAAACAGACCCTTCAGTCCAACTTGTCCACGCCTACATTTAAGAATTCTGGCAGCTCCACTAAATTGGAGAATCATTGCAAGGAACTACTAAATGGAAAAATTGTGAAAGGGCTTATCTAAATGTGAGTCATTGCAACAGATAATGGGTGAATTAGTGCAGTTCAGTGCTAAATGGGTGAGTTATGCTGTGTTGCATGAAATGGGAGATTAGAGCATTCTGGCAGCGAACTATTAAAGGAGAGAATTGGGACAGGGCATTACCTTTTCAGAGGTTTAGAGTAGGGCACCCCTAAATTGGGCAAGGGCATCAGTCAGTATGGGGATTGGTGTAAGGCAGCACTGAGTGGAGAACTTGTTCAGGACGTCAGTAATTGGGGGCAATCCTGTGAAGCAACACTGAATTGTAGAATTGGTGTGGGGCATCAGTAAATGAAAGACCTGGTGCAGGGTGCTGATAACTTCGAGAATTGGAGCAAATGAGAGAACACGGGCAGTGAATCAGTAAATAGGACAAATGTTGCAAAGGACGAGTGGTCGAGATTCAATAAAGGGCTCCATGCAATGCGGGAGTTGGTGCAGTTCACCACGAAAGGGAAGATATGTGTCGGATCGGTAATTTGGAGATGTGATGCAGGGATCACAAGATTAGAGCATTCTGTCAGCGAACTACTAAATGGGAGAATTGTTGCAGGGAATTACTGAATGGAAGAACTGGTGCACAGTGGAGCTAACTTAGTGAATGGGTGCATGGCACCAGGAAATGGGGGAATTAGAGTAGGGCACCCTTAAATGGTAGAATCAGGGTCGGGCATCAGTAAGTGGAAGAATTAGCACAGGGATATGAGTAACTGGGAAATTTGGTGGGAATCAATAAATGGGAGATTCGGTGCACAGTGCCATTACATTGGAAAACTGGTGTGAGTGTCAATATATTAGAAAATTCAAGCAAAGCATTTCTAAATTGGGGAACAGGGGATAAGGGAATCAATAAAAAGAAATATTACAAGCATCGGTAAATTGGAGATTCAGTTCAGTGCATCACTAAATGAAAACAGTTCAGCAGGGCACCCGTACGGGGAAGAAGTGTATCAGGGAACAACTAAATGGAAGGAATTGATGCAGGGCATCAATAATTGGAGAATTCATGCAGGTGCCTTTAAATTGAGCAGAACAACAACAATAATAACAATGGGAGAGTTGGTGCAGTTTCAGAATTTGTGCAGGATTGGTAAATGGGAGAATTGTTTGCGAACAGTGGAGCCATAAGTAGAGTCATAGAGTCATAGAGATGTACAACATGGAAACAGACACTTCAGTCCAACTTAAATTCTAAGTGGGAGGACTGGGGCAGGATAAGCTCAATGGGTGAGTTGGTGAAATTCCCGAACTAGTGCAGGATAGGTAAATGGGAGATTTGGTGCAGGGAAGTGGAGCACTAATTACAGCCTTAGAGATGTACAGCACGGAAACCGATCCTTCAGTCCTACTTGTCCACACCTAAATTTAAGAAATCTGAATTTAGCTCTCCGCTAAATTAGAGAAATATTGCAAGGAACTACTAAATGGAAAAATTGGGAAAGGGCTTCTCGAAATGTGAGTCATTGCAACAGATAATGGGTGAATTAGTGCAGTTCAGTGCTAAATGGGTGAGATATGCTGTATTGCATGTAATGGGGGAATTGGGGGAGGGCATTACCTTTTCAGAGGTTTAGAGTAGCGCACCCCTAAATTGGGCAAGGGCATCAGTCAGTTATGCGGATTCGTGTAAGGCAGCACTGAGTGGAGACCTTGTTCAAGGCGTCAGGAGCTGGAGCTGCGTCACTGCTTCCTCCTGTATTATAGAAAATAAAGGAGCTGGAGCAGCGTCACTGCTTCCTCCTGTATTATAGAATAAAATCTGAGCCCTAAACTGAGGAGACTGTAAATCTCCTAGTTATATATATTTATTTAACCCACCAGCCCACAGTCTGTGCCCTAAACTGCTGACACTCTAAATTTTCTGCTTACATATATTTAACCAGATAGTACAGAGTCACTGCCCTTCACTGAGGAGACTCTAAAACTCCAGGTTATATATATTTAAACAGACAGAAGAGAGATAGTCCCCTTAATTGAGTAGAATCTAATTATCCTGTTTATAATAATTTTAAACAGCCACCACACAGTCAGTGCCGTAAACTGAGGAGACTCTAAATATCCAGGTTGTATATATATGTACTTCTCCATCCAGCACATAGTCTGAGCCCTAAACGGAGGAGACTGTAAATCTCCTGGTTATATTTATTTAACCAGCCAGCACAGAGTCAGTGCCCTATGATGAGCAGACTCAAAAAGTCCTGGTTATATACATTTATTTAATCAGCCAGCACAGAGTCAGTGCCAAAAACTGAGGAGACTCTCAATCTCCTGTTTATTTAACGAGCCAACACAGAGT
Organism: Chiloscyllium plagiosum; assembly: GCF_037043375.1. Classification (NCBI taxonomy): domain Eukaryota; kingdom Metazoa; phylum Chordata; class Chondrichthyes; order Orectolobiformes; family Hemiscylliidae; genus Chiloscyllium; species Chiloscyllium plagiosum. Next base: position 53,163,993 of record NW_028270180.1, read on the forward strand.
CAGTGCCCCATACTGAAGAGACTCTAAATTTTCTGCAAATATATATTTAAAAAGACAGCACAGAGTCAGTGCCCTGATCTGAGGAGACAATAAATCTCCTGCTTGACAGCACAGAGATAGTCCCCTTAACTGAGGAGAATCTAATTATCCTGGTTATAATAATGTTAACAAGCCACCACACAGTCAGTGCCCTAAACTGAGGAGACTCTAAATATTCTGGTTATATCTTCGTATTTTACCAGCCAGCACAGAATCAGTGCCCTATAATGAGCAGACTCAAGAGCAGCACAGAGTTGTGCCCTAAAGTGAGGAGACCATAAATCTTCTGGGTATATATATTTATTTAACCATAACAGCTCAGATTCAGTGCCCGATAATGAGCAGACACTGAATATCCTGGTTACATATATTTATTTAACCAGCCAGCACAGTCAGTCCCCTAAACGGAGGGGACTCTGAATCTCGTGGTTATATATATTTGTTCAAGAACTCAGCACTGAGTAAGTGCCCCAAACTGAGGAGACTCAAAATATCCTGGTAACAAAAATTTTACCTACCCACCACACGGTCAATGCCTTAAAATAAGGAGACTCTAAATCTCCTGGTTATATTTATTTAACGAGCCAGCACAGAGACAGTGCCCTAAACTCAGGAGGCTCTATATTTCCTGCTTATATATGTTTATTTCACTAGCCAGCACAGAGTCAGTGTCGTATAATGCGCAGAATCTAGATTTCGTGGTTATATATATTTATCTAATCAGCCAGCATAGAATTAGTGCCTTAAAATTAGGAGACTCTGAATCTCCTGGATATATATATTTATTTAACCAGCCAGCACAGAGTCAGTGCCCTAAACTGAGGAGACACTAAATTCCCTGATTATGTTTGTTTATTTAGCCAGCCAGCACATCGTCTGAACCCTAAAATGAGCTGACTCTACATCTCCTGGTTATATATTTATTTACCCAGTCAGTCCAGAGTAAGTGCCCCAAACTGAGGAGAATCTAAATATCCTGGTTATATATGTGTATTTATCCATCCAGCACATACTCTGAGCCCTAAACTGGGGCGAATGCAAATTTCCTAGTTATATATATTTAGTTAACACGCTAGCCCACAGTCAGTGCCGTATAATGAGCAGACTATAAATGTCATGGTTATATACATTCATTTAACCATCCAGCACAGAGTCAGTGCTCTAAACTGAACTGACTCTCAATCTCCTGGTTAGATATATTTATTAAACCATCCAGCACAGAGTCAGTGCTCTAGACTGAGGAGACTCTAAATCTCCTGGATATAATTTTAGCCAGCCAACACACAGTCAGTGCCCTAAACTGAGGAGACTCTAAATCTCCTGGTTATATATAATTAATCAGTCAGCACAGTGTCAGTGCCCTAAAATGAGGAGACTCTAAAACACCCGGTTATTTATATTTAAACAGACAGCACAGACTCAGTGCCCTAAAGTAAGGAGAGTCTAAAACTCCTGGTTATATATATTTAAACAGACAGCACAGAGTCAGTTCCTTGAAATGAGGAGACTCTAAATCTCCTGGTCATATATATGTTTTTATCCATCCAGCACATAGTCTGAGCTCTAAACTGAGGAGATACTAAATCTCCTGGTTACATATATATATTTAAGCAGCCAACACAGAGTCACTGCCCTAAACTGAGGGGAATCTGAATCTCCTGGTTACATATATTTATTTAATCAGACAGCACAGAGTCAGTGAGGTAAAAACAATGACTGCTGATGCTGGAAACCAGATTCTGGATCAGTGGTGCTGGAAGAGCACAGCAATTCAGGCAGCATCCGACGAACAGCAAATTTGACGTTTCGGGCAAAAGCCCTTCATCAGCTTTTATTCCTGATGAAGGGCTTTTGCCCGAAATGTTGATTTTGCTGCACGTCGGATGCTTCCTGAATTGCTGTGCTCTTCCAGCACCACTGATCCAGAAGCACAGAGTCAGTGCCCTAACCTGAGGAGACTCTACATCTCCGGGTAATATATATTTAACCAACCAGCACAGAGTCAGTTCCCTAAACTGAGGAGACTCTAAATCTCCTGTTTATGTATAATTAACCAGCCAGCATAGAGTCAGTGCCTTAACTGAGGAGACTCTAAATCGCCTGGTTATATATATTTAACAGACAGCACACAGTCAGTTCCTTGAAATGAGGAGACTCTAAAACTCCTGGTAATTTACATGTATTTATCCATCCAGCACATCGTCTGAGCCCTAAACTGAGGACACTCAAAATCTCCTAGTTATATATATTTATTTAACCCACCAGCGCAAGTCAGTGCCCTAAACTGAGGAGACTCTAAATATCTGGTTATATGTATTTAAACAGACAGCACAGAGACAGTGCCCTTTACTGAGGAGAATCTAAATCTCCTGTTTTTTTTTTAATTTAACCAGCCAGCACAAAGTCAGTGCCCTAAAATGAACAGACTCAAAATCTCCTGGTTATATATGTTTATTGAACCATCCGGCACAGAGTCAGTGTTCTAGACTGAGGAGAATCTGAATCTTGTGGTTATATATATTTATTTAACCAGCCAGCAAAAAGTCAGTGCACGAAACTGAGGCGATTCTAAATCTCCTGGTTATACCTATTTTTTTAACCAGCCTGCCCAGAGTCAGTGCCCCAAACTAAGGAGACTCTAAATATACTGGTTATAAAAATTTTAACCAGCCACCACACAGTCAGTGCCGGAAAATGAGGAGTCTCTAAATCTCCTGGTTATATATAATGAACCTGCTAGCACAGAGTCTTTGCCCCAAACTGAGGTGACTCTAAATATCCTGGATATATTTCTGTATTAAACCAGCCAGCTCTGGGTCAATGCCCTATAATGAGCAGACTCTAAATGTGCTGGTTATACGTATTTATTTAATCAGCGAGCACAGACTCAGTGCCCTAAACTGAGGAGACCCTAAATCTTCTGGTTATATATATTTATTTAACCAGCCAGCAGAAAGTCTGTGCCCTAAACTGAGGAGACTGTAATTCTCCTGCTTCTATATATTTAAACAGACAACACCGAGTCAGTGCCCTAAACTGAGGAGAATCTGAATCTAATGGTTATATATATTTATTTAATCAGCCAGCAGAATGTCAATGCCCTAACCTGAGGATAGTCTAAATATCCTGTTTATATGTATTTATTTAACGAGCCAGCATAGTCACAGTGCCTTATAATGAGCAGACTCTAAATATTTGGTGATATATATTTAACCAGCCAGCACAGAGTCAGCGCCCTAAACTGAACAGACTCTAAATCCCCTGGTTTTTATATATATTTATTATACCATCCAGCAAGAGTCAGTGCCCTAAACTGAGGAGATTCTGAATCTCCTGGTTATATATATTAATTCAACAAGCCAGCAGAATGTCAGTGCCTGAAACTGAGGAGACTCGAAATCTCCTGGTTATAGCTATTTATTTAACGTGCCTGCCCAGAGTCAGTGCCCCAAACTGAGGAGACTCTAAATACACTGTTATATATATTTAAAAAGACAGCACAGATTCAGAGCTCCAAACTGAGGAGAGTCTAAATTGCCTGGTGTTTATATATATATATATATATATATATATATATATATATATATGTGTGTATTTATCCATCCAGCACATACTCTGAGCCCGAAACAGAGGTGACTCTAAATCTCCTAGTTATATCTAAATCTCCTGGCTACATATATTTATTTAATCAGTCAGCACAGAGTCAGTGCCCTAAACTGAGGAGACTCTAAATATCCTGCTTTTATATATATTTATTAAACCATCCAGCACAGAGTCAGTGCTCGAGACTGAGGATAATCTGCATCTCGTGGTTATATATATTTATTTAAGTAGCCAGCAAAACATCAGTGTCCAAAACGAGGAGACTCTAAATCTCCTGGTTTTACCTATTTTTTTAACCAGCCAGCCCAGAGTCAGTGCCCCAAACTGAGGAGACTCTAAATATCCTGATTATAAAAATTTTAACCAGCCACCACACAGTCAGTGCCTTAAAATGAGGAGTCTCTAAATCTCCAGGTTACATTTAATTAACTATCTTGCACCGATTCATGGCCTTAAAATGAGGAGTCTCTAAATCTCCTGGTAATATATAATGAACCTGCTAGCACAGAGTTAGTGCCTGAAACTGAGGTGACTCTAAATATCCTGGTCATATATATTTAAACAGACAGCACAGAGTCAGTGCCTGAAACTGAGGAAACTCTAAATCTCCGGGTAATATATATTTAACCAGCCAATAGAGTCAGTGCCCTAAACTGAGGAGACTCTAAATCTCCTAGTTACATATATTTATTTAATCATAGACCCCAGAGTCAGTGCCCAAACTTGGGGAAACCCTAAATATTATGCTTATATATATTTAAACAGAAGGCACAGAGTCAGTGCCCTAAACTGAACAGACACTAAATCACCTGGTTATATCTATTTATTTAAGCAGCCAGCCCAGAGTCAGTGCCCTAAACAGAGGAGACTCTAAATATTCTGGTTATTAAAAAAATTTAACCAGCCACCACACAGTCAGTGCCATAAACTGAGGAGACTCTAAATCTCCTGGTTATTAATATGTACTTAACCATCCAGCACATACACTGAGCCCTCAACTGAGGAGACTCTAAATCTGCTGGTTATATATATTTATTTAAACCACCAGCCCACATTTATAGTCTCCTCAGTTTAGGGCACTGATTCTCTGCTGGTTGGTTAAATAAATATATATAAACAGGAGATTTACAGTCTCCTCAGTTTATGGCACTGACTCTGTGCTGGCTGGTTAAATATATATAACCAGGTGATTTAGAGTCTCCTTAGTTTAGGGCACTGACTCTGTGCTTACTGTTTAAATATACATAACCAGGAAATGTACAGTCTACTCAGTTAAGGCACTGACTCTGTGATGGCTGGTTAAATATATATAACCAGGTGATTTAGAGTCTCCTCAGTTTAGGGAACTGACTCTGTGCTTACTGTTTAAATATACATAACCAGGAGATGTACAGTCTACTCAGTTAAGGCACTGACTCTGTGCTGGCTGGTTAAATAAACATATATATCGAGGAGATTTAAATTCTTCACCTTTGAGGGCACTGACTGAGAACCAGGAGATTTATAGTCTCCTCAGTTTCGGGCAATGACTGTGTGGTGGCTGGTTAAAATTTTTATAACCAGGATATTTAGAGTCTCCTCAGTTTAGGGCACTGACTCTGGGCTGGCTGGTTAAATACGTAGATATAATCAGCTGGTTATATATATATTTATTCCACCGGCCAGCAGAAACCCAGTCCCCTTCAATGACGAGGCTCTGAATCTCCAGGTCATATATATTTAACCAGCCAACAGAATCAGTGCCCTAAACTGAGGAGACTCTAAATTTCCTCGTTATATATATTTATTAAAATGTAGAGTTTTGAGTCAGTGCTCAAAACAGGGGAAACCCTAAATATCCTGGTTTTATATATATATTTAAACAGCAGGCACAGAGTCAGTGCCCTTAACTGAGGAGACACTAAATCTCCTGGATATATCTATTTATTTAACCATCTAGCCCAGGGTCAGTGCCCTAAACTGAGGAGACTCCAAATATGTATAACCAGAAGATTTAAACAGACAGCACAGAGTTAATGCCCTTAACTGAGGAGACTCTAAATCTCCTGGTTATATTTCTGTATTAAACCAGCCAGCACCGAGTCAATGCCCTAAACATGCTCTAAATCTCCTGTTGATATAGATTTATTTAACTATCCAGCACAGTCTCAGTGCCCCATAATGAGCAGACTCTAGATTTTGGTGAAATGTATTGAACCATCCAGCACAGAGTCAGTGCCCTAGACTGAGAACATTTGGGATCTCCTAGTTAGATATGCTTATTTAACTAGCCAGCCAAAAGTCAGTGCCCGAAACTGAGGAGACTCTAAATATACCGGTTATATATATTTAAAAAGACAGCACAGAGTCAGTGCCCCAAACTGAAGAGATTCTAAATTTCCGAGTTATATATATTTAAAAAGACAGCACAGAGTCAGTGCCCGAAACTGAGGAGATTCTAAATCTCCTAGTTATATATATTTAAAAAGACAGCACAGAGTCAGTGCCCTAAACTGAGGAGATTCTAACATATATATTGATCCAGCACATAATCTGAGCCCGAAACTGGGGCAACTCTAAATCTCCTAGTTATATCTATTTATTTAACCCGCCAGCCCACAATCAGTGCCCCAAAATGAGGAGAAACTAAATTGACCTGGTTATATATATGTAACCAGATAGCGCAGAGTCAGTGCATTAACTGAGGAGATTCTAAATCTCCTCGTTATATGTATTTAAACAGACAGCACAGAGTTAATGCCCTTAGCAGAGGGGACTCTAGATCTCCTGGTCATATTACTGAATTTAACCAGCCAGCAGAAAGTCAGTGCCATAAACTGAGGAGACTATAATTCTCTTGCTTCTATATATTTAAACAGACAACACAGAGTCAGTGTCCTAAACTGAGGAGACTCTAAATCTCCTCGTTATATATATTTAAACAGACAGCACAGAGTTAATGCCCTTAACAGAGAGGACTCTAGGTCTCCTGGTCATATTTCTGTATTTAACCAGCCAGCAGAAAGTCAGTGCCCTAAACTGAGGAGACTGTAATTCTCCTCCTTCTATATATTTAAACAGACAACACTGAGTCAGTGCCCCAAACTGAGGAGAATCTGAATCTAATGGCTATATATATTTATTTAAGCAGCCAGCAGAATGTCAATGCCCTAACCTGAGGGGACTCTAAATCTCCTGTTTATATGTATTTATTTAACTAGCCAGCACAGTCTCAGTTCCCTGTAATGAGCAGACTCTAAATCTTTGGTGATATATATTTAACCAGCCAGCACAGAGTCAGTGCTCGAAACAGAACAGACTCTAAATCTCCTGGTTTTATATATATTTATTTAACTAGCCAGCAAAACGTCAGTGCCCCAAACAGAGGAGACTCTCAAACTCCTGGTTATATATATTTATTTTACCAGCCAGCAGAGAGTCAGTGCCCAAGAATGAGCAGGCTTTAAATCTCCTGGTTATATATATTTATTTAATCAGCCAGCATAGAATCAGTGCCCTAACATGAGCAGACTCCAAGTCTCCTGGTTATGTATCTTTAACCAGCCAGCACAGAGTCAATGCCCTAAGCTGAAGAGACCCTAAATCTCCTGGATGTATCCCTTTATTTAACCAGCCACCACACAGTCAGTGCCCTAAACTGAGGAGACTCTTCTTTAGACTGTGACGTCCAGGAATGGACAACGGAGAACTACAAACCTGCGTATACAGAAAACCGACAAACACTGACCAAATACTTAACTACACCAGCAACCATCCCAACACACACAAACAAAGCTGTATAAGAACACTATTCCAACGAGCCACCACACACTGCAGCACAGATGAACTTCGGACAACAGAGGAGAACTACCTATACAATGTATTCAAGAAGAACGGTTACTCAAATAATACAGTGCGCAGATTCCTCAAGAACAAACCACGACAAGCAGACCAAACACAGCCAGAAACCCTAACCACCTTACCATACATCAAAGAAGTTCCAGAAATGACAGCCAGACTACTAAGACCCCTCAGAATCCTAGTAGCACACAATCCCATCAACACTCTCAAACAAAAACTAACAAACTTAAAAGACCCAGTACAACCCATGGACAAAACCAACGTCATCTACAAAATTCCATGCAAGGACTGCCACAAGCACTACGTAGGACAAACAGGAAGAAAGTTAGCCACCAGGATACACGAACACCAGCTAGCCACAAAAAGACACATCCCTCTCTCCCTCGTAGCCCGACACACGGATGTTAAAAACCACCATTTTGACTGGGACAACACATCTATCCTGGGACAGGCGAAGCAAAGACATGCCAGAGAATTCCTAGATGCCTGGCACTCCAACCACAACGCCATAAACAAACACATAGATCTAGATACCATCTATCAACCCCTCAGAAAACAAACAGGAAATGACATCACCACAAACCCCAGGAACCCCATCCAGGAGAAAGATATAAATAGAAAGCAGGAGACAACAGCTTCGCTTCACCTGGAGGTCGCCACTGATGATGTTACCTAGCCAGGTAATGAAACATCTGGATATCAAACCTACAGCTCAGTGAGCAAATCTACACCCTAAACCTCAACCTGAGCTACAAACCTTCACAAACCTTGCATATAACAAGCTGATTAATTAAATATAACCAGGAGAGTTAGAGTTTTCTCATTTTCAGGAACTGACTGTGCGGTGGCTGGTTAAAACTTTTATAACCAGAGTATTTCGAGTCTCCTCAGTTTGGGGCACTGACTCTGTGCTGGCTGGTTAAATACGTAGATACCACCAGGTGATTTAGAGTCTGCTCATTTTAGGGCACTGACGCTGTGCTGGCTGGTTATATGTAACCAGGAGATTTAGAGTCTCCTCAGTTAAGGGCACTGATTCTGTGATGTCTGGTTAAATATATATAACAAGGATATTTATAGACTCCTCAGATTTGGGCACTGACTCTGTCCGACCTGGTTAAGTTAAAAATCACACAACACAACACCAGGTTATAGTCCAACAGGTTTAATTGGAAGCACACTAGCTTTCAGGTGATTATCTGTTGAAGGAGCGTCGCTCCGAAAGCTAGTGTGCTTCCAATTAAACCTGTTGGACTATAACCTGGTGTTGTGTGATTTTTAACTTTGTACACCCCAGTCCAACACCGGCATCTCCGAATCATGACTACCTGGTTAAATAATTATATATAATCAGGAGATTTAGAGTCTCCTCAGTTTAGGGCACTGACTCTATGATGGCTGATTAAATAAATATATATAACCAGGAGAGTTAGAGTCTGCTCATTCTGGGGCACTGACTCTGTGCTGTGTATTTAAATAAATGTAACCGGAGATTTAGACTCGATTCAGTTATAGGCACTGACTCTGTTCTTTCTGTTTAGTTTATATAAAGAGCTGGTTAATTAAATATAACCAAGAGATTCAGAGTCTCCTCAGTTTAGGGCACTGACTCTATTGTGTCTGGTTAAATAAATGACAGCCAGACTACTAAGACCCCTCGGAATCCGAGTAGCACACAATCCCACCAACACTCTCAAACAAAAACTAACAAACTTAAAAGACCCAGTACAACCCATGGACAAAACCAACATCGTCTACAAAATCCCATGCAAGGACTGCCACAAACACTACGTTGGATAAACAGGAAGAAAGTTAGCCACCAGGATACACGAACACCAGCTATCCACAAAAAGACACGACCCTCTCTCACTCGTAGCCCTGTACATGGATGAAAAAAACACCATTTCGACTGGGACAACACATCTATCCTGGGACAGGCTAAGCACAGACATGTCAGAGAATTCCGAGAGGCCTGGCACTGCAACCACAACGCCATAAACAACCACATAGATCTATTTCCGCCACCTCCAAACAGACCCCACCACCAAGGATATATTTCCCTCCCCACCCCTATCAGCGTTCCGGAAAGACCACTCCCTCCGCGACTCCCTCGACAAATCCACATCCCCCACCAACCCAACCTCCACTCCCGGCACCTTCCCCTGCAACCGCAAGAAATGCAAAACTTGCGCCCACACCTCCCCCCTCACTTCCCTACAAGGCCCCAAGGGATCCTTCCATATCCATCAGAAATTCACCTGCACCTCCACACACATCATTTACTGCACCCGATGTGGCCTCCTATACATTGGGAGACAGGCCATCTACTTGCGGAACATTTCAGGGAACACCTCTGGGACACCCGCAACAACCAACCCAACCGCCCCGTGGCTGAACACTTTAACTCCCCCTCCCACTCTGCCAAGGACATGCAGGTCCTTGGCCTCCTCCATCACCAGACATGGCAACACGACGCCTGGAGAAAGAGCGCCTCGTCTTCCGCCTAGGAACCCTCCAACCTCAAGGGATGAATGCAGATTTCTCCAGCTTCCTCATTTCCCCTCCCCCCAACTTTTCTCAGTCCTAACCCTCAGACTCAGGACCGCCTTCTTGACCAGCAATCTACTTCCCGACCTCTCTGCCCCCACCCCCTCTCCGGCCTATAACCCTCACCTTAACCTCCTTCGACCTATCGTATTTCCAGCGCCCCTCCCACAAGTCCATGCTCCCTACCTTTTATCTTGCCTGCTTGGCACACCCTCCTCATTCCTGAAGAAGGTCTTCCTCCTGTATTATAGAAAATAAAGGAGCTGGAGCAGCGTCTCCGCTTCCTCCTGTATTATAGAAAATAAAGGAGCCGGAGCAGCGTCTCTGCTTCCTCCTGTATTATAGAAAATAAAGGAGCTGGAGCAGCGTCTCTGCTTCCTCCTGTATTATAGAAAATAAAGGAGCTGGAGCAGCGTCTCTGCTTCCTCCTGTATTATAGAAAATAAAGGAGCTGGAGCAGCGTCTCTGCTTCCTCCTGTATTATAGAAAATAAAGGAGCTGGAGCAGCGTCTCTGCTTCCTCCTGTATTATAGAAAATAAAGGAGCTGGAGCAGCGTCTCTGCTTACTCCTGTATTATAGAAAATAAAGTAGCTGGAGCAGCGTCTCTGCTTCCTCCTGTATTATAGAAAATAAAGGAGCTGGAGCAGCGTCTCTGCTTCCTCCTGTATTATAGAAAATAAAGGAGCTGGAGCAGCGTCTCTGCTTCCTCCTGTATTATAGAAAATAAAGGAGCTGGAGCAGCGTCTCTGCTACCTCCAGTATTATAGAAAATAAAGGAGCTGGAGCAGCGTCACTGCTTCCTCCTGTATTATAGAAAATAACGGAGCTGGAGCAGCGTCACTGCTTCCTCCTGTATTATAGAAAATAAAGGAGCTGGAGCAGCATCACTGCTTCCTCCTGTATTATAGAAAATAAAGGAGCTGGAGCAGTGTCACTGCTTCCTCCTGTATTATAGAAAATAACGGAGCTGGAGCAGCGTCACTGCTTCCTCCTGTATTATAGAAAATAAAGGAGCTGGAGCAGCGTCACTGCTTCCTCCTGTATTATAGAAAATAATGGAGCTGGAGCAGCGTCTCTGCTTCCTCCTGTATTATAGAAAATAACGGAGCTGCAGCAGCGTCACTGCTTCCTCCTGTATTATAGAAAATAAAGGAGCTGGAGCATCGTCACTGCTTCCTCCTGTATTATAGAAAATAAAGGAGCTGGAGCAGTGTCACAGCTTCCTCCTGTATGATAGAAAATAAAGGAGCTGGAGCAGCGTCTCTGCTTCCTCCTGTATTATAGAAAATAAAGGAGCTGGAGCAGCGTCACTGCTTCCTCCTGTATTATAGAAAATAAAGGAGCTGGAGCAGCATCACTGCTTCCTCCTGTATTATAGAAAATAAAGGAGCTGGAGCAGTGTCACTGCTTCCTCCTGTATTATAGAAAATAAAGGAGCTGGAGCAGCGTCTCTGCTTCCTCCTGTATTATAGAAAATAAAGGAGCTGGAGCAGCGTCACTGCTTCCCCCTGTATTATAGAAAATAAAGGAGCTGGAGCAGCGTCTCTGCTTCCTCCTGTATTATAGAAAATAAAGGAGCTGGAGCGGGGTCTCTGCTTCCCTCTGTATTATAGAAAATAAAGGAGCTGGAGCAGCATCACTGCTTCCTCCTGTATTATAGAAAATAAAGGAGCTGGAGCAGTGTCACTGCTTCCTCCTGTATTACAGAAAATAAAGGAGCTGGAGCAGCGTCTCTGCTTCCTCCTGTATTATAGAAAATAAAGGAGCTGGAGCAGCGTCTCTGCTTCCCCCTGTATAATAGAAAATAAAGGAGCTGGAGCAGCGTCTCTGCTTCCTCCTGTATTATAGAAACTAAAGGAGCTGGAGCAGCGTCTCTTCTTCCTCTTGTATTATAGAAAATAAAGGAGCTGGAGCAGCGTCTCTGCTTCCCCCTGTATTATAGAAAATAAAGGAGCTGGAGTAGCGTCTCTGCTTCCTCCTGTATTATAGAAAATAAAGGAGCTGGAGCAGCGTCACTGCTTCCTCCTGTATTATAGAAAATAAAGGAGCTGGAGCAGCGTCTCTGCTTCCTCCTGTATTATAGAAAATAAAGGAGCTGGAGCAGCGTCTCTGCTTCCTCCTGTATTATAGAAAATAAAGGAGCTGGAGCAGCGTCTCTGCTTCCTCCTGTATTATAGAAAATAAAGGAGCTGGAGCAGCGTCACTGCTTCCTCCTGTATTATAGAAAATAAAGGAGCTGGAGCAGCGTCTCTGCTTCCTCCTGTATTATAGAAAATAAAGGAGCTGGAGCAGCGTCTCTGCTTCCTCCTGTATTATAGAAAATAAAGGAGCTGGAGCAGCGTCACTGCTTCCTCCTGTATTATAGAAAATAAAGGAGCTGGATCAGCGTCACTGCTTCCTCCTGTATTATAGAAAATAAAGGAGCTGGAGCAGCGTCTCTGCTTCCTCCTGTATTATAGAAAATAAAGGAGCTGGAGCAGCGTCACTGCTTCCTCCTGTATTATAGAAAATAAAGGAGCTGGAGCAGCGTCACTGCTTCCTCCTGTATTATAGAAAATAAAGGAGCTGGAGCAGCGTCATTGCTCCCTCCTGTATAATAGAAAATAAAGGAGCTGGAGCAGAGTCACTGCTTCCTCCTGTATTATAGAAAATAAAGGAGCTGGAGCAGCGTCTCTGCTTCCTCCTGTATTATAGAAAATAAAGGAGCTGGAGCAGCGTCACTGCTTCCTCCTGTATTATAGAAAATAAAGGAGCTGGAGCAGCGTCACTGCTTCCTCCTGTATTGTAGAAAATAAAGGAGCTAGAGCAGCGTCACTGCTTCCTCCTGTATTATAGAAAATAAAGGAGCTGGAGCAGCGTCTCTGCTTCCTCCTGTATTATAGAAAATAAAGGAGCTGGAGCAGCGTCACTGTTTCCTCCTGTATTATAGAAAATAAAGGAGCTGGAGCAGTGTCACTGCTTCCTCCTGTATTATAGAAAATAAAGGAGCTTGAACAGCGTCTCTGCTTCCTCCCGTATTATAGAAAATAAAGGAGCTGGAGCAGCGTCACTGCTTCCTCCTGTATTATAGAAAATAAAGGAGCTGGAGCAGCGTCTCTGCTTCCTCCTGTATTATAGAAAATAAAGGAGCTGGAGCAGCGTCTCTGCTACCACCTGTATTATAGAAAATAAAGGAGCTGGAGCAGCGTCTCTGCTTCCTCCTGTATTATAGAAAATAAAGGAGCTGGAGCAGCGTCACTGCTTCCTCCTGTATTATAGAAAATAAAGGAGCGGGAGCAGCGTCTCTGCTTCCTCCTGTATTATAGAAAATAAAGGAGCTGGAGCAGCGTCTCTGCTTCCTCCTGTATTATAGAAAATAAAGGAGCTGGAGCAGCGTCTCTGCTTCCTTCTGTATTATAGAAAATAAAGGAGCTGGAGCAGCGTCACTGCTTCCTCCTGTATTATAGAAAATAAAGGAGCTGGAGCAGTGTTTCTGCTTCCTCCTGTATTATAGAAAATAAAGGAGCTGGAGAAGTGTCACTGCTTCCTCCTGTATTATAGAAAATAAAGGAGCTGGAGCAGCGTCTCTGCTTCCTCCTGTATTATACAAAATAAAGGAGCTGGAGCAGCGTCTCTGCTACCTCCTGTATTATAGAAAATAAAGGAGCTGGAGCAGCGTCACTGCTTCCTCCTGTATTATAGAAAATAAAGGAGCTGGAGCAGCGTCTCTGCTTCCTCCTGTATTATAGAAAATAAAGGAGCTGGAGCAGCGTCTCTGCTTCCTCCTGTATTATAGAAAATAAAGGAGCTGGAGCAGCGTCACTGCTTCCTCCTGTATTATAGAAAATAAAGGAGCTGGATCAGCGTCACTGCTTCCTCCTGTATTATAGAAAATAAAGGAGCTGGAGCAGCGTCTCTGCTTCCTCCTGTATTATAGAAAATAAAGGAGCTGGAGCAGCGTCACTGCTTCCTCCTGTATTATAGAAAATAAAGGAGCTGGAGCAGCGTCACTGCTTCCTCCTGTATTATAGAAAATAAAGGAGCTGGAGCAGCGTCATTGCTCCCTCCTGTATAATAGAAAATAAAGGAGCTGGAGCAGAGTCACTGCTTCCTCCTGTATTATAGAAAATAAAGGAGCTGGAGCAGCGTCTCTGCTCCCTCCTGTATTATAGAAAATAAAGGAGCTGGAGCAGCGTCACTGCTTCCTCCTGTATTATAGAAAATAAAGGAGCTGGAGCAGCGTCACTGCTTCCTCCTGTATTGTAGAAAATAAAGGAGCTAGAGCAGCGTCACTGCTTCCTCCTGTATTATAGAAAATAAAGGAGCTGGAGCAGCGTCTCTGCTTCCTCCTGTATTATAGAAAATAAAGGAGCTGGAGCAGCGTCACTGTTTCCTCCTGTATTATAGAAAATAAAGGAGCTGGAGCAGTGTCACTGCTTCCTCCTGTATTATAGAAAATAAAGGAGCTTGAACAGCGTCTCTGCTTCCTCCCGTATTATAGAAAATAAAGGAGCTGGAGCAGCGTCACTGCTTCCTCCTGTATTATAGAAAATAAAGGAGCTGGAGCAGCGTCTCTGCTTCCTCCTGTATTATAGAAAATAAAGGAGCTGGAGCAGCGTCTCTGCTACCACCTGTATTATAGAAAATAAAGGAGCTGGAGCAGCGTCTCTGCTTCCTCCTGTATTATAGAAAATAAAGGAGCTGGAGCAGCGTCACTGCTTCCTCCTGTATTATAGAAAATAAAGGAGCGGGAGCAGCGTCTCTGCTTCCTCCTGTATTATAGAAAATAAAGGAGCTGGAGCAGCGTCTCTGCTTCCTCCTGTATTATAGAAAATAAAGGAGCTGGAGCAGCGTCTCTGCTTCCTTCTGTATTATAGAAAATAAAGGAGCTGGAGCAGCGTCACTGCTTCCTCATGTATTATAGAAAATAAAGGAGCTGGAGCAGTGTTTCTGCTTCCTCCTGTATTATAGAAAATAAAGGAGCTGGAGAAGTGTCACTGCTTCCTCCTGTATTATAGAAAATAAAGGAGCTGGAGCAGCGTCTCTGCTTCCTCCTGTATTATACAAAATAAAGGAGCTGGAGCAGCGTCTCTGCTACCTCCTGTATTATAGAAAATAAAGGAGCTGGAGCAGCGTCACTGCTTCCTCCTGTATTATAGAAAATAAAGGAGCTGGAGCAGCGTCTCTGCTTCCTCCTGTATTATAGAAAATAAAGGAGCTGGAGCAGCGTCTCTGCTTCCTCCTGTATTATAGAAAATAAAGGAGCTGGAGCAGCGTCACTGCTTCCTCCTGCATTATAGAAAATAAAGGAGCTGGAGCAGCGTCACTGCTTCCTCCTGTATTATAGAAAATAAAGGAGCTGGAGCAGCGTCACTGCTTCCTCCTGTATTATAGAAAATAAAGGAGCTGGAGCAGCGTCTCTGCTTCCTCCTGTATTATAGAAAATAAAGGAGCTGGAGCAGCGTCACTGCTTCCTCCTGTATTATAGAAAATAAAGGAGCTGGAGCAGCGTCTCTGCTTCCTCCTGTATTATAGAAAATAAAGGAGCTGGAGCAGCGTCACTGCTTCCTTCTGTATTATAGAAAATAAAGGAGCTGGAGCAGCGTCACTGCTTCCTCCTGTATTATAGAAAATAACGGAGCTGGAGCAGGGTCACTGCTTCCTCCTGTATTATAGAAAATAAAGGAGCTGGAGCAGTGTCACTGCTCCCTCCTGTATTATAGAAAATAAAGGAGCTGGAGCAGTGTCACTGCTTCCTCCTGTAGTATAGAAAATAAAGGAGCTGGAGCAGCGTCTCTGCTTCCTCCTGTATTATAGAAAATAAAGGAGCTGGAGCAGCGTCTCTGCTTCCTCCTGTATTATAGAAAATAAAGGAGCTGGAGCAGCGTCACTGCTTCCTCCTGTATTATAGAAAATAAAGGAGCTGGAGCAGCGTCTCTGCTACCTCCTGTATTATAGAAAATAAAGGAGCTGGATCAGCGTCACTGCTTCCTCCTGTATTATAGAAAATAAAGGAGCTGGAGCAGCGTCTCTGCTTCCTCCTGTATTATAGAAAATAAAGGAGCTGGAGCAGCGTCACTGCTTCCTCCTGTATTATAGAAAATAAAGGAGCTGGAGCTGCGTCACTGCTTCCTCCTGTATTATAGAAAATAAAGGAGCTGGAGCAGCGTCACTGCTTCCTCCTGTATTGTAGAAAATAAAGGAGCTAGAGCAGCGTCACTGCTTCCTCCTGTATTATAGAAAATAAAGGAGCTGGAGCAGCGTCTCTGCTTCCTCCTGTATTATAGAAAATAAAGGAGCTGGAGCAGCGTCACTGTTTCCTCCTGTATTATAGAAAATAAAGGAGCTGGAGCAGTGTCACTGCTTCCTCCTGTATTATAGAAAATAAAGGAGCTTGAACAGCGTCTCTGCTTCCTCCCGTATTATAGAAAATAAAGGAGCTGGAGCAGCGTCACTGCTTCCTCCTGTATTATAGAAAATAAAGGAGCTGGAGCAGCGTCTCTGCTTCCTCCTGTATTATAGAAAATAAAGGAGCTGGAGCAGCGTCTCTGCTACCTCCTGTATTATAGAAAATAAAGGAGCTGGAGCAGCGTCTCTGCTTCCTCCTGTATTATAGAAAATAAAGGAGCTGGAGCAGCGTCACTGCTTCCTCCTGTATTATAGAAAATAAAGGAGCGGGAGCAGCGTCTCTGCTTCCTCCTGTATTATAGAAAATAAAGGAGCTGGAGCAGCGTCACTGCTTCCTCCTGTATTATAGAAAATAAAGGAGCTGGAGCAGCGTCTCTGCTTCCTTCTGTATTATAGAAAATAAAGGAGCTGGAGCAGCGTCACTGCTTCCTCCTGTATTATAGAAAATAAAGGAGCTGGAGCAGTGTTTCTGCTTCCTCCTGTATTATAGAAAATAAAGGAGCTGGAGAAGTGTCACTGCTTCCTCCTGTATTATAGAAAATAAAGGAGCTGGAGCAGCGTCTCTGCTTCCTCCTGTATTATACAAAATAAAGGAGCTGGAGCAGCGTCTCTGCTACCTCCTGTATTATAGAAAATAAAGGAGCTGGAGCAGCGTCACTGCTTCCTCCTGTATTATAGAAAATAAAGGAGCTGGAGCAGCGTCTCTGCTTCCTCCTGTATTATAGAAAATAAAGGAGCTGGAGCAGCGTCTCTGCTTCCTCCTGTATTATAGAAAATAAAGGAGCTGGAGCAGCGTCACTGCTTCCTCCTGCATTATAGAAAATAAAGGAGCTGGAGCAGCGTCACTGCTTCCTCCTGTATTATAGAAAATAAAGGAGCTGGAGCAGCGTCACTGCTTCCTCCTGTATTATAGAAAATAAAGGAGCTGGAGCAGCGTCTCTGCTTCCTCCTGTATTATAGAAAATAAAGGAGCTGGAGCAGCGTCACTGCTTCCTCCTGTATTATAGAAAATAAAGGAGCTGGAGCAGCGTCTCTGCTTCCTCCTGTATTATAGAAAATAAAGGAGCTGGAGCAGCGTCACTGCTTCCTCCTGTATTATAGAAAATAAAGGAGCTGGAGCAGCGTCACTGCTTCCTCCTGTATTATAGAAAATAACGGAGCTGGAGCAGGGTCACTGCTTCCTCCTGTATTATAGAAAATAAAGGAGCTGGAGCAGTGTCACTGCTCCCTCCTGTATTATAGAAAATAAAGGAGCTGGAGCAGTGTCACTGCTTCCTCCTGTAGTATAGAAAATAAAGGAGCTGGAGCAGCGTCTCTGCTTCCTCCTGTATTATAGAAAATAAAGGAGCTGGAGCAGCGTCTCTGCTTCCTCCTGTATTATAGAAAATAAAGGAGCTGGAGCAGCGTCACTGCTTCCTCCTGTATTATAGAAAATAAAGGAGCTGGAGCAGCGTCTCTGCTACCTCCTGTATTATAGAAAATAAAGGAGCTGGAGCAGCGTCACTGCTTCCTCCTGTATTATAGAAAATAAAGGAGCTGGAGCAGCGTCACTGCTTCCTCCTGTATTATAGAAAATAAAGGAGCTGGAGCAGCGTCACTGCTTCCTCCTGTATTATAGAAAATAAAGGAGCTGGAGCAGCGTCTCTGCTTCCTCCTGTATTATAGAAAATAAAGGAGCTGGAGCAGCGTCACTGCTTCCTCCTGTATTATAGAAAATAAAGGAGCTGGAGCAGTGTCACTGCTCCCTCCTGTATTATAGAAAATAAAGGAGCTGGAGCAGTGTCACTGCTTCCTCCTGTATTATAGAAAATAACGGAGCTGGAGCAGCGTCACTGCTTCCTCCTGTATTATAGAAAATAAAGGAGCTGGAGCAGCGTCACTGCTTCCTCCTGTATTATAGAAAATAATGGAGCTGGAGCAGCGTCTCTGCTTCCTCCTGTATTATAGAAAATAACGGAGCTGGAGCAGCGTCACTGCTTCCTCCTGTATTATAGAAAATAAAGGAGCTGGAGCATCGTCACTGCTTCCTCCTGTATTATAGAAAATAAAGGAGCTGGAGCAGCGTCTCTGCTTCCTCCTGTATTATAGAAAATAAAGGAGCTGGAGCAGCGTCTCTGCTTCCTCCTGTATTATAGAAAATAAAGGAGCTGGAGCAGCGTCACTGCTTCCTCCTGTATGATAGAAAATAAAGGAGCTGGAGCAGTGTCACTGCTTCCTCCTGTATTATAGAAAATAAAGGAGCTGGAGCAGCGTCACTGCTTCCTCCTGTATTATAGAAAATAAAGGAGCTGGAGCAGCGTCTCTGCTTCCTCCTGTATTATAGAAAATAAAGGAGATGGAGCAGCGTCTCTGCTTCCTCCTGTATTATAGAAAATAAAGCAGCTGGAGCAGCGTCACTGCTTCCTCCTGTATTATAGAAAATAAAGCAGCTGGAGCAACGTCACTGCTTCCTCCTGTATTATAGAAAATAAAGGAGCTGGAGCAGCGTCTCTGCTTCCTCCTGTATTATAGAAAATAAAGGAGCTGGAGCAGCGTCACTGCTTCCTCCTGTAGTATAGAAAATAAAGGAGCTGGAGCAGCGTCTCTGCTTCCTCCTGTATTATAGAAAATAAAGGAGCTGGAGCAGCGTCTCTGCTTCCTCCTGTATTATAGAAAATAAAGGAGCTGGAGCAGCGTCTCTGCTTCCTCCTGTATTATAGAAAATAAAGGAGCTGGAGCAGCGTCACTGCTTCCTCCTGTATTATAGAAAATAAAGGAGATGGAGCAGCGTCTCTGCTTCCTCCTGTATTATAGAAAATAAAGGAGCTGGAGCAGCGTCTCTGCTTCCTCCTGTATTATAGAAAATAAAGGAGCTGGAGCAGCGTCACTGCTTCCTCCTGTATTATAGAAAATAAAGGAGCTGGAGCAGCGTCTCTGCTTCCTCCTGTATTATAGAAAATAAAGGAGCTGGAGCAGCGTCTCTGCTTCCTCCTGTATTATAGAAAATAAAGGAGCTGGAGCAGTGTCTCTGCTTCCTCCTGTATTATAGAAAATAAAGGAGCTGGAGCAGCGTCACTGCTTCCTCCTGTATTATAGAAAATAAAGGAGCTGGGGCAGCGTCTCTGCTTCCTCCTGTATTATAGAAAATAAAGGAGCTGGCGCAGCGTCACTGCTTCCTCCTGTATTATAGAAAATAAAGGAGCTGGAGCAGCGTCACTGCTCCCTCCTGTATTATAGAAACTAAAGGAGCTGGAGCAGCGTCACTGCTCCCTCCTGTATTATAGAAAATAAAGGAGCAGGAGCAGCGTCACTGCTTCCTCCTGTATTATAGAAAATAAAGGAGCTGGAGCAGCGTCTCTGCTTCCTCCTGTATTATAGAAAATAAAGGAGCTGGAGCAGCGTCTCTGCTTCCTCCTGTATTATAGAAAATAAAGGAGCTGGAGCAGCGTCACTGCTTCCTCCTGTATTATAGAAAATAAAGGAGCTGGAGCAGCTTCACTGCTTCCTCCTGTATTATAGAAAATAAAGGAGCTGGGGCAGCGTCTCTGCTTCCTCCTGTATTATAGAAAATAAAGGAGCTGGAGCAGCGTCTCTGCTTCCTCCTGTATTATAGAAAATAAAGGAGCTGGAGCAGCGTCTCTGCTTCCCCCTGTATTATAGAAAATAAAGGAGCTGGAGCAGCGTCTCTGCTTCCTCCTGTATTATAGAAAATAAAGGAGCTGGAGCAGCGTCACTGCTTCCTCCTGTATTATAGAAAATAAAGGAGGTGGAGCAGCGTCTCTGCTTCCTCCTGAATTATAGAAAATAAAGGAGCTGGAGCAGCGTCTCTGCTTCCTCCTTTATTATAGAAAATAAAGGAGATGGAGCAGCGTCTCTGCTTCCTCCTGTATTATAGAAAATAAAGCAGCTGGAGCAGCGTCACTGCTTCCTCCTGTATTATAGAAAATAAAGCAGCTGGAGCAGCGTCACTGCTTCCTCCTGTATTATAGAAAATAAAGGAGCTGGAGCAGCGTCTCTGCTTCCTCCTGTATTATAGAAAATAAAGGAGCTGGAGCAGCGTCACTGCTTCCTCCTGTAGTATAGAAAATAAAGGAGCTGGAGCAGCGTCTCTGCTTCCTCCTGTATTATAGAAAATAAAGGAGCTGGAGCAGCGTCTCTGCTTCCTCCTGTATTATAGAAAATAAAGGAGCTGGAGCAGTGTCTCTGCTTCCTCCTGTATTATAGAAAATAAAGGAGCTGGAGCAGCGTCACTGCTTCCTCCTGTATTATAGAAAATAAAGGAGCTGGAGCAGCGTCTCTGCTTCCTCCTGTATTATAGAAAATAAAGGAGCTGGAGCAGCGTCTCTGCTTCCTCCTGTATTATAGAAAATAAAGGAGCTGGAGCAGCGTCACTGCTTCCTCCTGTATTATAGAAAATAAAGGAGCTGGAGCAGCGTCACTGCTTCCTCCTGTATTATAGAAAATAAAGGAGCTGGGGCAGCGTCTCTGCTTCCTCCTGTATTATAGAAAATAAAGGAGCTGGAGCAGCGTCTCTGCTTCCTCCTGTATTATAGAAAATAAAGGAGCTGGAGCAGCGTCACTGCTTCCTCCTGTATTATAGAAAATAAAGGAGCTGGAGCAGC
This sequence comes from Chiloscyllium plagiosum, assembly GCF_037043375.1. NCBI lineage: Eukaryota > Metazoa > Chordata > Chondrichthyes > Orectolobiformes > Hemiscylliidae > Chiloscyllium > Chiloscyllium plagiosum. The sequence continues at coordinate 53,185,011 of NW_028270180.1, forward strand.
GTCACTGCTTCCTCCTGTATTATAGAAAATAAAGGAGCTCGAGCAGCGTCACTGCTTCCTCCTGTATTTTCGAAAATAAAGGAGCTGGAGCAGCGTCACTGCTTCCTCCTGTATTATAGAAAATAAAGGAGCTGGAGCAGCGTCACTGCTTCCTCCTGTATTATAGAAAATAAAGGAGCTGGAGCAGCGTCTCTGCTTCCTCCTGTATTATAGAAAATAAAGGAGCTGGAGCAGCGTCTCTGCTTCCTCCTGTATTATAGAAAATAAAGGAGCTGGAGCAGCGTCACTGCTTCCTCCTGTATTATAGAAAATAAAGGAGCTGGAGCAGCGTCACTGCTTCCTCCTGTATTATAGAAAATGAAGGAGCTGGAGCAGCGTCTCTGCTTCCTCCTGTATTTTCGAAAATAAAGGAGCTGGAGCAGCGTCACTGCTTCCTCCTGTATTATATAAAATAAAGGAGCTGGAGCAGCGTCACTGCTTCCTCCTGTATTATAGAAAATAAAGGAGCTGGAGCAGCGTCACTGCTTCCTCCTGTATTATAGAAAATAAAGGAGCTGGAGCAGCGTCACTGCTTCCTCCTGTATTATAGAAAATAAAGGAGCTGGAGCAGCGTCACTGCTTCCTCCTGTATTATAGAAAATAAAGGAGCTGGAGCAGCGTCACTGCTTCCTCCTGTATTATAGAAAATAAAGGAGCTGGAGCAGCGTCACTGCTTCCTCCTGTATTATAGAAAATAAAGGAGCTGGAGCAGCGTCACTGCTTCCTCCTGTATTATAGAAAATAAAGGAGCTGGAGCAGCGTCACTGCTTCCCCCTGTATTATAGAAAATAAAGGAGCTGGAGCAGCGTCACTGCTTCCTCCTGTATTATAGAAAATAAAGGAGCTGGAGCAGCGTCACTGCTTCCTCCTGTATTATAGAAAATAAAGGAGCTGGAGCAGCGTCACTGCTTCCTCCTGTATTAGAGAAAATAAAGGAGCTGGAGCAGCGTCACTGCTTCCTCCTGTATTATAGAAAATAAAGGAGCTGGAGCAGCGTCACTGCTTCCTCCTGTATTATAGAAAATAAAGGAGCTGGAGCAGCGTCACTGCTTCCTCCTGTATTATAGAAAATAAAGGAGCTGGAGCAGCGTCACTGCTTCCTCCTGTATTATAGAAAATAAAGGATCTGGAGCAGCGTCACTGCTTCCTCCTGTATTATAGAAAATAAAGGATCTGGAGCAGCGTCACTGCTTCCTCCTGTATTATAGAAAATAAAGGAGCTGGTGCAGCGTCACTGCTTCCTCCTGTTTTATAGAAAATAAAGGAGCTGGAGCAGCGTCACTGCTTCCTCCTGTATTATAGAAAATAAAGGAGCTGGAGCAGCGTCACTGCTTCCTCCTGTATTATAGAAAATAAAGGAGCTGGAGCAGCGTCACTGCTTCCTCCTGTATTATAGAAAATAAAGGAGCTGGAGCAGCGTCACTGCTTCCTCCTGTATTATAGAAAATAAAGGAGCTGGAGCAGCGTCACTGCTTCCCCCTGTATTATAGAAAATAAAGGAGCTGGAGCAGCGTCACTGCTTCCTCCTGTATTATAGAAAATAAAGGAGCTGGAGCAGCGTCACTGCTTCCTCCTGTATTATAGAAAATAAAGGAGCTGGAGCAGCGTCACTGCTTCCTCCTGTATTAGAGAAAATAAAGGAGCTGGAGCAGCGTCACTGCTTCCTCCTGTATTATAGAAAATAAAGGAGCTGGAGCAGCGTCACTGCTTCCTCCTGTATTATAGAAAATAAAGGAGCTGGAGCAGCGTCACTGCTTCCTCCTGTATTATAGAAAATAAAGGAGCTGGAGCAGCGTCACTGCTTCCTCCTGTATTATAGAAAATAAAGGATCTGGAGCAGCGTCACTGCTTCCTCCTGTATTATAGAAAATAAAGGATCTGGAGCAGCGTCACTGCTTCCTCCTGTATTATAGAAAATAAAGGAGCTGGTGCAGCGTCACTGCTTCCTCCTGTTTTATAGAAAATAAAGGAGCTGGAGCAGCGTCTCTGCTTCCTCCTGTATTATAGAAAATAAAGGAGCTGGGGCTGCGTCAGTGCTTCCTCCTGTATTATAGAAAATAAAGGAGCTGGAGCAGTGTCACTGCTTCCTCCTGTAGTATAGAAAATAAAGGAGCTGGAGCAGCGTCTCTGCTTCCTCCTGTATTATAGAAAATAAAGGAGCTGGAGCAGCGTCTCTGCTTCCTCCTGTATTATAGAAAATAAAGGAGCTGGAGCAGCGTCACTGCTTCCTCCTGTATTATAGAAAATAAAGGAGCTGGAGCAGTGTCACTGCTTCCTCCTGTAGTATAGAAAATAAAGGAGCTGGAGCAGCGTCTCTGCTTCCTCCTGTATTATAGAAAATAAAGGAGCTGGAGCAGCGTCTCTGCTTCCTCCTGTATTATAGAAAATAAAGGAGCTGGAGCAGCGTCACTGCTTCCTCCTGTATTATAGAAAATAAAGGAGCTGGAGCAGCGTCACTGCTTCCTCCTGTATTATAGAAAATAACGGAGCTGGAGCAGCGTCACTGCTTCCTCCTGTATTATAGAAAATAACGGAGCTGGAGCAGTGTCACTGCTTCCTCCTGTATTATAGAAAATAAAGGAGCTCGAGCAGCATCACTGCTTCCTCCTGTATTATAGAAAATAACGGAGCTGGAGCAGCGTCACTGCTTCCTCCTGTATTATAGAAAATAAAGGAGCTGGAGCAGCGTCACTGCTTCCTCCTGTATGATAGAAAATAAAGGAGCTGGAGCAGCGTCACTGCTTCCTCCTGTATTATAGAAAATAAAGGATCTGGAGCAGCGTCACTGCTTCCTCCTGTATGATAGAAAATAAAGGAGCTGGAGCAGCGTCACTGCTTCCTCCTGTATTATAGAAAATAAAGGAGCTGGAGCAGTGTCACTGCTTCCTCCTGTATTATAGAAAATAAAGGAGCTGGAGCAGCGTCACTGCTTCCTCCTGTATTATAGAAAATAAAGGAGCTGGAGCAGCGTCACTGCTTCCTCCTGTATTATAGAAAATAAAGGAGCTGGAGCAGGGTCTCTGCTTCCTCCTGTATTATAGAAAATAAAGGAGCTGGGGCAGCGTCACTGCTTCCTCCTGTATTATAGAAAATAAAGGAGCTGGAGCAGCGTCTCTGCTTCCTCCTGTATGATAGAAAATAAAGGAGCTGGAGCAGCGTCACTGCTTCCTCCTGTATTATAGAAAATAAAGGAGCTGGAGCAGCGTCACTGATTCCTCCTGTATTATAGAAAATCGTACGCACTCTCTCTTGCATATGCACACTCTTGCTTTCATCCGTACACTGTCTTTTGCACACGCGCAGAATGTCTCGCTCATGTACACACTCTTCCCCTTGCACGCATGTGTACTCTCTCTCTCGCACACACACACTTCCTCTCGCCTTCGCACACTCTCTCGCATTTGTATCAACTCTCTCTCTGTCTTGTTGACATAAACTCTCTCTCTTGCATTTGCACGCACTCTCTCTGGCGTTTGCACCAAATCTTTCTCGCGTTCACGCACTCTCTCATGTTTGTGTACAGTATAAACCAGTATACTTGTTTGAGGTGGGGATTTCTATAGGAGGGTCCTGTATGACCTCTCCTACCTTTCCTGGAGGTCCTCCATCTCGCTGACTGCATCTTTGGGTTATCTCCCTCCCTGCAACTGCCATCCATCACACCCCGTAGCTCCTGTAAATTCCTCATTGCCTCTAACGGTCGCTCCAACCTACAAAGGTAGGCAATCTGATAGGATTTGCAACAAGAAATACTTTATAGAAACATCATTCCCAGTACCATCAATTCAAATCAAACTTTTCAAGAAAGGCAATAAAGATAGACCAGGAATAACAGACCAGTGTGTGTTATATCAGCGTTAGAGAAACTATTCGAGAAAATTTCAAAGGACAGAATTAATCTCCATTTCAAGAGGCACGGTTTGATCATGGAGAGTCAGCACAGCTTTGTCAGCATAGGGCCATGCCAAACCAATCTGATCATGGAGAGTCAGCACAGCTTTGTCAGAGTAGGGCCATGCCAAACCAATCTGATCATGGAGAGTCAGCACAGCTTTGTCAGAGTAGGGTCATGCCAAACCCAATCTGATCATGGAGAATCAGCACAGCTTTGTCAGAGTAGGGCTATGCCAAACCAATCTGATCATGGAGAGTCAGCACAGCTTTGTCAGAGTAGTGCCATGCCAAACCCAATCTGATCATGGAGAGTCAGCACAGCTTTGTCAGAGTAGGGTCATGCCAAACCAATCTGATCATGGAGAGTCAGCACAGCTTTGTCAGAGTAGGGCCATGCCAAACCAATCTGATCATGGAGAGTCAGCACAGCTTTGTCAGAGTAGGGCCATGCCAAACCAATCTGATCATGGAGAATCAGCACAGCTTTGTCAGAGTAGGGCCATGCCAAACCAATCTGATCATGGAGAGACAGCACAGCTTTGTCAGAGTAGGGCCATGCCAAACCAATCTGATCATGGAGAGTCAGCACAGCTTTGTCAGAGTAGGGCCATGCCAAACCAATCTGATCATGGAGAGACAGCACAGCTTTGTCAGAGTAGGGCCATGCCAAACCAATCTGATCATGGAGAGTCAGCACAGCTTTGTCAGAGTAGGGCCATGCCAAACCAATCTGATCATGGAGAGACAGCACAGCTTTGTCAGAGTAGGGCCATGCCAAACCAATCTGATCATGGAGAGTCAGCACAGCTTTGTCAGAGTAGGGCCATGCCAAACCAATCTGATCATGGAGAGACAGCACAGCTTTGTCAGAGTAGGGCCATGCCAAACCAATCTGATCATGGAGAGTCAGCACAGCTTTGTCAGAGTAGGGCCATGCCAAACCAATCTGATCATGGAGAGTCAGCACAGCTTTGTCAGAGTAGGGTCTTGCCAAACCAATCTGATTATGGAGAGTCAGCACAGCTTTGTCAGAGTAGTGCCATGCCAAACCCAATCTGATCATGGAGAGTCAGCACAGCTTTGTCAGAGTAGGGCCATGCCAAACCAATCTGATCATGGAGAGACAGCACAGCTTTGTCAGAGTAGGGCCATGCCAAACCCAATCTGATCATGGAGAGTCAGCACAGCTTTGTCAGAGTAGGGTCATGCCAAACCAATCTGATCATGGAGAGTCAGCACAGCTTTGTCAGAGTAGGGTCTTGCCAAACCAATCTGATTATGGAGAGTCAGCACAGCTTTGTCAGAGTAGTGCCATGCCAAACCCAATCTGATCATGGAGAGTCAGCACAGCTTTGTCAGAGTAGGGCCATGCCAAACCAATCTGATCATGGAGAGACAGCACAGCTTTGTCAGAGTAGGGCCATGCCAAACCAATCTGATCATGGAGAGTCAGCACAGCTTTGTCAGAGTAGGGCCATGCCAAACCAATCTGATCATGGAGAGTCAGCACAGCTTTGTCAGAGTAGGGCCATGCCAAACCAATCTGATCATGGAGAGTCAGCACAGCTTTGTCAGAGTAGGGCCATGCCAAACCCAATCTGATCATGGAGAGTCAGCACAGCTTTGTCAGAGTAGGGTCATGCCAAACCAATCTGATCATGGAGAGTCAGCACAGCTTTGTCAGAGTAGGGCCATGCCAAACCAATCTGATCATGGAGAGTCAGCACAGCTTTGTCAGAGTAGGGCCATGCCAAACCAATCTGGTGGAACTTTTTGAGGAGGTGACCAGGTGTGTAGATGAGAGTAGGCCAATTGCTGTAGGTCGTATGGAGTTCAGAAAAGCCTTTGACCAGGACCCACATGAGAGATAACGAAGGTAAAAACACGTGGCATCCGGAGTAACTTGGCAACTTGGCTCTAAAATAGGTTCAGTCAGTGAAAACAGAGGGTGTTGATAGAAGGCTGTTTGGGTAATTGGAAGCTGGTGTCCAATATTGTTCCACAGCTCTCAGTGCTGGGTGACTCATTCTTTGTGATAATCACAAATGACATTGATAAAGGTGTATGTTTGTGTGGGGGGAGGGTGGGATCACTCAGGGCGTGCAGGGGAGGTAGGGGGTGTGGGGGTAGGTACAATGGGAGGTTGGTGATGCTACATACGTTGGCAAATTTCACAAATATTGACCGAGTAGTTGGCAGCGAGAGAAATAGTCATCGGTTATAGATAGATCCAGACAGATTGGTCAGACGGGCAAATCAGTGGCAGATGAAATTTAACCCTGATAAATGTGAGGTGATACACTTTGGAAGAAGTCACAAGACAAGGCAACACTCAATAAATGGCAGAACACCAGGACACTTAGAGGAACAGAAAGATCTTGAGGTGATTGTTAACAGATCCATGAAGGCAGCAGGACAGGTTAATAGGGTAAAGAAGGCAGGCAGGACACATGCCCTTACCAATAGAGACATCGATTATAAGAGCAGGGAGGTCCTGCTTTGTTTGGGTCACAGTCTGAGTATTGTGTACAGTCCTGGTCACTGCACGATGGGAAGGATGTGATTGTAAGGGAGGGAGTGCAAAGGAGATTTAGCAGAATGTTGCTTGAGCTGTAGCAATGTCGCTGTGAAGAGAGAGGCTGGATAAGCTCAGGCTGCTTTCTTTAGAGCAGTGATCTGGGTGTATAGGACTGAGGGGTGTGGACAGGGTGAGTAGAAAACAGATGTTTCCCTTGTTCAAGGGCGGATATTAAGGTGGCATCATTTTAAGCTGGAAGACAGGAGGTTTCGAGGGGACATGAGGAAAAATCTTCCCACCCAGAGGATGGCAGGGGCCTGCATTGCACTGCCCGAGAAGGTGGTTGAGATAGGAAACGTCACAACCTTTAAAATGTACTTAGATTAACACTTGAACTGTCAAATCATTCAAGGCAATGAGCCAAGCGATGAAAGTGGAAGTAATGTAATTTTGGCAGAACAAATCTGATAGGCTGAAGGCCCGCTGCTGTTTTATGTGATTCTGCCATTCGATGTTTTTGAAGGGAAGGATCTGGATTTGTTTCGGAATTTTTTGTATTTGTTTTAAGAAAATCTTACCTCTTCTCGTTTCTACCTGTTGCTGTGATCAGCATCAGCATCAGGTTTGTGTTAGAGTGCTCGATCACAGGTCTAATTTCCCAAATAAGTTGGATAACTGAATGAACAAGGAAAGCAGTGGTATAACAAGAAGAGGTCGCAAGAGGCTTTACAACATGAAGTACTGAATGAGTAGTCTCAGCAAAATGAAGGGCATCACTGAAAAAACAATAAAAAATTATTCAGAGTTTGATGGGAGTGATATTGTTTGAAATAATACAAATCTTGTTGTTTGAAGATAATTTGCAATTAACATTTGATACCCAATGGGATCAGATTAATGCAGTTTTTGGGGTATTCAGGAGAGACCTAAATCTCACGGGTATCACATCATTAAAATAAACATGTTGTCGTAATCTGTTTGTTCAAAATGAAGATGTGATCACAGTTTCCCGGTGGAGATACCACACAACATAAAATAAAGACTGTGGAACTGTGTCAGCTCCAATACCCAGTGAATTCTCCAATTCTGACAGATTCCCAGTACCAGGAAAGGAGAGATTGTTCCACAAGCAACAAAATGCATCTTCCAAGGCAAATGGTCAGAAAAGTATACTACACCATCCTTGCCTGTGTTGGTATTCCTGGTAAGTCTTGGGACAATGTAAGTTTATTAAATCATATTTATTACATTAAATCAGGCGTATTTCCACACTATCAATGGTAATTATTTTATTTCCATTTTGCAAAGAAAATCCCAATGCCAGAAAATAGTATCCTCACTGACTGAGTTTTGAGGGAATAGTTTGTCAATTAAGGGGCTCCTCAGTCATGTGCAACATTGTCTGTTCCTCTATACTGTACAAAATGGGTTTGCACTGAGTCCACAATGATGGAGTTTGACTGAGTACTGACCCTCGCTGGCCAAGAAAGTGTTTAGCAAGACAACTCTGTCTCTGTTTCTGTCTCTGTCTCTGTCTCTGTCTCTGTCTCTGTCTCTGTCTCTGTCTCTGTCCCTGTCTCTGTCTCTCGCTGTGGTAGTTCAAACCCTGCTATCAGTCAGATGGGTTTTAGATTAGATTAGATTAGATTACTTACAGTGTGGAAACAGGCCCTTCGGCCCAACAAGTCTACACCGACCCGCCGAAGCGAAACCCACCCATACCCCTACATTTACCCCTTACCTAACACTACGGGCAATTTAGTATGGCCAATTCACCTGGCCCTGCACATCTTTGGAACAACCCACCTCTCAGTGCCACTTGGTGTTTCCCATTACCTGACGTGAAGGGACTTTGTTGGCGGATCTTGCTCAGACAGCTTACTCCGAATGGGAGCACAGGGACAACGTGGGCAAGAGGTGGGTTGGGCAGGTCATTATGGAGTGATAAGTGAGGGTCAGCACGGATGGCTTTGACTATCCTGTGTGTTTTTGCCTTTGAGTGGACATATGGGGGCATGATATTTGTGAGGACAGATCACTGGGAGAGATGTTGTGTACAGTGTTCCAATTCTGATGAGTGTTGTTGAATTATTTGATTGTCAAAAGGACGTGTTAGTTGGCCATTTGTAAAACGATGCACAGTACGGTCATGCAGACTTTAATAGGATTAGGTAATGTTCACAGAGCATGTGTGACTGCCATTGTGCCTAGAGGTTAGTACAATGCAGAAGACTGAGTCAGGCACCAGCTTTCTGTAATGGGCTCTCTTGAAATATTTAATTCAAACTTGAAGCTCAGTCTTCACTACCCTAGAGGATTCTACTCATTGGTGTGGGGTGCTGTCTGAATACTAATCCAATGCTGCGTATGACAGATACATTTTACCCGTGATTCACTTGGCACTGGATGAGGGCAGTACGTGTTCCTCATGTGATAGCAATGTACACAGTTAACATTTCCAAAATAACCCTGTGGTGTAATTTCGTTCCTGAGAAAAAGAAAATCTTTTCTCTGTACCTCGTGGGCACACTGCATTATTCAGTGATTTAATGGAATTTTCCATTTTATCAGTAAGTTTGTAGATGACATTAAAATGGGTGGTATCATGGACAGTGAGGAAGGTGATCAGAAATTGCAGCCAAACCTTGATCAGCTGGGGAAGTGGGCTGAGAAATGGCACATGGACTTCAATATAAATGTGTGAGGTCTTGCATCTTGGAAAGTCAAATCAAGGTCAGAGTTTCATGGTGAATGGTCGGGCCTTAAGGAGTGGAATGGAACAGAGTGATCTTGGAATTCAGGTTCACCGTTTTCTGAAAGTGGAGTCAGAGGTGGACAAGGCAGTGAAGAAAGCTTTTGCAACACTGGTCTTCATCAGGTACAGCACTGAGTGGAGAAGTTGGGAAGGTATGCTGCAGTTATACAGGACGTTGGTGATGCTGCACTTGGAATAGTGTATTCAGTTTTGGTCACATTGCTATAAGAAGGATGTTAGTTAAATGGAAAGAGTGCAGACAAACTTTACAAGGATGTTGCCTGGACTCAATGGTCTGAGTTGTGGGAGAGATTGGACAGGTAGGACTTCTGTTTTAAAAGCATAAGAGACTGAGGGGTGGGGAGGGGATCTAATAGGCCAAAGTGGGTACTGCAGATTCACGAGCTTAGAGTCAAGATTAGAGTGGTGCTGGAAAAGCACAGCAGGTCAGGCAGCATCCAAGGAGCAGGACAAATCGATGTTTCAGGCAAAATCCCTTCATCCATTCCCGATGAAGGGCCTTTGCCCGAAATGTCAATAGCTCCTGTTCCTCAGATGCTGTCTGACCTGCTGTGCTTTTCCAGCGCCACTCTAATGTTGGGGATCTTATCGAGGTGTACAAGATCGTGAGGCACGACAGGGTAAATGCACTCCATCTTTTTCCCATGGTTGTGAATCGATAACCAGAGAGCATCAGTTTAAGGTTAGAGAGGAAAGAATAACAGGGAACCTAAGGGGCAACCTTTTTTACACAGAGGGTGATATGCATATGGAATGAGTTGTCAGAGGAAGTGGTTGAGCCATTTACATTAAGATTGAAGAGGTATTTGGATGAATATGTGGATCAGAAAGGATTAAAAGGATATGGGCTGAGTACGGAAAAATGGGGTGAGCATTTTGATCGGCATGGCTCAGTTTCGGCCAAAGGGCCAGTCTTTGTGCTGTAGGAATCTATGACTATTACTCTATTTGTTCATTTGTGGTTTGGAGTGGAACCTGAAGCTTTTAGAGATCCCATATATATGATGCCCTTGTCCTTCTAGATGGAACTGGTCGTGGGTTTGGAAGGTTTCTGTCTGAGGATCTTTAGTGAATTTCTGCAGTGCATCTTGTAGATGTTGCACACTGCAGCTACTGAGCGTCGGTGGTGGAGGGAGGATACTTGTGGATTCAATGCCAAACATATGGCCTGAATTGTCTGGATGGTGTCAAGTTTCTTCAGAGTTGTTGGGGCTGCACCCATCCAGACAAGTAGACAATATTCCATCACACTCCTGATTTGTGTCTTGTAGGTAGTGGACAGGCATTTGGGGAAGTCAGGAGATCAGTAACTCACCATGGCATTCCAAGAATGTTGTGTTCTACTGATTCAGATCTCCAGGAATCCCTCTAAGTGAAGGTATTACTGATCATGGAATTGTACTGAATGGGGATGACGAAGCTCAGGCTGGGACCCTCTGATTGCTGTGGCCTCATGTTGCTGGGAGGATGTGTCATTGCCGAATTGGACTGAGTGGGGGTTACTGCTGGAATAATATTTTCTGGCCCAGTGTTCTTGCTTTTCACAGCTCACTGTAAATGCAGTATTGTAGTAAGTGTTCAGCACGAACAGCAGAATACTCATGAACTCAATTGCGAGTTTTACTGGGAATATCTTGCACTGTCCAACTGTATTGTGTGTGTGTATCAATAGCCTGAAGGGACGGTGACAATGTGATTCAGGGAACATCTTTCAATTCGAATATTACGGAGTGTGGGTTCCCAGCCAAAGGGGAATAACAAATTCCAGTCTCTAAATGTTACTGGGGGCATTTCTCAAAGTAAACTTACACTGAGTGTGGGTTACTAACTGGAGAGAACAGCCTACTCCAGTGGCCTTGTGTAAGTAGGAGTACTTCTGAGTGTAGAATCTGACTATTGTGGAAAACTGGATGAAACGGAATATCTGACCACAGTGGGAAGTAGGACCATATAGATATGAATCCCATGGTGCTTCATTTCTGGGAGAGTTCTCATTCCTGTCTGTCCACTGATGGAGCTGTCAATGTAGTTTGTAAATATACAATGGATTGTAACTGGAAACATCTTGGCAGCTGGTTGAATATGTTCGATGCTAAGTTTTCAAAGTGAAATGTTCTATTGGCGATGAACAGATGTGATAATAGTTTTCAGAAGGGAAAATGGCAGAGCAATAATGTTAATTCAGTAAAATACCCAGTAGACATATTATGCTGATTTAAATAATACTTTTGGTCCTGATTAATCTTTGTAAGGTTTGGACACGTTGTGGGACATTGCTCTGCGAATGTACATTAATCAGGATTGAGATCATAAAATGGAATCCCTATAGTGTGGAAGCAGGCCATTTGAGACACACCAACCCTCCAAAGGATATTGCACCGTCTCCCTGTAACCCCGCATTTCCTGTAGCTAATGCACCAAGCCTGCACATCTTTGAACTGTGGAACGAAACTGGAGCACTCAGTGGAAACACTCCCCCCACCCCGTACACCTGGTGATGGAATTGAACCTCGGCTCCCAGGCAGCAGTACTGAGCACTGTGCCATCTCTAACATACAACAGCAAATGCTCACAAGATTTCACAGGTGTACCTGGTTACATTCGGATTAGAGCTGAAAATGTGTTGCTGGAAAAGCGCAGCAGGTCAGGCAGCATCCAAGGAGCAGGAGAATCGACTTTTCAGGCATAAGCCCTTCTTCAGGAATGAGGAACGTGTGTCCAGCAGGCTAAAATAAAAGGTAGGAAGGAGGGATTTGGGGGAGGGGCGTTGGAAATGCGATAGGTGGAAGGAGGTCAAGGTGAGGGTGATAGGCCGGAGTGGGGGGGGGGGGGCAGAGAGGTCAGGAAGAAGATTGCAGGTTAGGAAGGCGGTGCTGAGTTCGAGGGTTGGGACTGAGACAAGGTGGGGGGAGGGGAAATGAGGAAACTGAAGAAATCTGAGTTCATCCCTTGTGGTTGGAGGGTTCCCAGGCGGAAGATGAGGCACTCTTCCTCCAGCCGTTGTGTTGCTATGGTCTGGCGATGGAGGAGTCCAAGGACCTGCATGTCCTTGGTGGAGTGGGAGGGGGAGTTGAAGTGTTGAGCCACAGGGTGGTTGGGTTGGTTGGTCCGGGTGTCCCAGAGGTGTTCTCTGAAAGGTTCCGCAAGCAGGCGGCCTGTCTCCCCAATATAGAGGAGGCCACATCGAGTGCACCGGATGCAGAAAATAATGTGTGTAGAGGTGCAGGTGAATTTGTGGCGGATATGGAAGGATCCCTTGGGGTCTTGGAGGGAAGTAAGAAGGGAGGTGTGGGCCTAAGTTTTGCATTTCTTGCGGTTGCAGGGAAAGGTGCCGGGAGTGGAGGTTGGGTTGGTGGGGGGGGGGGGGGGGGGGGGTGGACCTGACGAGGGAGTTATGGAGGGAGTTGTCTTTTCGGAACACTGATAGGGGAGGGGAGGGAAATATATCTCTGTGGTGAAGTTCGTTTGGAGGTGGCGGAAACATCGACAGATGATACGATGTATATGGAGGTTGGTGGGGTGGTAGGTGAGGACCAGTGAGGTTCTGTCCTGATGGCGGTTGGAGGGGCGGGGCTCAAGGGCGGAGGAGCGGGAAGTGGAGGAGATGTGGTGGAGGGCATCGTCGATCACGTCTGGGGGGAAATTGCGGTCTTTGAAGAAGGAGGCCATCTGGGTTGTACGGTATTGGAACTGGTCCTCCTGGGAGCAGATGCGGCGGAGACGAAGGAATTGGGAGAATGGGATGGCGTTTTTACAGGGGGCAGGGTGGGAGGAGGTGTAGTCCAGGTAGCTTTGGGAGTCGGTTGGTTTATAGTAAATGTCCGTGTTGATTCGGTCGCCCGAGATAGAAATGAAAATGTCTAGGAAGGGGAGGGAGGAGTCTGAGACGGTCCAGGTAAATTTGAGGTCGGGGTGGAAGGTGTTGGTAAAGTGAATAAACCGTTCAATCGCCTCGTGGGAGCACGAGGCAGCGCCGATACAGTCATCGATGTAGCGGAGGAAAGGTGGGGGGTGGTGCCAGTGTAGCTACGGAAGATGGACTGTTCCACATATCCTACGAAGAGGCAGGCATAGCTGGGGCCCATGCGGGTGCCCATGGCTACTCCTTTGGTTTGGAGGAAGTTGCAGGATTGGAAAGAGAAGTTGTTCAGGTTGAGGACCAGTTCAGTCAATCGAAGGAGGGTGTCAGTGTAAGGGTACTGGTTGGTACGGCGGGAAAGGAAGAAGCGGAGGTTTTGAGTCCTTTGTGATGTGGGATGGAGGTGGATTTGGATACATTTGGATGAACAATGTTTGAATTTGTAATTCATAATCTTTCCCCAGTGAATTTTCCAGTGACCGCTACTCTTGGCTTTGTGATATGAGTCTTCCTTGGGGGGAAAAGATTTTGATGGGAACTGAGCATCAATCAGTTTTAAGGCAATATATGAAAATAAAACAAAACACTCATAATAATAGGAATTAAAATGTCAGTTTTAACAAATAACTGACGTTAGTACTTGCAATATTCTGACTATGGTTAATAATCAAGTGAAGGAGCATTACATCAACTTGAGAGCCCACAATACGGAACATTTAACACCCTGCTTTAATATACTACACAAGCCTCTCCCATTACTCAGTTTCTAAACCAGAATGAGTGTTCCATATTCATGAGCTGCAGTCATGGTCCCTCTCATTAGTGGGAATATCATTTCCATATTTCTATCACAAAGTGCTATTTATACACCTGCATCCTCTATTTCACTAACACCGCTCACAAATCCAATTTGCAGATTTATGAACATTTCCCTTCTGTACATGTGAGAATGACAAACATTCTGATTCTGTCGGGAGCCCAAACTCTGTCACTCATCGCTTGGTTTTTATACCATAGCCTCTGACCTTTCAACACAGCAACATGTTAACTCTGTAATACACCAACCTCAGGATCGGTTGACTTGTATTTCCAGAAGGATTGAATATCTGTTCCTCAATCAGTTGCAACTGTTTACACAGTAACACTTTAATTGTGAAAAGAAATGTTCAACTCTTAAACAAAAATATTATGAACACATATTGACAATAAGAAGCTCTCCAAAAACTGGAGTAAATGAGATGACGACTCTTTTGTTTCAGCCTGAGGACAGGTGAAGATGGTTCTGGCTGTGGGAGGTCAGTCATCTCAGCCGTTGTACATCTCTGCAGGAATTCTTCACAGTTGTACCTTGGTCCTAAAATCTGCAGGCGCCTCATCAATGCTGGTCCCTCCATCATTATTTCAAAATTAGTGAGGTTTGCTCGTGAATACACAATGTTCAGCATCATTTACTACTCTTGAGATAACAGAGAGGTCTGTGTCCATACAGAATGTGATAACATCTGGCTTGAGCTGATAATTGGCAAGTAACATTCATATCCCACAAGCACCAGGAAATGGCCATCTCAAAACGTGAGAACCTACCAATCTCCCATTGGCATTTGATGACATTGCCATCACTGAGTGCATTATTATCCACAACCCGGACCAATCATTGACGAGGACATGACCTGTTCCAGCCGTACAGGTGCTGTGGCCACAAGAGTATGTCAGACACCCTGCTTACTGCGACAATAACCTCCCTGCCTGCCTCTCCAATCCATCCCCACCATCCAGACAGTATCGCTCAGGGGTGGGATTGAATTCTCTGCAAGTATCTGGCTGAGTGCAGCTCACATGCAACACTGAGTGCAACATTCACAAAGCTCCACATTGTCCAGGACAAACAGCTGATTGTTATAATTTCCCCACTGACCATTCAGCGCACACTCTCTTCACCAATGACACCACGGCCAGCAATGAACACCACCTACAAGATGCAAACCAGGAACAGGGCAGGGCTCTTTTTACCAGCACCTCACACACCCATGACCTCCAGCACCTGGAAGGACAGGGGCCGCAGATGCACCGATACACCATCACGTGCCTGACAGTTAAAGCTTACACTCCGTGAGTACATTTTAAAGTAATCACCATTTCCACATCTGCAAGGGGAGATCTCTGAACACGAGGGCTGGTTAGTCTCCAAGGGAATATCCTATATGGCAGAGAGTGGGACAAATGTACAAGGTGAAAGGATGGGTGCTTGGTGCTGGGGTTCCACTGAATTCAGGGCATCGGCTATTCCTTAGTATAATTCAGGTCAAAGCTTAATTTAACAAGTCCGAAGAGTTTCCCAACTCTTGATGGTCTCAAAGCCAGGAGATAGAACCCTTTGTCTCGGTTGGCCATTACTTCGCAGACAATGTGTTAGTACTTCCTATTCCAGATAACTACTCTGAGTGAGTTTTAGGATCCCTTAACTTCAAAAGTGGATCCATTTTTGGGAATATCATAGTTGAGACAATGGACTCAGTATGGGGATATTCAAATACCAGGGAGCGGTCTAAAAAGGGAGCATTCTTCAGTAGCAGTGGGTTATCTGTGCACGGGGAGCTCCATTTGCTTTTATTAATTGAAAGGTTATGGGTGTCGCTGGCTAGACTAACACTTACCACCCTTCCCTTATTGCCCAGAATAAACCAGACTATTGTAGATCTGGAGTCACATGTACACCAAGACGAGGAAAGGATGACAGGTTACACTCCCTAAAGGATATGACTGAGTGAGATGGTTTCATTTCTAACAACTGACGACCGTTCATTGCCACCACCAGACAGTAGAAGTCTTGATTTCGATTGAATTGAAGTTCCACCATCTGCCATGGTGAATATTGAACATCGGTCTCTGAATTAATAATCTAGTGATGAGACACTGAGGCCATCATCTCTGCTCATCTTTCACATTGGCCTGAACCCAAAGTGATCGGTTCAGATGCCAAGCAATAGTACATTATTTCTGTTCTAAATGGACCCCCTCTAATTCTAAGGCTGCGCCCATGGGTCCTAGTCTCCCCACTTGATGGAAACAAATTCCCAGCGTCCACCCCTTATAAGCAATGCATTATCTTGTGAGTTTCTATCAGATCTCCCCTCAACCTTCTAAACTCTAATGAATACAATCCCAGGTCCTCAGCCATTTATTGTATGTTAGGCCTACCATTCCAGGGATCATCTGTGTGAATCTCCGCTGGACATGCTCCAGTGCCAGTATGTCCTTCCTGAAGTGTGGGGCCCAAAACTAGACACAGTATTCTAAATGGGGCCTAACCAGAGCTATATAAAGTCTCAGTAGCACATCGCTGCTTTTATATTCCAACACTCTTCAGAAAAATGACGTCTCATTTGCTTTCTTAATCACGGACTCAACCTACAACTCAACCTTTAGAGAATCCTGGAAGAGCACTCCCAGATCCCTTTGTACTTTGGCTTTATTAATTTTCTCACTGTTTAGAAAATAGCCCATCTTGTATTCTGCTTTCCAAAGTGAAAGATCTTGCATTTGCTCACGTTGAATTTCATCAGCCATTTCCTGGAGCACTCTCCTAAACTGTCTAAATCTTTCTGCAACCTCCTCACCTCCTCAGAACTACCTGCCTGTCCACCTAACTTCGTATCATCGGCGAACTTTGCCAGAATGCCCCCAGTCCCTTCATCCAGATCATTAATATATAAAGTGAACAGCTGCTGCCCCAACACTGAACCTTGCAGCACACCATATGTCACGAACCACCATTCCGAAAAAGAACCTTTTATCCCAACTCTCTGCCCTCTATCAGACAGCCAATCCCCACTCCATGCCAGTAGCTCACCTCAAACACCATGGGCCCTCACCTTACTCAGCAAGCTCCTGTGAAACACCTAATCAAAGGCCTTTTGGAAGTCTAGGTAGATAACATCCACTGGGTTTCCCTGTTCTAACCCACTTGTTAACTCTTCAAAGAATTCTAACACATTTGTCAGGCACGATCTCCCCTTACTAAATCCATGCTGACTTGTTCTAAGCCGACTCTGCACTTCCAAGAATTTAGAAATCTCATCCTTAACGATTGATTCTAGAGTTTTACCTACAACTGAGATTAGGCTAATCAGCCTATAATTTTCCATCTTTTGTCTTGATCCTTTCTTGAACAAGAAGGTTACAACAGTGATTTTCTAATCATTTGGGACTTTTTTTGACTCCAGTGATTTTTGAAAGATCACAACCAATGCCTCTGCTATTTCCTCAGCCACCTCCCTCAGAACTCTAGGATGCAGTCCATCAGAGCCAGGGGACGTATCGATTTTTAGACCTTTTGGTTTTTGTTTTAGCACTTTCTCTTTTGTAATGGCTACCATACTCAACTCTGCCCCTGATTCTCCTTAACTGTTGGGATATTACTCATGTCTGGGTTTGGGTGGAGGTTGGGGTACACAGTGTTCGGCAGGTGGTGGGGAGTCCATGCCAAATGAGGTTCTCCTGATTGCATTGGGTATCCAAGCTGGGACATGGTGGTCAGATACACTGGTGAATACCAGTGCTCTATCTTCTTTGTTCATATTTGAGACACCATCCATTCCCAGACACGGTTGAGTGATCCAGTGCCGTATACTGTAATTCATGTTGTGTGGGTGCAAAATTTTAGGAGTAAACTCAACTGTGGAGGCTCCAAAACTGAATTCAGGATGTTTTTGTAATCCATGTCTGGGTTAGGTGTATCCACTCTTTGTTTTACTGATCCTGGGAGAGTTTGTGTGAATGCTGTCATCTAATTTACAACTCCAGCGAGCCTGAGCAATGTATAAAGCAGAATAAATCAACCACTGTCAACCCCAAAAAATGTTCGATACGTCATTGTGTTTCTGAGACTAACTTGGTATTTGTGTTCATCCCTATGTATTTTCAAAGTGAAAATGATTCAGAATCTTAAACGTTTGTATGATATGGAACAACAATTATCTTTGTGCTATTCCTGATGAAGAGCTTTTGTCTGACACGATGATTTTCCTACTCCTCAGATGCTGCCTGACCTGCTGTGCTTTTCCAGCACCTCTGATCCAAACTCTGGTTTCTCGCATTTGCCGTCATCACTTTTGCATAAAATACTTATAGTCTGGGCTCAGGCACAGATACATTTGACCAGTAACTTGAAGTCTCTTTTTTTCCTTTCTCTCTCTCTTACAGTAAGTCTAGTGGTGATTCTAATCATTGCTCGTGGCAAGTGTGGTTTGTCTAAAAGCACCACTCATTATCTGGTGGCTATAACAACGTCGGATCTGCTATTCATTGCATTCGCAATCGTACTTCGGCAGTTTCCATCTTATTATTATCCACAGTGTTTCTTGGACATCACTCCTGTGTGTTGTGTTATCCATGTGTTGAGCTGCTGGGCAATTGATTGTTCTGTCTGGTTCACCGTTACTTTCTCTTTTGATCGATTTGTCACTGTTTGTTTTCATCAGATGAAAACTAAGTATTGGCCAGAGAATACTCCAATTAAGGTTCTAGCAATAATCTGTATTTTCTTTTCAATCAAAAATATTCCCAACTATTTTCGATTTAAACCTGGAAAGGTCATCAACAATGTTCCATGGTTCTGTTCTACCAGGTCCAGTTACTATACTGACCGCCGGTGGGCAAGTTTTAAATATTTTGAGCGATTTTTAACACCAATGCTCCCATTCATTTTTATTCTCTTTCTTAACATTCTGAGTGTCAGACACATCTCTGAGGCCATTACGGTGCGTAAGGGACTCAGGGGTCAGAGAAAAATAGAGAATGACCCAGAGATAGAGAGCAGAAGGAAATCTGTGATCTTACTCTTTGCCATATCTGCAAGTTTCATCCTTCTCTGGTTGCTGTATATTTTACATTTCTTTCATGTCAGTCATTCCTTGGATTCTGCTGGTTTTGTTATTTTTGTACAAGCCTCATATATGCTGCGGGACCTGAGCTGCTGCACCAATGCACTTGTTTATGTGGTGACACAGAACAATTTCAGAGACCAGTTAAAGCGTGCCCTGAAATATCCAATTATAAAAATAATCCAATTGATGAATAAATCCAAGTAACTGAGAGCCCACATTAAAGGCAGCAGATAAAGGAATGAGGGGTCCAGGTGAGGAATGGACTGACAGGATAAGGAGGAGCAGCAACACGGTAACACTCCTTTCCTAACGGGCAAGGAATGGTTCCATCTGAGGAGCGAAACCAAAGAGACTGGAGGAGCAAAACAGTGGAAGTGTTGTCAGCAATGGGCAACCGTTAATAGAAAGCTGGACAACAAAAGTATAACTGAAACAGGAATCAGACATGCACAGAACAACATCATCCCCAGCAACCCATTGTCAGTGAGAGAACCAGATACAAGGTCAATGACCTGGAGGCAAGTATCATCGATCACTGCAGGCTGGAGTGGGAACAGCAATGGCAGGCTCCTGTCCTCACGAAATTCACTCATCCACTCATCTGGGCAAAACTAAATAAAAAAGGAGAATGTTCCTATTCCGCAGAGTAATATACTGTAAATAATCCGTGTCTTTTGATTAGAGATGCATTTTCAGCAATGATTTCCTTTCTCTGGTTCCATTCCCTTCCCCCCGGCCTGATGCTGATATCACCCCCTCTCTATATTTGGTTCTTTCCACCAATCAGCCGCTGTGTTGGTGGGGAATCCACGGCCCAGTCAGAGGGCTCAGTGACAGACTGGATCCGACACTGGGGAATGGGGTTGGATGTGGCAGAAGAGCCGACCCCCCTCAGTGCTGCCATGAGAAGGTTTTGTGGCTCTCACTGACTCCATTGGACTCAGTGGGAACTGACTCTGGGTGAACTCTGTTTGCATGGGCCTTCATAATGGAGCCTGGGATCAATTGGAAGATCGATGGACCGTCAGCATGGATTTTGTTTCCATCTGGAAAACAGCTCCTAAAATCCAACCTCCTGATTGGCCCGTCTGATCAAGGTCCTGTTTAACACGGAGGTAAACCTCCTTCACTGTTCACTACCCCACCACCACATTTGGAGCCACCTGCCAACTTACTAACCATCGGAGACAAGCAGGAGGCTGGAAGAACACAGCAATCCAGGCAGCATCAGGGGGTGGAGAGGGCAATGCTTTGGGAGTGAGGGTAAGGGGAGCTGCTGATAAAGGGTGGGGTTGTGGGAGGGCTTTGGGTGGGGAGGGGACAGAGTGGTCAGGTGAACACAGATAGAGGGTATGGCCTGATTAGTCAATGGGAGGAATGAATCCGATTGGTGGCAGGGAGGGGTGGAAGGGTGGGGGAGGGGCTGGGAAGGGAGTCAGGGGATGGGGAGGGAGCTTATTTGAAATTGGAGAACTCAATGTTGAGTACTCAAGGCTGTAGGCAGCCCAGGTGGAAGATAAGATGTTGTTCCTCCAATCTGATTCACTGTGGCAAGGTCTCACTGGGCCTTGTATTGGTTAATGGGCCTGGCCAGCTGACTGACCTTTCACTGGGACACCATTTTAGAAACAGTGATCACAACTCCTTCAGTTTTAAGATCGCTATGAATAAGGATAAATCAGGACCTTGTGGGAAGGTACTGAATTTGGGGAGGGTAAATTAAGACACTATTAAGCAGGAGCTAGGGAGAGCTAATTGGGAGGAGCTGTTATTGAGCAAGTCCACATTTCCCATGTGGGAGCTGTTTAAAGACCTGCTGATCAGACTTCAGAATGGGCATACTCCAGTACGGAGGAAGGACAGGGATGGCAAGGGATTGTTATACCAGCTCCAGTTATTCTGAAGACCATCCGTGGGAACATTTTAAATAGTGTGAAACATTTTAACACCATTTTTACCATTTAACTTTGTTCTGTTTCTCAATATTCTGACAGTGAGGCAAATCTATGAGGCCGTAAGGTGTGTAATAGACTGAGGGGTCAGAGATAAATAGAGAATGGACAGACTTCTATGACCTTACTCTTTGTCATATCAGCCAGATTCATATTTCTCTACAATGAGACTGATACAATCCACACTGACAAACGGTGTGTCCGCTGCTGTCAGTGAACCATCCCCAATTCTAACGGATACTGACCCTCTTCATTGGCACTGAGCCCATCCTGACCAGGGGAAGGACAACTCTCAATATGAGTCCCACTGTACCCACCTTCCCACCATCTCCATCAATCCCATGCTTGGGGGCTTGATCAAAAACACAACAAACAACAGCCCTATCCCCAACTGAAGCAGACACAGCTTCTCAGGTCAGTAGAATAGCTCAGTGTCAAGCTCGGACAGTGGAGATCTCTCTGCTGGGCAGAGCAGTGGCACCTCATCTCAGCCTCTCTCTCTCTGACTCAGTCTGCGTCTGTCCCTCTTGTGTTTAAAGTGATACAATGCCACCCTCTGCTGGCCTTGCCGCGCCACTGCACAAGCAGCAGATTTCTTTCTCTCTGGGATAATTTGTTCCTGTCCCTGTTCATTCCATTATCTCTAAACTGCAGTCCCTGGTCCCTGTCCAAATCAATCCAAACAATAACAAAAAGAAATAGAGATGGCTACTTATTTGGATTGTTTTATCATTCTAAGCCTTTATAAAAATTTAACCTATTTGCATAAACTGCAAAAACTCTATTTATTTTTTGAGTCACTCTGTGCAACCGCACAATCTGTCTGCAAGAAAGAGAAAGCAAGTTCCTGATCCCTAACTTCACTCGTTCATTTTAGTTTCATTGATTTGTGTAAAATTCTTGTGTCCATTTGGATTGTAGCAGGGTGCTGTGCCTACTCTGGGTGTGAAATTGTAGCTTTGTGTCTGTGTGTATTCCAAGGCTGGGTCCAGAGGGGGTGGGGGAAGGACAGGGACAGACCTGGGCCAAACCATTGAGCTGCTGCTTTCTCCCAGAGTCCCCTCTAATCCCACAAAAATGATTGTTGGTGTGTCCCACACCTGGGGGAAGGTGTGTTCCAGGTGGAGAGAGCTGGGTGCTGACTGGATGAACGGGGGTTAGGGAGGACATGGGTTTGAGTGACAGACCCTGAGGGTATTTAAACCTGGCTCAATCAGCCATTATTCTGCTGCCACATGGACTGACCAGGGGAGAGAATCTATCTGTTTGTGAGTGTGTCAGTGAGAGAGTGAGAGTTGTGCTTGAATCTCAATCCCATTTTCAATGGTTTGAGTGTCCCGAAGCAGATTCTGTCCCTGATGGGTCACAGAGAGAAACCTTGGGGAGAGGGAACTGGGAGCAGCTGGAATGGGGAGGATGGCCTCTGTCTCTCCATGTCTCAGGTTTGTCTCTGCCTCACATTTCCCCTTTTCTATCTCACTCTCTGGCTCCTCCTCTCTCTCTCTCAATCTCTCTCCCTCCTTCTCTGACTGTCCGTCTCTCTCCCTCTTTCTCTGAGTCTGGCTCTCTCCCCCTCTCTCTGTATCTCCTCCTCTCCCTGATTCTGTGTCGATCTCTCTCTGAGCATGTTTCTCTCTATTCTTTCTTGTGCAAACTCTCTCTCTCTCTCTCTGATTGACTCTGTCCCCTGACTTTTGCTCCCCCACAATTCCTATAGTTCCAAGAAAGAGGGAAGCTCCAAACAGTTGTAGGAAGGGAAGCTACATGGGAATGTGAACAGGGCAGAGACAGGAAGAATGGGGATTGAAGGAAAGATGTGGGACAGACAGAGGGAGAGAGCAAGCTGGGAACACAGATGGTAGGGATAGGGGCTGTAGTGAGAGATGGAGGCAATGATATCTGTGGGATCAGACTGTGCAGCTGCTCCTTCTCCATCTTTTTGTCCCTCTGTGCATGCCCCCAGCCCAGAACTCGCCCCTTCTGGTAAAAAAGAACCCACAGACGGCCTGAACCCCACAATTCTTTTCCCCATGTGTGAGTTTAAACGAGGAGACAGGACAGTTTCGGATTATTCTGTCTCTCTGGGTCCAGCTCTTGTCTGACGATTCTTCACAGGAGATTGGATTTGATTCTCTCTGTTTCTGCAGTGTCCCGAGTTTCAGCTCCTGGGTCTAATCTCCCCCTCCTCCTCGGGTGGGGAACAGCCTGTGAGAGAAACGAGAATTGATGTGATATAAAATAAAGCCGTGACACCAAAAGCACAGCAAGATCCCACCACTCTCTGCCTTCCACAATCTCTCCCTTTACCCTGTGATGCTGGTTCAGTTTAATTATTGCATCATTAAGGCATTGCATAACATCACAGCAACATCCAAACACTAAGAAATCACCATCGAGCAGTTGGCCAGAGGCTAGAAACATGAATAACCATGCACAGCAAGATCTCACAAGCAGCAGTGTGACCACAGACACATTGTGTGTATCACTGATGCTGGTTTGATTCTGTCTGCAGGATGACAGAGAGGGGTCAATCCTACTGTTTGACAAATTCCAAACATTTCCCCTTTTCTCAATCTGTTCCCCCCTCACTCACTGTTTCTCCCTTTTGCTCCCTCTCTCTCTCAGCTCCCCCTCTCAATCTCTCTGTCTCTCTCAGATTTAGTCCTGTACACTGTAATCTTTATCCCAACCCCCACTTTAAATAACGACAGCTCAGCTTGTGTGTGGGATGGTTTTACTTATTTGAAAACTCAACAGAAGAAACCTGGACAGAGAGAGATCCCCCACCCCCACCCCCACACACATAGATTCTGAACTGAATTGAAATGACCAGCCTGTGCCTTTTTTCTGCAATAATAACAATTTCTTCTTCTGGCCAATATGCATCTCACATCATTCTGACATTAGAGTGGGCCTTTGGAGAGAGTTTCTCATTTAAGGTTTTAATTCTCTCCTCAGGGAGTGCTGCCTCCCAGATCCTGGGGGTTAACCTGTTTGTGTCATAATCTCAGGGCCCGGTTACTTTAACCTCAAATTCGTTTTAAAAATGACAAGGCCGCAACCTGATAGGACCCAGTTAACCAGAGGCCCAAACAAACCAGACTCCACGCTCCCAAGGAGATTAAACCTCGGGGTAATAAACAGATGACAACTCACCAGGGCCCCATGGGCTGCATCCTGTGAACAGGCCTCAGGCCCGTGCTCCCCCTCTGGAGGTTGTTCTTATCCAAGGCTTTCCCGGCCCCAGTCACTTTGAAACTTCACTTTGCGGCTTTCCCAACAAAAGTTCCTCAGGATAAAAGAGAGAAAAGATGAGTTGAAAGGGGGGAGTGAGAGCATTTTGCTGTCAAATTACACAGCAAGATTCCAGGTTTAAAAGCACCCTCCAACCCCATCCCCAATGCATTGTATAATGTCACAGTAACATCAAAATACAAACAAATCATAAGACAGCAATTAAAAAGAGACTGGAAACATTAATAAACACGTGCACACACACAGTCTCTTAACCAGACAGGGAGAGCTGCTCACTGCCGAGAAAGAGAGACAGAGAGAGAGAACAGGGTCTGAGAATGAATCTAACAATTTCTTGTCCACATTTATTGTCAGTGAGGGGTTTGTGGACTCCTCCCCTGCATCTCTGACACATTGCACCGTCTGTCAGTCTGCTCCTTGGGGAGGCCTCTGTGTGATTGAGATGTTCATCCCCAGGACAGGAGCCTTTTTGGACCTTGCTGCCCACTGAGATCTTAATTCGAGGGCAGCAAAGTGTTCCTATTCCTAGTTTGTTAAACTCTTTTTTTCAGCCTCGTTAGTTATGTCAGTGCAGTTTGAAAATATTAACCATTGGTCTCACACTCTAAGAGAGTGGCTGCAGACACCCTGACACACACAGGACTGGGAAGAGAGGGAGATATTTTCTGAACATCTCTCGGGATTTTCCTGCTGTACATGTGGTTCCCAGAATCAAACTCTGTCTCTGTCCCTCTCTGTCTCGCTCTCTCTCTCTCTATCTGTGTCTCTCCATCTCTGTCTGTCTCCCTGCCCTGCTCTACATGCAGCCATTCTTAAATTGACTTTCAATCCCTTATTTTCTTTCCCTTTCTCAAATATTTCAGCAGAGTTTGGGAAATTAAAATATTGATCGCTCACCTGGCAATCAACATCCATATTTCCCCCTCTGTGCTCCCACCCTGCTCCCCCTGCCCCATCCTACACACCCTCCCCCCAACACACATCTGGAGAGATCATGGGGACTTAAATCTGAAATCTAATCGAAGGGTTCAGGGTGTTTTTATATCGAATAAGGGATACTCAGGAATGTGTTACAGCCCAGAATCTATTTGAGGGGTTTGGGATGGTTTACATATGCAATAACAGACACCCGGGAGTGAGTTACAGAGTGGAATTGAATTGAAGGGTTTGAGGTGATGTGGATACAGAATAAGAGATAGCTGTCTCAGTCTTTGTCAATTTGAATCTCTCAGATATTTGGAGCTTGGAAGGGAAGGCAGACATTGCTGGAATGTGCCATTATCTCAGGCATTCACTGTAAACAGGTTCTGGCATTTGCATTTTAATCACCGTCAAAGAGCTGTGTCCATTTCCTATCTCTGTAAAGGGATTTCACATTTTGAAGATGCGTTAATGCAGGACAGAAAACAGCTTCTGAGACATTCCCTTTGTGACAGTGTTTCAGACCCAAACTGAAACATGGAGATTTTTTTTAGATTTTAGATTCCCTACAGTGTGGAAACAGGCCCTTCAGCCCAACAAGTCCACACCGACCCTCCAAAGAGTAACCCACTTCCCTCTGACTAATGCACCTCACACTGCGCAATTTAACATGGCCAATCCACCTGACCTGCACATCTTTGGACTGTGGGAGGAAACCGGAGCACTCAGAGGAAACCCACGCAGACATGGGGAGAACATGCAAACTCCACACAGACAGTCGCCCGAGGCTGGAATCGAACCTGGGACCCTCACCCTGCCAGAACAGAAAAGAACCAATAGATTTCTGTGTTCCTGCTCCCAATTTAACATTTGACCATTCGGTTTATCTTGTCTTCAGTCTAACATCCAACAAGCATCTCTTCACATCTCCCATTGTTACAGCTCTCCTGCTATTTCACCAGACTCCCCAGATCTAAACCACTCCCAACTAAAACTCCAAGACAGGTAGTGAAAGGGGTTAGATACAGAGCAAAGCTCCCAGGACACTGCAGTGTTTCAAGTTTCCTGGACATGTTCAGCAAATCACCCACTTCTCCCATCCTGTCCCCATCAAAAACCCTCAGGGCAGCTCCATCACTGGGCTAGATACAGAGTATGTGTCCCTCTACCCTTTCTCCATCTGAATCTCCCAGGGTCTGGGGAGAATAGGGTTAGATACAGATTAAAGATCCCTTGACAGTGTGCCATCAATCACTCCCAGGACAGTGACAGCACGGGATTAGATACAGAGTAAATCTCCCTCTACAGTGTTCCCCCAGGACAGGGACAGCATGGGGTTAGATACAGAGTAAATCTCCCTCTACACTGTTGATATCAATCACTCACAGACAGGGACGGCACAGGGTTAGATATAGAGTAAATCTCCCTCTACACTGTTGATATCAATCACTCCCAGACAGGGACGGCACAGGGTTAGATACAGAGTAAATCTCCCTCTACACTGTTGATATCAATCACTCCCAGACAGGGACGGCACAGGGTTAGATACAGAGTAAATCTCCCTCTACAATGTTGATATCAATCACTCCCAGACAGGGGCAGCACAGGGTTAGATACAGAGTAAATCTCCCTCTACACTGTTGATATCAATCGCTCCCAGACAGGGACAGCACAGGGTTAAATACAGAGTAAATCTCCCTCTACACTGCTGATATAGATCACTCCCAGACAGGGACGGCACAGGGTTAAATACAGAGTAAATCTCCCTCTACACTGTTGATATCAATCACTCCCAGACAGGGACAGCACAGGGTTAGATACACAGTAAATCTCCCTCTACACTGCTGATATAGATCACTCCCAGACAGGGACAGCACAGGGTTAGATACAGAGTAAATCTCCCTCTACACTGCTGATATAGATCACTCCCAGACAGGGACAGCACAGGGTTAGATACACAGTAAATCTCCCTCTACACTGCTGATATAGATCACTCCCAGACAGGGACAGCACAGGGTTAGATACAGAGTAAATCTCCCTCTACACTGCTGATATAAATCACTCCCAGACAGGGACAGCACAGGGTTAGATACACAGTAAATCTCCCTCTACACTGCTGATATAAATCACTCCCAGACAGGGACAGCACAGGGTTAGATACACAGTAAATCTCCATCTACATTGTTGATATAAATCACTCCCAGACAGGGATGGCACAGGATGAGATACAGAGTAAAACTGCCTCTACATTGCTCCAATCAAACCCTTCCAGGACGGGGACAGCACGTGGTTTTGTACAAAGGAGTTTGTACGTGGGAGATACTTTCTCACACATGTGTTAGAGTTCTTTGATGAAGTGACCAGGGAGGTTGTCGAGGGTAGGGAGGTAGATGTCGCCTTTCAGTAAGTTCTTTGATAAGGTTCCACATGGCAGGTTGCTCTGGAAGTTAGATCATATGGAATCTAGGGGAGCTGGCAAATTAGATACACAATTGGCTTGATAGTAGGAAGCAGAAGGTGCTAGTGGGAGGATGCTTGTTGGAATGGAGTCCTGTGACCAGTGGAGTGCCTCAGGGGTCAGGACTGGGCCCATTGCTGTTTGTTATCTATACCAATTATTTGGATGAGAATGTACAAGGTATGATTAATAACGAACCGCCCGTTTCTACCTACTGCCCAAAATCCACAAACCTGACTGCCCCGGACGACCCATCGTCTCAGCCTGCTCCTGCCCAACCGAACTCATCTCGGCATACCTCGACACGGTCCTGTCCCCATTAGTCCAAGAACACCCCACCTACGTTCGTGACACCACCCACGTCCTCCACCTCCTCCAGGATTTCCGCTTCCCCGGTCCCCAACGCCTCATCTTCACCATGGACATCCAGTCCCTGTACACCTCCATCCCCCATCACGAAGGACTCAAAGCACTCCGCTTCTTCCTTTCCCGCCGTACCACCCAGTACCCTTCCACCGACACACTCCTTCGACTGACCGAACTGGTCCTCACCCTGAACAACTTTTCTTTCCAATCCTCCCACTTTCTCCAAACAAAAGGAGTAGCCATGGGCACCCGCATGGGCCCCAGCTATGCCTGCCTCTTCGTAGGGTATGTGGAACAATCCATCTTCCGCAACTACACTGGCCCCACCCCCCATCTTTTTCTTCGCTACATTGATGACTGTATCGGCGCTACCTCGTGCTCCCACGAGGAGGTTGAACAGTTCATCCACTACACCAACACCTTCCACCCCGACCTCAAATTCACCTGGACAGTCTCGGACTCCTCCCTCCCCTTCCTAGACCTTTCTGTTTCTATCTCAGGCGACCGAATCAACACGGACATCTACTACAAACCTACCGACTCCCACAGCTACCTGGACTACACCTCCTCCCATCCTGCCCCCTGTAAAAACGCCATCCCATTCTCCCAATTCCTTCGTCTTCGCCGCATCTGCTCCCAGGAGGACCAGTTCAAAATACGTACAACACAGATGGCCTCCTTCTTCAAGGACCGCAATTTCCCCCCCGACGTGGTCGACGGTGCCCTCCACCGCATCTCCTCCACTTCCCGCTCCTCCGCCCTTGAGCCCCGCCCCTCCAACCGCCACCAGGACAGAACCCCACTGGTCCTCACCTACCACCCCACCAATCTCCATGTACAGCGCATCATCCGCCGTCACTTCCGTCACCTCCAAACAGACCCCAGCACCAAGGATATATTTCCCTCCCCTCCCCTATCAGCTTTCCGTAGAGACCACTCCCTCCGCGACTCCCTTGTCAGATCCACACCCCCCACCGACCCAACCACCACTCCCGGCACCTTCCCTTGCAACCGCAGGAGGTGCAACACTTGCGCCCACACCTCCCCCCTCACTTCTCTCCAAGGCCCCAAGGGAAACTTCCATATCCGCCACAGATTCACCTGCACCTCCACCCACATCATCTACTGCATCCGCTGCAGCCGGTGTGGCCTCCTCTATATTGGGGAGACAGGCCGCCTACTTGCGGAGCGATTCAGGGAGCACCTCTGGGCCACCCGGACGAACCAACCCAACCAACCTGTGGCACAGCATTTCAACTCCCCCTCCCACTCCACCGAGGATATGCAGGTCATTGGACTCATCCACCGCCAAACCACAACAACCCGACGGTCGGAGGAGGAGCGTCTTATCTTCCGACTGGGAACCCTCCAACCGCAGGGGATGAACTTGGACTTCACCAGTTTCTTCATCCCCCCTCCCCCCACCTTGTCTCAGCCGGATCCTTCCAGCCCGGCACCGCCTTCCTGACCTGCAGTCTTCTTCTTGACCTCTCCGCCTCCACCCTACTCCGACCTATCACCCTCACCTTGACCTCTTTCCACCTATCACATTTCCAACTCCCCTCCTCCAAGTCCCTCCTCCCTACCTTTTATCTTCTCCTGCTGAACACTCTCTGCTCATTCCTGAAGAAGGGCCTGTGCCCGAAACGTCGAATCTCCTGTTCCCTGGATGCTGCCTGACCTGCTGTGCTGTTCCAGCAATAAAGTTTCAACTTTGATCTCCAGCATCTGCAGACCTCACTTTCTCCTCGATGATTAATAAGTTTGCAATGACACTAAAATAGGTGGTATTGTGGACAGTGAGGACGGTTATCAAAGATTGCAACAGGACCTTGATCAGCTGGGGAAGTGGGCCGAGAAATGGCAAATGGAGTTTGAGGTAGATAAGTGTGAGGCCAAATCAAGGAAGGTGTTTCATTGTGAATAGTAGGGCGTTAAGGAGTGTAGTGGAACAGAGGGACCTTGGAGTTCAGGGGCATGGTTCTCTGAAAGTGGAGCCACAGGTAGACAGGGCAGTGGGTAGACAGGGCAGTGAAGGAGACTTTTGGTCTTCATCAGTCAGGGCACTGAGTATAGACCTTGGGAAGTTATGTTGCAGTTAGACAGGACAATGGTGAGGCTGCACTTGGAGTATGGTGTTTGGTCACTTTGATGTAGGACAGACGTTATTAAACTGGAAAGAGTGCAGAAGAAATTTACAAGGACTTTGCCAAGATTGAAGGGACTGAGTTATAGGGAGAGGTTGGACAAGCTGGGACATTTTTCTTTAGAGACTGAGGTGGATCTTATAGAGGTGTATAAGATCATGACAGGAATGGACAGCTTGAATGCACTCAGTCTTTTTCCCAGGTTTGGCAAATCGAGAGGGCATCAGTTTAAGGTTAGAGGGGAAAGAATAACAGGGAACCCGAGGGGCAACGTTTTTTACCCAGAGGGTGGTACGCATGTGGAATGAGCTGCCAGCGGAAGTGGCTGAGGTGGGTACATTAACAACATTGAAAAGGCGTTTGGATAAATACTTGAATAGGAAAGGATGAGAAGGATATGGGCCAAGTGCAGGGAAATCGGGTTCATGTGAATGGACAAGTTTGGTCAGCATGGAGCAGTTTGGGCTGAAGGGCCTGTTTCTGTGCTGTAGGACTCTAACTCGACGACTCTATGACAACCTTAGGCAGCATTGTAGACAGTGCAGATAGTACCATCACTTACAAAGGGATATTGATAGGTTGGGTGAATGGGCAAAGTTGTGTTAGATGGAGTTCAGTGTCAGCAAGTGTGTGGGTATCTGGTTGGAGTACAGAGAGGGAGCACAAAGGAGGTTTACAAGAAT
Source organism: Chiloscyllium plagiosum (assembly GCF_037043375.1). Lineage (NCBI taxonomy): Eukaryota > Metazoa > Chordata > Chondrichthyes > Orectolobiformes > Hemiscylliidae > Chiloscyllium > Chiloscyllium plagiosum. The sequence continues at coordinate 53,215,764 of NW_028270180.1, forward strand.
GAGCCTGGAGCTCAGGGGTTACATTCTGAGGGGACACTCGACAAATGAGGCCGTTTTCCTCCAGAATTGAGAAAGTGAAGGGGTGATCTGATCAAAGCCTTCAAGGTATAAACAGGATGAGACAGGATCGATCAACATCAACGATTCCCACTGGTTGGAGATTCTAGACCGAGAGGGAGCAGAGTCTGAGAATGAGGGCCCAGAGCGTTCAGGAGAGATGGCAGGAAGCACTTTGACACACAAAGGGTGGGAGAGGGACTCTCTTCCACAAACAACAGTGGATGCTGGATCAGTCGATCATGTTAAATCCTACACTATCCCCATCAACACTCTCAGGACAGGGACTGTATGTGGTTAGATACATGGTAAAGCTCCCTTTAATGTATCCCCATCAAACACTTCCAGTGAAGGGAGAGCACAGAGTGAGATATAGAATAAAGCTCCCTCCACACTGTCCCCATCATTCCCTCCCTGGTCAGGGAAAACATTGAAATTGATACAGAGTTAAGATATCACAGTCAAAACTTTAACGGCAGGTATAATCTGGTGAGAGATGCTGATTTAAACTCACTCCTTACTTTCCCCATCTTACATGCATGCATGCACACACACACTCACATACAGAGATACACGCAAGCACAGACACACACACACACCGACACACACACACATACACAGACACTCACATACAGAGACACACGCACAGACACACACACACACAACGACACACACAACAAAAATGGAAGAACTCCACAAATTCAACACCAAGTCCTTTGTTTGATTCTCCCTGTTCTGTTCTGATTCCCTGTTAGATTGGTGGCTCTGGACATCCACAAGGAAGGAGAGAGGGAAGAGGAAGGAGGGGGGGGAAGGAGAGGAGCGGGGGAAGGAGAGGAGAGGAGGGGAGGGAGAGGAGGGGGGAAAGGAGAGGAGAGGAGAGGGGGGAAAGGAGAGGAGAGGGGGGGAAGGAGAGGAGAGGAGAGGGGGGGAAGGAGAGGAGAGGAGGGGAGAAGGAGAGGGGGAAAGGAAAGGGGGGAAGGCGACGGGGGAAGGCGATGGGGAGGAAGGCGACGGGGAGGAAGGCGACGGGGAGGAAGGCGACGGGGAGGAAGGCGACGGGGAGGAAGACGACGGGGAGGAAGACGACGGGGAGGAAGGCGACGGGGAGGAAGGCGACGGGGAGGAAGGCGACGAGGAGGAAGGCGACGGGGGGGAAGGCGACGGGGGAAGGCGATGGGGGGTGGGAAGGCGACGGTGGGTGGGAAGGCGACGGTGGGTGGGAAGGCGACGGTGGGTGGGAAGGCGACGGTGGGTGGGAAGGCGACGGTGGGTGGGAAGGCGACGATGGGTGGGAAGGCGACGGTGGGTGGGAAGGCGACGGGGCGTGGGAAGGCAACGGGGCGTGGGAAGGCGACGGGGAGGGGGAAGGCGTTGGGGAGGGGGAAGGTGACGGCGGGGGGGGAAGGTGACGGCGGGGGGGGGGGGAAGGTGACGGCGGGAGGGGGGGGGAAGGTGACGGCGGGGGGGGGGAAGGTGACGGCGGGGGGGGGGGGAGGTGACGGCGGGGGGGGAAGGTGACGGCGGGGGGGGGAAGGTGACGGCGGGGGGGGAGGTGACGGCGGGGGGGGGAAGGTGACGGCGGGGGGGGGGAAGGTGACGGCGGGGGGGGGAAGGCGTTGGGGAGGGGGAAGGTGACGGCGGGGGGGGAAGGTGACGGCGGGGGGGGAAGGTGACGGCGGGGGGGGGGGAAGGTGACGGCGGGGGGGGGGGAAGGTGACGGCGGGGGGGGAAGGTGACGGCGGGGGGGGGGGGGAAGGTGACGGCGGGGGGGAGGAAGGTGACGGCGGGGGGGGGGAAGGTGACGGCGGGGGGGGGGAGGTGACGGCGGGGGGGGGAAGGTGACGGCGGGGGGGGGAAGGTGACGGCGGGGGGCGGGGAAGGTGACGGCGGGGGGGGGGAGGTGATGGCGGGGGGGGGGGGAGGTGATGGCGGGGGGGAAGGTGACGGCGGGCGGGGAAGGTGACGGCGGGGGCGGGGAAGGTGACGGCGGGGGGGGGGGAAGGTGACGGCGGGGGGGGGGGAAGGTGACGGCGGGGGGGGGGGGAGGTGATGGCG